>NW_025814831.1:39020000-39620000 GCF_022079265.1 Lynx rufus
ATCTAGGGTTTGCTGAGGGTTCCTCATTTAAGTTTCAGTAAGCCATTTTGTAATTTCTAGGAATTTGGAGTGAGAAGGAGAGACCACAGCATGTTCTAAGGCCACCATCTTGACCAGGAACTCAGGAGACAGGTGTGTGAACAGGAGGCAGGCAGATATTTGGAGGTGAAACTTGTCTGTTAAATCTCTGCTTATCTCTGCTCCCTTGACTACTAACTGAGTAGTTGACCTCACTGAGCTTCAGTTTCGTAACCTGTGAAATGGATGTCATAGCAGTCTTGTGAAGGTGAAATGAACTGAAGAATGACAAACAACCCTGTATTACTACATACTTGATGCTTATGGTTTCTTTTCTCTTTTTAGGTCAGACAAAATGAAATACGATGCTTTTATACAAACTAAGTTACGAACATATTGAATATATTACCCCCAAGAGTTTGTTTGGTTTGTATACATAACTGTGTTTGAAAATTGTTTATATAAAGGTCTTGGGTGATATTTTCATAATGGAGTATTGAGAATATCCTTGGGATTTCTAAGAACATATCTCCAGTACTTTGAAGATAGCATTGTGGTAGACGACTTCCATCTTGCACAATGCCCTCATGGAAATTTAATAGCAGGAGAGCATTGATTATGAGTTGATTGCTGAGTTATTTATGTGCTATTAAGTAGGGCACGGGCCCAGAGCAAGTTTCAGATGGCTCTACTTTGTGCCTGTCATTTGACACTCCAGCCAGGAAACCCAAGCTTGGGAACCGCTCCCTGTTTTACAGAAAATAAACAAATGATCAGGGAATGACAAAAAGATGTCCCTTAGTATTAAGGTTCTATTTGCTTTTAATTTCTGATAATTGTTACTCAAACTCTTAGTTTAGGTATGGTTCCCAGTTTTTCAACCCTGCAGGCGTTCCCGGATTGCAGCTTCTTGATTTCGTGTCCTGGATATGAATCCCCTTGGACTCCAGGCCCCTTTTTATATAACCTTGGGAGTTGCCCTTTCCTTAAGACTGGCACGAAACTGTCAATGAGACTATCATGTGGGAGTGAATAAAAAATGTATGATAAACTAGGAAACAGTCAGCCTGGCACTGTGAAGACAAATCATGGCAGACTTATTTCATTTTCTTCTCTGATAGAGTGACAGGCCTCATAAACAAGGGGGAGTAATGGACAAGATCTATGTTGCTTCCTTATAATCACTCCTGAAACACTCCAGGTATGACTGGGCCATATTTTATGTTTTCATATAGATGAGAAACATAGGATCTTTGTCACTAAGCCTGATTAATCTTCCCAGTTTCCCTGAGACAGTGTATCCAAACCAACATGCTGGAGGTTATGCTAACAAAAAGCAGGGCAGCAGAATTAAATAATTAAAGAGAAAACCCTTTTTATCTAGGATGACCCTGATAGGCTTTATACATGTGGGAAATTGTAGTCAGAATTACAGGAAGGGGTTTGGATTGTAAGATTAAGAAAAAACATTGGGGCTTGAAGATGCCAAGCAGTATCTTCACAAAATATCCAGGAAAAATTGCGATGATATTGTAAGTTGTCCAATGAAGGACATAGTTTTTGTTTTTGAGACCCCTTAGGTAAGGTGTTAGAAAATAATTTGAACTGAGTTGGATTCTCATTCCCTGTTCAATCCAGTAAACTGTCTTTGCAAACATGTACCTTTCATGTTCTTTCATGGGGAAAATGGAATGAGAAACTACATGGATGTCACAGAAAATGAGACCAGAAAAAGAAGTCTTGTCATTAAAGAAAAAAAAAAAACCCAGACTTTCTCATTTGTATCCTACAAATTAGATGGTGGGTGAACAACATGCCTTTGCCATTTTTTTTTTTTTTTTGAGAGAGAGAGAGAGCACAAACAGGGGAGGGGCAGAGAGAGAGAGAGAGAGAGAGAGAGCAAGACACAGAATCTGAAGCAGGCTCCAGGCTCTGAGGTGTCAGCACAAGCCCAACGCAGGGCTCGAACCCATGAACTGTGAGATCATGACCTCAGCTGAAGTCAGCTGCTTAATTGACTGAGCCACCCAGGTGCCCCACAACATGACTTTTATATGTGAATGGTGGTCTGTTTATTTAAACTTTATGAGTTTAACAATTTCAATTGAGAAGCAAAGGGGAAAAGACTAGCGGTGTTCTGTTAATTGTTCAACAGAGAGCTAGACACGTCTTATATTTTCAGTATCCAACCTTTTCTTTAAAAGAGAGGATGGGGGAGCCTGGGTGGCTCAGCTGGTTAAGTGTCTCACTTCAGCTTAGGTCATGATCTCACCATTGGTGGGTTCGAGCCCTGCATCAGGCTCTGTGCTGACAGCTCAGACCTTGGAGCCTGCTTTCAGATTCTGTCTCTCACTCTCTTTCTGCCCCTCCCCCGCTTGCACTCTGTCTCTCTCTCTCTGTCTCAAAAATAAATAGACATTAAAAATTAAAAAAAATAATAAATAAGAGAGAAGATGGATTATTCTCATTCTTAATAGAAATTATGAACAATGTTGACTCAAGTGAAATATGTATTTGTGTAAAAGAGAAGAAAGTGGCTTTGTTATAGAATGAGCTTCTGTTTCCTCTACATTGCAGCTTGATCACTATTTCACTAGAAGTCTTCTCTGACCTTCCAATGTAGGTAATCTCAGCCTTTAATAAACTCCCAACACCAAGTATGTGTCTGTCTGTCTGTCTGTGTGACACACCTCCCCATACAAAGGCCGTTTGTAATTTTTTAATTTAATCTTTTCCACTAGATAGACCGTAAGCTCCCCTGAACACAGGGGATGTGCACATTTGCTCCCCGTTTCCTAACAAGAACCTAGTATGATGTCTGACACTTATTAGATGCTCAGTAAATGAATGAGACAATGAATGAATGAATGAATGTAGTCAAGACATTAAAATACTGGGGAAAATTTGGAAAAAAAAAAGCAAACACACCGTGAAGTTGAATAAAACTGTAGCTGTTGTCTGTGAAGCGATTTGTCACATAGAAGTTTTATAGTAGGTGTGTTACCTTTTTGAGTAAGGAAGGCAACCTTCCAACCATATGGAAGAGGCAGAACAATGGGTAGGTGGCAACACCATCACATTCTGGGTGGGTGGCAGATGGATGAGAAATGGGCCTGGCTCCAGCCTTGGGTTAGGCCCATCTCAGTGACTGTTAGTGAACACATTTCTCTTTTAGTACGCCATTGAAAGCCTATTTAAAAGCACTCTGAAAAAAAAAAAGAAAGGAAGGAAGAAAGAAAGGCATTCTGTGGGGGCCTTGTGATACGGCGAGTGGGTATGAGATGAAAGACCTGAGGGAACTAGATGTCTTGGCTCACCCTGCAGGGTGTGCTGGCTGCACAACACTTCTTCACTCCCCTCTGTGGACATTGGGTTCGCTGAGGAAGTTGGCATTCATTTACTGGAGAGTGGTAAGGGTGATGGGGATTTTCACAGCCCATGAACACACATCACAGAATAATTTTCTATCCTTTGGCAACTTCATGATTTCACGACTTCCTCTTTGTTGGGAAAATCCAGGACTCTTACCTAACATCTGTCATGTTTTGTTTTTCCCCCAAAATGCAGCGGAAGGGAGGAAAAGAGATCTTAGCAAGGAAGGGGAAAATAAGATAGAAAGATCCAAACTTTCATTGTGCAGTCATTGTGAAATCAAGTCCAGGATGGTGGGGACTTTCACGGCAGATGTTGTAATTCTCACCTTCTATAGACTTATTCTCTATACCTCTTTATTTTCTCTATTCACGAATAATTTTTGGTATTAGGGTTATTATGCAAATGTTACCAAAGCTAAAACAAAACAAAAGAGACTTAATTGTATCCAGAAAGATCTGAGGAACGAGTGAGGTTTTGAGATTTGGAGATAGGGTAATTGGAAGTTGTGGTTACTTATTGGGACCTCACCAGAAAGGAGATCGATTTTTTTTTTCTTAACCTAGTTTGGGTACAGTTCCATCTGAACCCCACTGATTGGCTTGATGACTTCTCACTGACTCCTCCAGCTCTTTGATTCTGTGAACGAAGAAATATACTGATACTCAGAAACACATCTAGATCAGTGGTGGGGTAAACCTTAAACTTTATAAATGAATGTTCTTTACATCACAATCTAAGCTCTGTTTTCTTTGGACCTTCTTTTTCTTTTTTCCTGGAAAGCAAAGCTTGAACATGTCAGCTGATGATTACTATTGATGGTAGGCTTGGTGGAAGTCAGACAATCAAATTTCAGATGTAAGACCTCCATTTGGCTTGTGGTGGGGGAAAATGAATTGAGAAGTATATCCAAGTTGGAATTCAGCACTTTTAATTTTTATCAAAGGCTGGTGGTTATCTTTAGCAACCACTTAAGCCTCAGTATATCATTGGTGAAAACTATGAGAAGTTATAAACATGTCTAAAAGAAAAATGATTTTGCACCTTTGATGAGGGCTTAATTTCTGTGAAGTATGTATGTGTATGTGTGTATACGTGTGTGTGTGAAGTGACCCAAGGCAGCATCTCTAGATCAGAGAAGGTGTGGTTTATGAGGAAACCATGGAGGACCATGGGGGATAGGGGTGGGGGTATATGTGTGGATGACAGTTTGCTGAAGATGTGAGGATCTCTCTGGTTGGATGGGAAGAATCAAACATAATACACCCTCCGGATGAATTAAGTAGGCTGCTTCTAAGTTGGTTTCATCTGCTTTTGTGTCTATAATAATAGCATAAGAGTGAGATAATATGACTGAATTCAGTGTGGAGAACTTTCACTTGTATAAAACAGCAGATTCATGCCAATGAAGGAAAAACATATATAGCAATTAAGAGAAAATATTCTGGTAATTTCACTCTTGATGTATAAAGAGATTACTTAGACTAAAATTATTTGTATGCCAATGTGGAAATAATTACTTTTTGATTTACTTGCATTATTGATGAAGGTGATGTGCATTTCTGAGGGAGTTGTATTTGTAATGAACTCATCAGGGAGTAGTCTTGGGGTACTCTTATAGGGATGCCCTCATTTCTGACATGTTGCAAAACCATGCTCTATGCCCTCTTAATTTCACAAAACTGTTCTTGTTCATTAAGAAACTGATAAAAGAATGATAGTTTTCATTTGATCTATGATCTCACAATCAACATTTTCTGAAAAATAAACAAATATGATTGATAACATAATGAAATTATTTACATATGATATCAGATCAACTTTTAGTATTAAAGTATTTACAATAGCATTAGTAATCAGGCATTCTGTGTAACTTTGGTAGCCTCAACAATGAAGCCAACCATCCATCAATTTATTCATTATTTTTCTAGCTGCTTCCTCGGGCCATTTGAATGATGCAGTCGAGTTTCATCTTTGTCATTGTGGAATAATCTTCTTATTTATTTATCACTGAACCCCTGGCACAATCCCTACCACTTCCTTTTTTTTTTTTTTTTTTTTCTAAGCTTGCTGTGACACATCATCCTACACGGGCTGATAGAGTGCTAGCACTGAACAGGACCATACGTGTTGTCTGACCCAACGTTTTTTTCAATGAAACTGAGGTCTAGAGATACTAAGTAACAAGCTTGATGGTACCCAGACTTCCGTATTCACTTTAACTGTCTGCCTTTCAGCCCATCTTTTCCCCAATCTTAGAAGAGTGCTCCCTCCTCATTTCTAAAGGGACAGACTCTGAGTTGGGTCCCCTTCCTTACCCCCCCAGGAGAAACCTAATCTTTATAATAAATACTTGCCGCATTCTCATCCTGACAAGAGTTTTAGCAGAATGGAGACCAACGTCTGCCTAAGCTGTGGTAGTGTAGGAGTGTGTGGGTGTGGGAGGTGCTGGTGGTGGTTCGAGGACTCCATCTTTCAACAGGAACACGAGGGTGGTATGAAGAAGGGAGGTCTATTCGTTCATTAGGAATATAATCAGAGGACTACAATATCCTGCTCTTACCCACAACTATTTATTATGCCCTAATTATGGGTCTGACACTGTTTGTAATTTTCAAAATTTATGAAAAATCATACAATTTTCATAAATGTATTTATAACAGTCTTATGAGATAGATATTATTACCCACAATTTTTCAGATGAGAAAATTGGAGCAAGGACAAAATGACATGATTTGTCTGAAGTCCTACAGCTAAATGGTGGCTGAGTCAGGATTTAAAGCCAGATTTCTCTGACTACAAAATTGGTGGGTGTTTTTTTTTTTTAATTTAAGGCTGAATTTTATTTCCTGGACATGAGAAAGATTGGTTTTGTTTAAACATAGCATCTATAAAATAATATGTTTAAAAATCAAGACTACCATAATATGTATAGAAATACACACACACACATATATGTACATACACATATGTACATATATGTATATATATATGAAGAGAGAGACCAAAATATACCAACTTATAGAGACAAATATTTTTATTTATATCATGAATCTTGCCTGAAAAATATTTATTGAAGTAAGATAAAACTAATGGGAATGAGAGACTTAATGTGGTTTTAGTTTTTATGTGGCTGGAGCTCTAGACTTAGACTATTATTTATACATACATATTTATGCATATATATGCATACAAAATTGAGTTCTGAAAAAACATACCATACTCCCTCTGTCAGAGCCAACCTACTTTGCTGCTAAGTCAAAGTTTCCGAGAGTGGGGAGATAAATGTGCAAGTAAAAAAAGTGTCATGAAACTTTATACCCATTTTGTTGGGCAAGATTCAGTTACGCAAAATGAACATTCTGTAGATATGCTGCACAGCTTTGTGCTAAAGATGACAGTACTATGTTTTATACTTAAAAATCTGTCAAGAGCGGGGCGCCTGGGTGGCTCAGTCGGTTGAACGTCCGACTTCGGCTCAGGTCATGATCTCGCGGTCCGTGAGTTCGAGCCCCGTGTCGGGCTCTGTGCTGACAGCTCAGAGCCTGGATCCTGCTTCGGATTCTGTCTCCCTCTCTTTCTGCCCCTCCCCCACTCATGCTCTGTCTCTCTCTCTGTCAAAAATAAATAAAAAAGATTAAAAAAAATTTTTTTAATCTGTCAAGAGGGTAGATTGTGTGTTAAGTGTTCTTCCCACAATAAAAAAAAGTTGCATGTGGATTATAAAATAAACACCTATTTATATATATTTTAAAAGTATGCATTTTGATGAGGGCAGGAATTACAAGTATCTTTTATTTGTTAAAATTGTTTTTGTCATGTGATACATCATACATGTAAAGAGCGTCTATCAAATATATGTACAGTTTCAATACAGCAAAATATACATACCACTCAGTTTAAAGAAAAAAAGAAAAATTCTACCAATACTTGAGATGTCACCGTGGTCCTTTACAATCCAAAACTCTTACTGAGAATTCTGCGTCTATACTCATAAGTGAGATGGCAGTGGGTATCAAGATAAACTAGCTTCAGAAGGAATAGCACTTTTCCGAATTTTTCCGAATTCTGAAGGAGTTGATGTAAGACTGAATCAATCTTTCTTGACTGTTTCATAGAACATCCCTGGAAAACCATCTATACTTAGTGATACTGTGCTAAGGTTTTAATTCTGATTCTATTTTTCAATATTTACAGTGTCATTTATAATATTTATAGTATCAAAAGAAAGGTTTCCTTTTTTCTTTTTGAGTCGGTTTTGATACATTGGTAAGTTTTGTTAAATTACATTTTGTAGAAATTTGTTCATCTCACATAAATTATCAAATTTATTAGCATACATTTTTCATCTCTGACACAAAGTTGTTAATGTCTGCTGTGCCATCATTTATGTTTATTCTTTATTATTATTTATTTATGCTTTTTTCTTTGATCAATGTTGCTAGGCACTTTTATACTTGTTTTTTAAAACAGAACCAAGTTTTGTTTTTTTTGACCCTCTCCATCATATTTTTGTTTCCTTCTTTATTAGTTTTGCTCTTAGCTGTTTCCTTCATTTAAATTTTTTTCTTTTATTTTCTTAAACATCTTTACTTGGATGCTGAGCTCATTTATTTTCAGGCTTTCATCTTTTTTATTGTAATTATTCAATACTTTCTCTTAGCTTTATCACACAATTGTCACTTGTGGTACCATAGTTCATTGTTTATTCTAAACATTATTTTATATAACACTTAAAAAATACAATTGTAGCATAATGGTTTCTCATCATTTTTAATTTTTATTTATACTTGTCAGATGATTCTGTAAACTTTTAAAAACATATAATTATGCCATGTTGCTCTTGTGCATATATATGAAAGAATATATAAAACTAGATCGGTTAAGATAGTTATTAAACTCTTTCACATTCAGAATCCAGCTCTTCTGAATCATTCATTGGTTCAGTCATAGACTTTTATTTTTGTCTGTATTATGTCATCCTCTGTGCCATCAAAGGCATTCCTTAAAGAGTGATTTACTATTTTCCCTGAGATCTTCCTCCAAAATGTTGACAGCTATTACGTGGGTTTTGATATTGGTGCTTTCTTGATGTTACCATAAATATGTCACTGGATCATTTTTGGTGAACAGACAGAATTTGTATTTTTGTCCTCAAATGATCCTCAATGTTTTGTGCACTGAAAGATGAAGGATGCAATTTTCTTGTTAAATCACCAGGAATAATAATCTATTATGTGCAGGTAATGTCAATTATGTCATCTGGCGAACTATAATGGAAAGTCATCATTGATCATAAGATACATTCTGATTTCAGAGATATTAAAATGTGAAAAACTGCATGCTTTAGATTAGATACAAGATGGTGTTCAGTTCTAAATATTTTCTAATTTCGATTTCAATATCTCCTTTCTCCTCTAACCTATAGGTTATTTAAAAGCTTACTTTAACATTTCTAAATGCATGAGTGTTTCTGTTTTCTTTTTGCTGTTGACTGCAAATTTTTTTTCTATTTTTATTTATTAATTAAAAAATTAAATTTCAGTATAGTTGACACACAATGTTACATTAGTTTCAGGTGTACAACATAGTGACTCAACCTCTCTATACATGATGTTGTGCTCACCACAAGTGTAGCTACCATCTGTCACCGTGCAACACTATTACAGTATCATTGATTATATTCCCTATGCTGTGCCTTTTACTCTCATGACTTCTTCACTCAATAACTGGAAGCTTGTATCTCCCACTCCCCTTCACCCATTCTGTCCCATTCCCCCTTCTCCCTCCCTTCCGGCAACCCTCAGTTTGTTCTCTGTATTTATAGATATTGAGTGCTAACTGCTGTGTTTTTAGTTGGAAAATATATTCTGCATTGTGCCAGTGTTTTTGAAATTTGTCAAGACTTGTTTTACGGTCTTGATATGGTTGATTTTTGTTCATCTTCCTTTAATGTTTGAGAAGAATTAAATCTCCAGTTTTTGTGGCTCATGAATTGTGTTGTTCAACATCTTGAATGATTTTTTCATCTGCTTGATGAATCAGTTTTTAAGAGAGATGTGTTAAATCTCCATCTTTGTGAATTTTTCTAACTCCAGTCTATTGGCAATTTCTGCTTTATATATTTTGAAACTATGTTACGAGGTATATTCAAGTTTAAAATTATATCTTCCTGGGTAGTTGAAATTTTGACCAATACGTAGTTATTCTGCAAATCACTGTTATGCATCTAATGTCTATTATATAACTATTATATTTTTTTTTTAAATTTTTTTTTTCAACGTTTATTTATTTTTGGGACAGAGAGAGACAGAGCATGAACGGGGGAGGGGCAGAGAGAGAGGGAGACACAGAATCGGAAACAGGCTCCAGGCTCTGAGCCATCAGCCCAGAGCCTGACGCGGGGCTCGAACTCACGGACCGCGAGATCGTGACCTGGCTGAAGTCGGACGCTTAACCGACTGCGCCACCCAGGCGCCCCGAACTATTATATTTTGTATCTCTGTTTCTTTTTTAAATTTAATTTAATTTTAAATTCAAGTATAGTTAACATTATTATATAACTAGTATATCTCTAGCAATAACTTAGAATATCCCTAGTGATAATTTTCATATTATTTGATCTTTAATAGTATTTGTATTTATCTCTAACAATGATTTTTGAATGGGGCCTATTGTCTATTATTAATATCAGATTTATTTTGATTAATATTTGCCTGATTTATAATTTTTAGCCTTTAACTTTCAACCTTATAGTGTTCTAATTCTCTTTTGAATCTCATATAAATAGTTCATAGTTGTATTTTTTAAAAATCCACTTTGGCAATCTTAACTAAAAATTTTAGTCCATTTACATTTGGTTTAGTTACCAGTACTTTAAAATTCCTATCTATAGTCTTACTTTGTGCTTTCAATTTCTAATTTTTCTACTTCTTTTTCTTTCTCTTTTTTTTTTCTGTTTCTTTTGGATTGAATTTTCCCCCATCAGCTATTTTGGAAGTTGTAATCTCCATGTCTACTCTTCTAGTGATTTCTCTAGAAATCTTAATATGTATGTTTAACAAAGTCTACTATTAATGAGTAGCTTTTCCTTCTTTTAGTGCAATAGAAGGGATTTTAAATCAAATCCACTAATTCCCCTCTGTACTTTTTACTATTGTCATTGTTTCTTAGTTCTATTTTTAATACCAGAAATTAGATATCATAGTGACTAAAACATACAGTATACTATTTTTCTCTTACTTTCTAAAATGTAATCTTAGAAATTAACCCCTTATTAAATTATATAATATAATATCTTACATAATATTCTCTAGTCTGTGTCCCTAACATATTCTATGCTCTTGAGGATGAAGCATCTGGTTTTATTTATTTTTAATTAATCCGCAGTGTCTGTGACAATGCTGTGTACTTTGCAGGTGCTTAATAAATACTTGCTGGCTCATTGACTCAGCATCCAATTATTCTCATGAGTTTTCATTAAATGAGAAAATTCAACACCCAAGTTAAAATGTTTAGAGATTTTTTTTTTCTGTTGTAGTTAGTTTTGGTTTTCTATGCTCCATTTCCATGGGACTGATTCAACTGGAAGTTTCAATTACTAGGCCAAGTTGGCATGGGAAGTGGTGGGCGGGAAGAGAGATGAAGAGAAACAATTGGGAATGTAAAAAGTGTCACTACATTTTGTGACTATGTGAAAAGCAGGAAAACTAGTATGGTTTAATTTCTCTTTTCTTTCTTCCTTTTTTTGAGAGAGAGAGAAAGAGAGAGAGTGTACGCAAATGAGGGAGGGGCAGAGGGAGAGGGAGAGAGAGAGAGAATCTTAAGCAGGCTCCAGGCCCAGTGTGGAGCCCATTGCGGGGCTCAGTCTCATGACCGCGAGATACTGACCTGAGCCAAAATTAAGAGTCGGACTCTTAACTGACTGCCATTTTTCATATGCTGCTCTTCTACCTAACTATATTCTTTCTTTTTTTTATGTACTGACATCTATCAGTACTCATAATAGTCCCATGCTAGATGGGATAGTGATTCATTTTATTCCTGGGCTTCATTCTGTGTCAGGTAAGGCCATTGTATATCCAAGACAAAATTTACATCTCTTTTATCGTTAGCCAGGCTGTTTTTTCCCAATATTTCAGTGTCTTTAAGATAAAAAGAAAAGAAAAGAAAAGAAAAGAAAAGAAAAGAAAAGAAAAGAAAAAAAACCCTCTTTCTTCAGTATGTGATGAAGATAACGCCCTTCTTAATTTTTTAGTCTTATCTTTTCCACTTGGTTCATCTAGAAAAACATTTCTTTCCCACTAATAAAAACACTTTTCTTGCCTTATAGTATCTGATCCAAGAGAGCTTAAAAATAAACCTGAATTTCACTTAAGATAATGTAATAAAAGGACTCTGGATCAGACATCTGTTACTCATTATTTATAATCTCTGGTTAAAAGTCATGCTAATCTAGAGTTACTGCTATTTATTTCTCGGACTGTTTTCTCAAAAGACTCATGTGTTGTCTTTAGTCATTTTTACTTTGATTGTGATGTCAGTGAGGCAAAGGTAAAATTTGAAACACTGGGTGTTATTAGGGAACAAAGGACCACCACCATAAAGCAAGTTAGTGATCAAAATTTGTCAGTTCTGACCACTGTCTCACAATGACTTGTCACCATACTCAATTGCTGAAGAATAATTTGGAATTTTTAGCTTTCAATGATTGTTTTTTGGTGTACAATATAGTAATTTAACACTACATGTTGTACACCTGCAACTAATATAACACTGTATGTTAACTAATTGGAATTAAAATAAAAACACAAAATAAATAAAGGTTATTTTACCAGCAGAAAAATAATAATAATTTTCTTCTAAAGAAAGGCAAGGTGTTTTTTATGTATATTCTTCATATGTGGCCATGTGATATTATTTGTTTGATCTTCAACAATTTTAAATGTTTCGTTGAGATTATTTACTGTGTTTACGTACAGTTGCTGGGATCCAAAAGGATCAAGAGAGGGCTTCCTATAACCTCATGAAAATCTTTGTTTCTGAAAATCTTTGAATTCTGATCAGAATGCATGTAAAGAAACAAGAATTCATTTCATAGTCTGTAATGAGTTAAATAGCAGTTTATTGTGTAAATTCTGTTGATGGCTAGACAACACATGCTATATTAATCATAAAATTGAACTCTGAATCTACCTCGGAAAGACTTTTGAAGCATATGGATCAACATACCTTCTGCTTTTCCTTTGAGGACACTCCCCATCACAAGAGAAAGGTGGTGGGAGATTTCCTCTCAATTCTCAGTATTCATTGGCTGAATAAAATGAAGAATTGAAGCAGCTATACCAATAGTAGGTCTCCATCTTGCACTCTAAAGCATTTTTATCCAAGTTTTCTGCTAGTGGCTGACACAAGTGAATCAAACTGTTTCACTGTATTACTATAGATGCCCTTTTGCAGCCGAACAGAATGTAATTCTGGTTGATTCATAGCATGTAGCTTCAGTGACCTAACTGACAATTCAGATGGAAAGGATTTACTTGGAGTTACTGGTAAATATTGCTTATACCCTTCCTCTCCTCATCTAAGAGTATTGCCATTAGTGAAAACAGTATTCTTGGGACTGTGCTGTAGGATCCTTGTTTCTGGACATACCTATGGATTATTGGGTTGAAGATGCAGCATAGATTTCCATCATTTCTGCCCACTGGGAAAGCTTATGGGGTGAAAGCAATTTCTTCCTTCTACGCACCCACCCTTGGTCATTATTTTCCCTATGTAAGAGTAAATTAAGTCTTTACACAAATGGAGTTAGGATTATACCTCCAAAAGGAATTCATAGAAAGGAGGGTTTAATGTAGGGTATCCATGAATACCAAAAAGAGGTATTCCTCAGTAGTGCTGAGGAACCTTTACAAGATATCTCTTTGGAGTAAAAGTTTTATGAGAAAAAGACATAAATCCTCTTGTTGTCTTACATTTCAATATCATATCTCTGAACTAAAAGACTGTGATGGTAGATGCTGTATATGGAGCATTTCAATTTGTCCTTTGCCCCCCTCCTGACTCAGAAAGTGATTGCTTTATTCAAATCATGATGCTGAATGAATTATTATTGACTAATGAGTTCCTTAATCTATATGGGTAGGACAGGGGATAAATTTGTGGGGAACCAGGTTATCAGAATCTTTCTGCAATTTCCTAGGAGCCTGAAGAAAATAGAACAATAAAGGATATTTATAGTTAATATTCATACTCTAAAATATCTCAAAATAGATGTAGGAAAAACTCCCCCATCTCACATTTCCAAAACCTAACCACTTATTTTTTTATTATTGTTTTTTAAAATATAATTTACTGTCAAATTGGTTTCCATATAACACCCAGTGCTCATCCCAACAAGTGCCCTCCTCCATGCCCATCACCCACTTTCCCCTCTCTTCCACCCACCATCAACCCTCAGTTTGTTCTCAGTATTTAAGAGTCTCTTATGGTTTTCCTCCCTCCCTCTCTGTAACTTTTTTTCCCCCCTTCCCTTCTCGCATGGTCTTCTGGCCTAAACACTTATTTAAGAGTTAATTCAGCACATGGGAATTGTGTATTTTTTAAAATAATTTATTAACTGAGTCTAAAACTAAAGAAAAGCTGAAAGTCAAGTTTTCTTCCATTACTGAGTTCAGTGTTATGGATTTAAGGCCTTTTACTCTCTTTCTGAGTTATCATTAGAGTAGATTATAGGCTTGGTTATCTACAGATTCCCAGCTTTAGAAAAGAGGGGAACGTATTCACTCAAAGTTTTAGAAATTAAATTAAGAGGAGTTATCTTTGAAATGTCTAAAACATTTATTGAGCTTTGGTGAGTTTAATTTCAGTGTGTTTAATAAATATCAAAAGTGGATTCATTTAGTTAAGGCCATCAGATGAAGGAAGGTGTTCTTCCATGCAGACAGTCAAGTAAGAGTGGAGGGTGACTTACACTTCACCTTTGGCCTCTGATTTAGTAAATAGTCAAGCAAAAGCTATCTAGAATTGGTTGGATGTTAACTAATGTTAGGTCATTTTTATTCTGGTATAGTAGAAATCGTCAGTAACCTTGACTTCCAGGTATTCTAGGGGATGAAGTTTGAAGATAGTGATAAAAGTGAAGACAAAATAACTTGATGGAATAAGAAACTTGGATTAGTTCAGTATTGTTGCCGCTTGAGAGGGAGGAAATCTATATGAAGTGCTTGAACACAAATGGAATTACCAAATACATAAGAGGACAAAAAAGGGAAACACTCATCTTTTAGTTGATGGCAGATTTTATTACTTACCCCATGAACTCTTCTCTTCCCACTGCCACTCTCACCCCCGCCCCAGGATATAGACCCTTTCTTAGTTTCAAGTCCTGATGACTCATATTGATTTGATGACTAGTTGATCCATGGCATCTTCATGACCTTCAATTTCTAATTTTTCTACTTAGCCTAATGCCTTTCTGAGCAACTGTCTTCCATACTCTTGGATTACTCGCTTATCTCTTATGTAGTTATGTATTCATTTGAAATACACAGACACCATGTAGGATAATTTATTACCACACAGAATTGTTACTGTGTGCAGAATTTCGTACTTAATGAGCCAGTTTTGTCTCATATCCAAAACATGGCAGGTACTAAAATAGTCTGGGTGTCAGAATCTGCCCTGGCTCCCTGCCTAGTAGAGATTTGCTTCTCAAGAATCAGAATGGCAAAGCAATGGGAACTAGGCCAGCACTAAAAACCTAGCCAGGCCCTAAAAGTTGATGTGATCACTGGCTGTTCTCTAGACTACTGTATCACTTTTCTCCTTGATTCTGGGCATCTGACTCTTAGTTCTTGACTTTCCCTTTGTTTCCTGCCACTGGGCTGTGCTATTCTTGATATTCTCCCCTGCAGTTGAGCATCTTTTGGTACAGTGGGCTTCTGAGTGATGTTCTACTAGAATTTGAGCTGTCAAAGGGAGGATATCTGTTTATTTTGTTCAGTGCTATGCCTTGGTGACTAGAACAATGCTTGGTGGGTGTCAAGTACTCAATTAATAAATACATGTTGAATAAAATTTATTGACTTGTTTCTAGCATTTTGTTTTCCTCTAACTCTCTTATCTTTGCACTTCCATGAGTAGTATTTGTCATTGGGTATTTAACTTGTGTTCCCAACAGGGTGATAGAGGAACTCCAGAAAGAGCATTCTTTTTCTCAGTGCTCATGCACATCTAGCCACATCTAGCCCATGGCAGTCCACTGGATGGTATGCTCAAGGATGTTAATATTATAAGGTGTTACCACCTATATCAGGTTTTTTTTAACGTTTATTTTTGAGAGAGAGAGAGCAAGAAGGGGAGGGACAGAGAGAGAAAGAGGGAGACACAGAATCTGAAGCGGGCTCCAGGCTCCATGCTGTCAGCACAGAGCCCTACATAGGCTCAAACTCATGAACCATGAGATCATGACCTGAGCCAAAGTTGGAGGCTTAACTGATTGTGCCCTCCCAGGCACCCCTGACCTATATTAGTATATAAACCATCTGGCACTAAGGATAAATGAGAGTCTCCATGTGACTTTTGTCTCTCCCAAATTAGATATTTTTATGACTAAAAAGTTCTTAGGTTTTAGCAGAGAATAATTTCAGGAAATTCTTAGGTAAACAGACCAATTTCTCTATATTGTCTAACTGGGTTAGGGTCAGTGATCTTTTCTGCAGCATGAAAAATATTCTTTGGGGAGAAGGACATAGGTCCAAATGGATTAATGCAGATGGGTGACAGGCATTCTGCATTCTTAGGAAGTCTACAAGTAATAATGATACTACTGTGTAGGTGAAGATGTACACACTTAACCTGTTTCTAATGTCTAGCAGCACTATTTGTGCTATTGGGAATTAATCTAATACATTTCTCTGAGGAAAGTCTTAAAATTCTATAAGACTGAGTTTTATAGGAATGTATTTCAAATTAGTTTCCCATTTAAAGCCACATAAATATAGATTGTAGAGCTCAAGACACCTTGAGAGATCATCTGTTTCAGACACCTACCTATGGGCAGGTTATGTATAATTCGAATTTCACGCAAAGCATCCATCTGAGACCCAAAAAGGTTGGATGACTTTCCTGCCAAGGGTGACATAGCATAGCTTTTGAAGAAAATAAATTTCATCTTTTGAGATATAGTACAAAAGGGAATACCTGTTCTCATAATTTTTGTTTAAATTTTTCTTTCATAGAAAGCTTCTACAAATAATTGGCAGTGTCCTAAGTGCATCTTCTTATAACATGTGTAGAGTTCAGTCTGTAGTTTCAACTGAATGGGATTACAGGCTAAAACCAGAAGCTTTTCCCTTTCTTTAAGGCAGAAGGTTTATGCTCTTGGTAAGACAAATCACAGTACATCTAATAAAATATAGCAGGCCCATAAGTCATCTTCAGAGCCTCAGACTCTTGATTGAGAATCAGCATACCATCATTTTTCGCCATTCTTAGGTAAAAGAACTGTAAAATGCTCTTAGAAATACATGCATTAGAATTAACTGAAAGATTCATAAGACTTTAGAATTAGCTGAGGCTAAAAATCATTTCAACTGCCATTTTCATTTTAAAGAAGAAGTGGGTCCTAAAAATTGATGATATTATGTATTTGACCACAATTAAAGAAAAAGTGATGGGGCTCCAAAAGTTTCATGTTAGACTACTCAATAGCAAAGCCGACTCTAGAACACTCTTGTTTTGACCCCAAGGCCACGGCTTTTTCCATTTTAATGAAGTGAGTCTCCTTCTATGAACCTCAAACCTTATATCATGCTCAGTAATATTCTATCTGATGTGTTCAGCACTGTGGTTCAAATTGAAAGTTTATTCACATACTTCTTTTTTTAAAAAAATATACTCTAATTTTTGTAGCATTGATAAGAAACAGATTTTGTCTTGCTCTTTTCTTATAATTTTGTATTTTTCTCTTCCTGCTTCTGGAAATATTCACTATATAGCCTCCAAATAATGACGTTGAATTGGGACGTGAAATCTTGGGCAGTCCTTACAGTCTGTGGTAGCACCAGAGTATCTAACTAATGCTATTTTGCCCCATCCTCAACCAAGAGCTTGCATTTGGGTTGCATTTCTTTCCTCCTGTGGCCAAGGCATCATATAAGCAGTGTGGTATAGTTCTCAAGTTTACCTGATGAGTAGACCTGTATTTTGTCAAATTTATGCAGTGATAATAGTAAAATGAACATTTTATTTAAAATAAGATAGCATAATAATTTATATAAGGGAAACCAGGAGGGAATTTATAACATATATAATATATGTGTTATATATAAAATATAATTTATACAAGGAAAATTTATATAAAGGGGCTAATCATGTACTCTCTCTTGAAATGCCCTTTTGGCCATTGTCAGAGATAAAGGATTAGGTAAACCAAATGTGGCATTTTGTGCAGTATTTTATTTCTTTTTTTTTTGTTAAATGTTTGCTTATTTATTTGGAGAGAGAGAAAGAGCAAGGAGGGGCAAAGATAGTATGAGGGAGAGAATCCCAAGCAGACTCCATGCTCAGCATGAAACCCAATGCGGGACTCAGTCTCATGACTGCGAGATCACAAATTGAGCTAATATCAAGAGTTGAACCCTTAATCGACTGAGCCACCCAGGTGCCCCACGTTTGGTATTTTCTTATGTCTAGAAATATTATTTTAACACTCCCCAAAAGTACAACTTTCCCTATCCTCATACTACCAACTCTACTCATATCTAACATTCTTTTCAACTGTCTCAACTGACGGTCTTAACTGGTATTATTCCCTCCTTAGTTTATCATTATCATTGTTCATACAGAGTTGTAGTAATTTCACACATTTTGTGCCTGTTTCAAAATGCTCCCCATAAGTGCAAACCTATTCTGTTTCATGGCCATGTGTGTGGAAGGAAATAAACATCCAACCATGTGTGTATATTAGCACAATGCTCATGTTGACAAGAACCATATTTTTCCTGAAAAGCATGATTGATAAAGCCAGTTTTGCAGACAGAGAGCTTATGACCAATTTCTTTCAAGGTTCAGTTCAAGTTTGACTTCATGAAGAATTTCATGTAGGAAATGAGAAAATACTCTTAAAATTTTCAACTAACTTCACAATCATTATGGGCCCAGTCCTGGTTAAAGCCATGGGTAGCTCTCTTGTGCCACAGCTTCGGTGCAGCACAGCCATTGAAGACAGCGTGTGGCTGGTTGTGTTCTTGAAAATATGCACCCTGCAGGATTCCACTTTCTGTTAGTTTTAAGTGCAGACCATATGGCATAATACAAAAATCAAAGCAGAAATTTTTGCATGCTTCAAGTATTGTAGTCTTTGACCAAACAGCCAAGCGACTTGGCTGTTATCTTTTGAGTTGATGGGTTCCAGAGGAAGTCAGCTGTGCAATTAGAGATGTTTTGGCACATCTGTACCAAAGTTGCAACCTGAACATGCCCAGAAGAGTGATATTCTTGTGTGTGTGTGTGTGTGTGTGTGTGTGTGTGTGTGTGTGTTTTCTCTGCAGGTGCTAAATTTTCAAGGAGAGAAATGTTCAGCTTGAGCAAACATGACTACTAATTGTGAGATGTTTATTTGCAAACAGACAAGTGTTGGCAGCACAGAATCCAAAGCAGAAATTATTACCTTAGAGAAGTGCTATGGGATTTGGGGCTTCATAATTTCCTTACAGGTCTAGCCCTTTCTTCTGAGGTTCAATGTTTGGAATTTCAACATTTTGTTTATCTGTAGAAAAAAGAAAAAAGCACTACATTCATATGCTACCATAGTGATGTTTTGGAAGGCTCTACACAAATCGGCTTTGGAGGGAAAGAGAAAATTCCTTGTGTTTTTTACAGGAACTGACAGAATTCAAGTAAAACGTTTAAAAAACATGAAAATAACACTTTGCTGTCCTGAAAATGTGAATGAAAAAGATCCCATAAGAGCACAGACATGTAATAGTGTCCTCTATTTTTCTAAATATTCTACGATGGAAAGAGTGGAAGAAGCATTTCAAGTAGCCATCAACCACAGCAGGGGATTTGCTGGACTCTGCCTCACATTCTCTACCCCTTTTTGGAAATACTTTCAAAAGTAAAATTAAGAACTCAAAAATTAATATAAAAATACTATGTAACTTAGTGTTTCTGTCTAACTTTGTATTTAATTGTGCTTCTCCAGTCTACTTTGAGTCGATAAATAACTCTGAAACACAAAAAGGTGTTTAGGGAATGGTCTTCACCATTGTTTCAAATTTCTCTCCTTATAACCATAATATTTTTAAAGCATTTTTTTAGTTTATTCATTTATTTTGAGAGAGAGCGAGCAAACAGGGTAAAGAGCAGAGAGAGAGGGAGAGAGAATCCCAAGCAGGCTCTGTGTTCAGTGCAGAGCCTGATGCAGGGCTTGATCCCACAAACCATGAGATCATGACCTGAGCCGAAACCGAGTTGGACACTTAACCGACAGCCACCCAGGTGCCCCATACCCATAATATTTTTGAATACTTACTTGTTTAACTGTCTGCTACTTCTACTGGAGTCCAACTCTCCTGAAGGAAGGCACAGGCTGTGTTATTTTGTCATTGTCTCCCCACTGTCTGACATAGTACTAGGTACATAATAGATGTTTGGAAAATGTATAATGAATGAATTATTCTATCATTTTTAGTACTTGCTCAATATATTTTTGTTCTTTAAATATTTGAAAGTTTTGTTTTCGAGTGTGCTATGTAGGATAATTCTCCATTAGCCCATCCTCACCTTAACCAATCATGCAGAAAACATGTTTTCCTATAAGAATATTTTTCACTATAATTTTTTAATGCTTATTTACAAGAATGGTCATTAGTGAAAATTAATAATCTTAGTTATAAACCTTTATCTTTTCGTCATAGTTTTGGAAAGTACTTTTTTCCTTTTATAACATTTTATACTTACTATAGTCTCAGAAAATGGGATATAATAATAATTACAACTAACGTAATTGTCTTAGAGCTAAAAAGAACTTTAGATATCATGTAATACAAAGGAAATATAATTAAGTTAGGATTCAGAGAGATGACTTGGCTTGTCTAGTACCATATTGGTACATCAATTTTGGGTTGTTTTTGGTTATATATGGTATTTAGAGAATTTTTTCCTGAGCCCTAAGATCAAACATAGATTATAATTACTATCATTATCCAACCCATTCTTCGAGAACTAGCCTTTATTTTCATTTATTAAAGTAGGATACTTGTTTTTTAGGGATTTGAGATCATCTTTGTTTTTCGTATACTGGCATCCTATAAAGTTCTACAAATAATTCATAAGTTGGTTACGTGACTTTGTTTTCAATGCATTTTTAAAAAGCATCTAGTTTGTATCTGAATTCATTTTTCATATTGGAAGTGATATAACTTTGTATCACAGAATTCAGGTGAAAATTTTCTGGATTGAGGTTTAGATTTGTAACGTTTTCATCATCAGTACTTTATATTTACTAACATCATCTAGTTTCCTTCCTTTGTGTTTGTTATTTGCCTTTTTAAAAAGCTGGCATATGCATGGATCCTTATATCCCCTACACATACATGCCTCAAAGCTGTGTAAATGGCGTGCCAAGTGTAGTAATTTTTCATTTCTAAGTCCGTTGCTTGGAATGCAAATCACAGACCTAGGGAAATCAGGTTAGAAATGTGGGCTGTCTACATACCGAAAGCTATTAGTATCACATCAGAGGTACATTACATATTAAATGGAGTTCTGTGTTGTTTTCCAGTTTTATTATAGTTTCAACTAGAAAAATATTTTTAATTCTAATACAAATCTTGAAGAAAATATGCTCTTTCTGCAGAACTAAGGATTCTCTAAGTTGCAAAAAGGGCTTTGGTATCAGGTTAGATACTTCTGGGTTTAGAATGTTAAATTTCCATAGCTTAATAAGAGAAAGCAACTGGCTATGTTTCTGTATCCAGATATACCAAATTAGGAGCAAAGGACATTTGTCTCCATGTCTTAAAGATTCTTAACTCACACTCCTCCAACTTTACTCTTTCTACTTACTATGAGCCATTAATCATGATTATTTATTATTATTATATCATTGTTATTATTATTGCTGTAATACATATCCATGGTGGAAAACAAGAACAGTGGTATTAAAGTGAAAAGTTTATCTTCCTTCATCCTAACGACCCCATTATTCTACCAGAGGTGATTAGTATTATGAATAGTGTCTTATGTATTCTAACAAACATTTTATGTATCTGTAGGTATATGTTCTATTTAGACTCTCAATCTCAGTTTTCCTCTTTGTATATTTCATTTACAAGTCTAAACTTAATGCACATTGGATCACCAGCATCCCAGATTTAATGTGCCCTAGAATTTTAATTTACATTAAATTTAATTTACATTGCATAAGCAGTAGCAGAGGTATCACTGTCCGGAACTTAGAAGCAGTCCCTGGTTAGTCATAATTACTCTAGATTGAGAAAAAAAAATTATTTTTCAGGTGAAATCATTGCATTTCTTGAGTACCTAAGGTACAAATTCATTTACTAGCTTTCAAAACAGGGCAGCCAAATTTTTTTGCACACATCTTAGGTAGTTGAATTCTACTGAGCTTGCATATTCATCCAATTCTTACTCAAAAAGTTGTCCCAATTGGATCAAAGAGTTAAATGGACAGTAAGGACATGGGAAAAGAATGATACTTCAGAGAGCAGAAAGCAAGCATCTGCTGTGTATCTCCCAGATTAATGAGTGCAGTTCTGTTGGAAGAGTGAGTACTAATTAACTCATTAAACTGTTCCCACTGTGATTCCTCGATGTAATTTCAGGCTAAACTCATGTTTAGAGACTCAACACCTAACTGCAGAAGATTATCATTATAAGCCATTGATAGAGCTTTCAAGGATATTAGAAAATTTCTTGGGCCATACTGTAGAAAGGAAGTAGTACAAAGCTAAAGGCTCTTGTACAGAAAATACTTTAAGGGGCGCCTGGGTGGCTCAGTCAGTTGAGCAGCTGACTTCGGCTCAGGTCATGATCTCGCTGTTCCTGGGTTCCGGGCTCATGTCGGGCTCTGTGCTGACAGCTCAGAGTCTGGAGCCTGCTTCAGATTCTGTGTCTCCCTCTCTTTCTCTGTCCCTCCCCTGCCTACACTCTGTCTCTCTCAAAAAATAAATAAACATTAAAAGAATTAAAAAAAAAAAAGAAAATACTTTACAACTTTTTTTTAGCTTAGTTTTCCAAATGGTAATGATGTTGGTTGACCAAGATGAGCTAAAGTCGTATGCTTTATTAATAAGAACTTTGGTTGTGAATTTGCATCTGTGTCTAATTCTGGAATCATGCTGCTCAATTAACACCCACCCAGGAAGCATGTTCATCAGGTATTGTAATGCTAAAACAAATTTAGTCAACTGCATCAAAAAAGAAAAGGTGAGAAAATGAACAATTCCAAACTTAGTTTTTAAATGACCATTGTGGGACTCAGAATGGTGGCATTATTACTCCAGGACACATGTTCCATCTAGTTTAGAACCACAAAGGCGTGCAGCCCTACTCTACATTAGCACTGTGGACACTGTCAAGTTGTAAGTGTCATGTATTATTAATTGTGAGTCTGATTACTGAGTGTGTAGCACATTGCTTGTGAGACCTGGCTAAAGTTCCATGGTTGTGCATGTTACAGAGCATAGAAATTATAGCATGCAGCTCAGTACCAATCCTATAATTCACATTCTCTCTTCCTAGAGAGAATTAGTATTTTCCTGAGAAAGACTCTTAACCTGTCGTCCTCCCCCAGTGACCAGGAGAACGACATTGAAAAGTTTTCAGCAGATTCCAGAAAGACCCTAAAAGATCATTAAATGTTTTAAATAAAAGGTTTCCAAGAATGATAGAAATGGAGTGGACTATCAAAGTTATTTTAGGAGACAGTGTATATATCTGATCAGGAGGTGGGGCTTTGAAAGTAGATAGTCTGAAATGAGAACATAGACGTCATCACTCACCAGCATCCAATAACTTTGGGAAATTATTTAACCTACTGAATCTTCATCTAGATCTATAAAATATGGATACTTATATCAACCTCAAAGAGTATTGTGATAGAAAGTGGTCATTAAATGCCACCTATTACTAGTAATATACACAGTAATAATTAACTATTTTCCATTTATTACAGCATTAGGGATTTCAGGGATCTCAGATGAGAGACATTCTTGTGATAGGGGTTTATAAATGGTGGAATTAATGGAATCTTCCATGGAAATCCTTATGCAAGTGACATGCATTTGGTTTCTTTCTGTTCTTATGTACCTCGAAGTTCCTTATTTTAGAATCTAAGCTCTTGGAATTTAGAGTATCATTGACTACCTGTAATGCCAAATAGGGGTAGAAAAATGTTATCTATTATGTACCTAAATGTTCCCCAATGCATATACATTTTACTGAAGGCTTAAAGGTGTTTCTATACAATGTCAATACAACTGATTGAAAAGTGACACATTTAGATAAATTCAGCTCTTACAAAATGGCTGCAGCTTTGCACCAATTTTTTTCTCTCTGTGTAAGTGAAAGGAAGGTCTTAGCCATATATCAGTGGCTGGCTGGCACTGTATGTGGAAGCTTAGTTCCAAGTTCAGCTTGGCAACGAACACATACAGGACTTACTTTTCATCTTCTTCTAAAAATAGTCCATGTTTCTGAGATGTTTTCAAATGAATACATCCTATACTAAATTTATACTCACTGTTCATTATTTTAAAAAGAGAAAAACGTAAAAATTTGGCACAGTTTTTAAAGTTGCCACTAATGATGATGAAATTCTTCACAGTCTTCTCTGCTCGCCTACAATCTATTTCTTTTATCTCTTACTCTTGTCCCCAAAGCATCTACATGTCCTAATATCAGTATTTTAATATCATCAGAAAAATTTACGATCACATGTACTTTCTTGAACATAGTTGGTAGGCAATACTGTTTCTTGTGTGAGGCTCTCCTTTTGGCTCTTGAATGTCCTAACTGCGTGCCTAATGAGATCAAATTGTTCTTCCCCCAACATTGGCCATCAGGTCCTGCTTTCTATCTTTTTTACATTGTAACAGGATTTTTGAAACTCAGTGCTGGGTTTGCTTTTTGGACAATTTTTTCTCCTAGTTTCTTTTGAGATTTTTTTCCCTTTAATTTTGATAATTTTGAGTGGTATGTATAACTGAACGAGTGTGAATGTGTGTGCATTTTAAAAAGGATGTTTATAGCTCTAATATATATTCTCACCACTAATGAACTGTTTTCCAGGTGCTACAGTCTATTCCAAAGAAAACAGAATTACATGTGGGATGATCTCCTTATAAAGAATCTGTTGCAATGCCTTGGTTGTGAAAACATGAGTAGAAATTGAGATGATACATTTTAGTTCAGTGTGTCTCACACAAATTGCTACCAAAATTTCACTGAACACAAATCTTGATCAGTAAATTTCTGATAGAAAAATATAAAATGCAGCTTGTTGTGAAGCAGCTATGTAATAAACACATTGCTTAGCATGCTTAATGAAATATTCTGTAATAAAAATGTTCTTATGTAGCAGAAAGTAGACACAAAGTTCTGTCCTGGCTCTGTGAATTTAAAAAGTATTATATGGGCTCTATTACGATTAAAAGACATGGGAGGCATTTGCTTTTGAATAGCACTAAAAGCAAAACTATAAAAATAAGACTTTTTAGAATATACGAAGGAGAAGCACAAATACATTTAATGGAAAAAGATCAACACTTCTGATAATTTATGAAATGCAGACTAAAAAAAAAAGTAAATTCCAAATTAAATTGGCAAAGGTGCAGTAAATTTTAATGCCTGACACTGGGTTGAGAGTAGAATGCGGAAACTGTAGCACCTTACAGGCAGGAATATTAATTGCTGCAAGTTTTCTGGAGAGTATTTGGGAATGTGCTTCAGGATGCTTAAGATGTGCCTAAGTTCCCAGAGATGTGGTTGAAAGTTTACCTTTATATTGGAAATAGGCTAAATGTGAAATACTAATGGCCTGGTTAAAGAAATCCATTCATGAATTTGATATTTTGTCTATGCTCATTACATACCACACACTGTTTCAGTCTCTGGGGATAAGGCTGGGAGCAGATGACATGTACATGATTTGATACATATTATAGATTACATCATTAGAGTATAATCATGGAGATTACATGGGGTTTTGGTCATAGGGTTAAGTATAAGTAATTTTGTAAAACGAACCATTTTCCAAAGTGGTTGTACCACTCTGTATTCCCACTGGCTATGTACAAGAGTTTGGGTTCTTCTATGTCCTTTCTAGCATATTCTATAATTAGTCTTTATAACTTTATTCTGGTGGATGTGTAGTAGTATCTCCTTGTGATCTTAATTTGCATTAACATATTATTAGTGGTTTTGAGAATTGTTTTTGTTCTTGATGATCTTTTTTCCTTCCTTCCTCCTTTCCTTCTTCCTCTCTCCCTCCCCCTCTTTCTTTTTCTTTCCTCCCTTTTCTCTCTCTCTCCCTTTTTCTTTCTTTCTTTCTTTCTTTCTTTCTTTCTTTCTTTCTTTCTTTCTTTCTTTCTTTCTCTCTCTCTCTCTCTCTCTTCTTTCCAGTTCACCTGTTCCCCATCCCCCTGCCCCCGGCTGCCTCCTTGCTTCTGGAAACCACCAATTTTTTTTTTTTAAAGATTCCACATATAAGAGAGACCATATGGTATTTCTCTTTCTCTATCTGACTTACTTCACTTAGTGAGATGCCCTTGAGGTCCCATGTTGTTGCAAATGGAAAGATTCCATACGTATTTATGGCTGAATAATATTCCATATCATATATATTGTAATTTCTTTATCCATTCATTCATCGATGGATACTTAGGATGTTTCCATATCTTGGCTATTGTAAATAATGCTGCAGTGAACGTAGGGGTGCATATTATCTTTTTGCGTTAGTTTTTTTCATTTTCTTCAGATAAAACCCAAAAGTGGAATTGATGCATCATATGGTAGTTCTATTTTAACTTTTTGAGAAACCCCCATATCGTTTTCCACAGTGGCTGTACCAATTTATATTCCCACCAACAGTGCAGGAGGGTTTTCTTTTCTCTACGTTCTCATCCACTCTTGTTACTTGTCTTTTTGATAACTATTCTGACAGATGTAAGGTGATATCTCATTGTAGTTTTGATTTGCATTTTCTTGATGATGAGTAATGTTAAGCATCTTTTCGTGTACCTCTTGGCCATCTGTACATCGTCTTTGGAAAAATGTTTATTTAGATCAAAATTTTTAATTTGAGTGTTTGTTTTTTGCTATTGAATTGTATGAGTTCTTTATATATTTTGAATATTAGCCCCTTATCAGATATAAGATAGGCAGATATTTTCTCCAATTCTGTAGGTGGCTTTTTATTTTGTGGCTTGTTTCCTTTGCTGTGCAGAAGCTTTTTAATTTGATGTAGTCCCACTTGTTTGTTTTTGCTTTTGTTGCTTTTGCTTTTGGTGTAAGATGAAAAAAATAATCACCAAGACCTATGTCAAAGAGCTTACCATCTATGTTTTCTTCTAGGAGTTTCATGGTTTCAGGTCTTACCTCCATGTCTTTAATCCATTTTGAGTTATTTCCCGTGTATGGTGTGAAATAGCAGTTGAATTTTATTCCTTTGGATGTTGCTGTCAGTTTTCCCAGCATCATTTATCAAAGAGACTGTCCTTTGCCCATTATATATTTTTGTCCCCTTTGTCATAAATTAACTGACCACATATGCATGGGTTTCTTTCTGGGCTCTCTATTCTGTTCCACTGATTAATGTTTCTGGTTTTTTAACGCCAATACCATTATGTTTTAATAACCAAAGGGGTTATGGGATGAATTGTGTCTTCAAAATTAAAATTAGTATGTTGAAGTCCTTAGTACCTCAGAATGTAACTTTATTTGAATATAGGGTCTTTATTTACATAAATAATTTAAAGAAATAATTAATTTAAGATCAGATCATTATGGTAGGCTCTTATTCAGTATGACTGGTGTCC
This sequence comes from Lynx rufus, assembly GCF_022079265.1. Classification (NCBI taxonomy): domain Eukaryota; kingdom Metazoa; phylum Chordata; class Mammalia; order Carnivora; family Felidae; genus Lynx; species Lynx rufus. The sequence continues at coordinate 39,047,462 of NW_025814831.1, forward strand.
TTATAAGAATAGGAAATTTAGACACAGGCATGCACAGAGGGAAACCCATGTGAAGATAAGGATAAAACAACCATCTACACACCAAGAAGAGAGACCTCAGAAGGCAGACCTTCCATCTCAGACCTCTAGCTTCCAGAATTGTGAGACAATAAATTTCTGTTATTTAAACCACCTAGTTTGTGGCACTTGGTTGTGCATGTGTATAATTATAATATAATATATATAATATTACTAATTTTACTAATTTAACTTTTTTGTATATTTTGAATTTTTAAAAAATATGTGATGTAAGGTAAGAACCAAGGTTCATTTTGTTTCATGTGGAGATACTGTTGTTGTTCCTCCATTTATTGTGGACTATTACATTTTCTCCCATTTCTCCCGAGCAAACATCAGTTAACCAAATGTGTGGTTTTATTTCTGGACTCTTTATTATGTTTCAGAATATTCTTCCCTATCTTACATATCTTACCCTCATGACAATACCATATTAACTTGATGAAGATCACTATAGAATATGTGGTGTATAGTATGTTCCCTGGATTTTATTGTTCAGAGTTTATAAATATCTAAATTTATCCTTGAGTATTTCATGGTATTTGACTTTTAAAATGTCATTTTTTTAGTAACTTTTAAAATTATTAGTTGGTAGTATATAGAAATAAAATTACATTTTTGTTTATTCTCTTTGTGTCTTGTAACATGACTATATTCACTTTTTTGTTCTAATAGTATTGATGATTTCTTAAAATTTTCTGTTTGTACAATCATGTCATTTGCAAATATACCCTACTTCACTTTTCAAATTTCTTTTCCCTTCATTTATTCAGCTGGTTAGGATCTTACCATAATATAAAATAGAAGTGGTGAGAGTGAGTTTGTTTTACTTCCCATCTTAGGGGAAAGTCTTAAGTTTTTCACTATTAATATGGTATCACTTATTCACTTTAAAGATATTTCCATCAATTTCTAGTACCTGAGAATTTTTTAAAATTTAAATTCAAGTCAATTAACATATAGTGCAGTCTTGGTTTCAGGAGTAGGTAGAACCCAGTGATTCATCACTTACATGTAACACCAAGTGCTCATCCCAATAAGTGCCCTCCTTAATGCCCATCACCCATTTTCTCCACCCCCATCAACCCATAGTTTGTTCTGTGTATTTAAAAGTCTCTTATGGTTTGCCTTCCTCTCTGTTTTTATTTTATTTTTCCTTCCCTTATCCTATGTTCATCTGTTGTGGATGTTTCTGAAATTCCACATATGAGTGAAATCATACAATATTTGTCTTTCTCTGACTGACTTATTTAGCTTAGCATAAAACCCTCTAGTTCCACCCACATTGTTGTAAATGGCAAGATTTCATTCTTTTTCATTGCCCAGTATTCCATTGTATATATATTCTGCCTCTTCTTTATCCATTCATCAGTTGGTAGACATCTGGGCTCTTTCCATAATTTGGATATTGTTGATTTTGCTGCTATAAACAATTGGGGTACATGTGCCCCTTTGATTCAACATTTTTTTATTCTTTGGATAAACAGCTAGTAGTGCAATTGCTGGGTCATAGGGTAGTTCTAATTTAAATATTTTGAGGAACCTCCATACTCTTCTCCAGAGTGGCTACACCAGTTTGCATTCCCAATCACAGTACAAAAGGGTTTCCTTTCTCTGCATCCTTGCCAACATCTGTTGTTTCCTGAGTTGTTAATTTTAGCCATTCTGACAGGTGTGAGGTGGTATCTCATTGTGGTTTTGAATTGTGTTTCCCTGATGATGAGTGATGTTGAGCATCTTTTCATGTGTCTGTTAGTTATCTGGATAACTTCTTTGGAAAAGTGTCTGTTCATGTCTTCTGCCCATTTCTTCACTGGACTGTTTGTTTTTGGGTGTTGAGTTTGATAAGTTCTTTATAGACTGTGGATACTAACCCTTTATCTGATATGTCATTTGCAAATATCTGTCCCCATTCAGTCGGTTGCCTTTTAGTTTTGTTGTTTCCTTCGCTGTGCAGAATTACCTTGATTCTAAAACCAGAGAAAGACCCCACTAAAAAGGGAAATTACAGACCAATATCCCTGATGAAGCTGGATACAAAAATTCTCAATAATACACTAGCAAATCAAATTCGACAGTACATTAAAAGAATTATTCACCATGATCAAGTGGGATTTATTCCTGGGCTGCAGGGCTGGTTCAATATTTGCAAATCAATCAATGTGATACACCACATTAATAAAAGAAAAGATAAGAACCATATGATCCTTTCAATAGATTCAGAAAGAGCATTTAACAAAATACAGCATCAGGAAATTGGAGATAGAAAGAACATACTTTAACATCATAAAAACCATATATGATAGGCTGACAACTAATATCATTCTCAAAGAGGAAAAGCTGAGAGCTTTCCCCCTGAGGTCAAAAACATGACAGGGCTGTCTACTCTCACCACTGTTGTTCAACATCGTGTTGGAAGTGCTAGCCTCAGCAATCACACAGCAAAAATAAATAAAAGGCATCCAAATTAGCAAGGAAGAAGTAAAACTTTCACTCTTCACAGATGACATGATACTCTACATGGAAAACCAGAAAGACTCCACCAAAAAACTGCTAGAGCTGATACATGAATTCAGCAAAGTTGCAGGATATAAAATCAACATATAGAAACTGGTTACATTTTTATACACCAATAACGAAGGAACAGAAACAGATATCAACAAATCGATCTCATTTACAATTTCACAAAAAAAGATACCTTGGAGTAAACCCAACGAACGAGGTAAAAGATCTATATGCTGAAAACTATAGAAAGCTTATGAAAGAAATTGAAGAAGACACAAAGAAATGGAAAAACATTCCATGCTCATGGATTAGAGGAACAAATATTGTTAAAATGTCAATACTACCCAAAGCAATCTACACATTCAAAGCAATCCTTATGAAAATAACACTAGCATTCCTCACAGAGCTAGAACATAGAATCCTAAAATCTGTATGGAAACAGAAATGACCCCAAATAGACAAAGTAATGTTGAAAAAAGAAAACTGAAGTTGGCGGCATCACAATTCTGGACGTTAAGCTGTATTACAAAGCTGTAAACATCAAGACAGTATGGTACTGGCACAAAAACAGATACATAGATCAGTAGAGTAGAATAGAGAACCCAGAAATGGACCCACAAGTGTCTGGCCTACTAATTTTTGACAAAGCAGGGAAAAAGTATCCAATGGAAAAAAAAGATAAGTCTCTTCAGCAAACAGTGTGGGGAAAACTGGACAGAGACAGGCAGAAGAATGAAACTGGACCACTTTCTTACACCACACAAAAATAAATTCAAAATGGATGAAAGGTCTAAATATGAGACAGGAGACCATCAAAATCCTAAAGGAGAAAGCAAGTAGCAACCTTTTTGACATTGGCCTCAGCAACTTCTTACTTTACACGTCTCCAGGGCAAAGGAAATAAAAGGAAAAATGAACTGTTGGGACCTCATCAAGATAAAAAATCTGCACAGCAAAGGGAACAATCAATAAAACCAAAAGTACCAGAGAATTTTTATCATTAATGGGCATTAAATTTTGTAAAGCTCTTTCTTGGATTTTATTGAGATGATTTTATGATATTTCTGTCTTAGTCTGTCATTTTAGTAAATTACATTGATTGATTTTCCAAATGTTAAACCAACCATACATTCCTAGGATGTATCACACTTGGTCATGATATTTATTGTCTTTAAATATTACTGAATTTGGTTTACTAATATTTTAAAGCATTTTTGTGTTAACGTTTATGAGAATTATTGGTTTCTACTATTCTTGTGTACATTTGACTAGTTTTTGCATAAGAGTAATGCTACCTTCTTCAAATGACTTGAGAATTGTTTCCTTTTTATCTATTTTCTGAAAAAACTTGCTTAACATTGCTATATTTTTATCCTTAAATATTTGAGAGATTCCCTATTAAAGCCATCTGAGTGTAGAGTTTCATTTGTGGGAGGATTTTTAATTGCAAATTTCATGTCTTTAATAAATATTGTGCTATTCAACTTTTCTGTTTATTCTCGTGGCAGTTTGGCAAACTGTGTCATTCAAGACTTGATCCATTTTACCTAAATCATTGAAATTAGTGACATAGAGATTTTTATATTATTTCTTTATTATTAATGAAAGTATCCACTTCCATTCCTGATATTGATAATTTTTGTCTTTTATCTTTTATTCTTGATCAGTCTAGGTAGAGATTTGTTAATTTTGTTGCTCATATTCAAATAACCATATTTCAGGGCTCCTGGATGGCTCCATCAGTTAAGCGTTTGACTCTTGATTTCTGCCAGGTCATGGTCTTGTGGTTTGCAGGATGAGCCCTGGGTGTAGGGCTCTGTGCTGCCAGCACAGAGCCTGCTTGGGATTCTCTCTCTCCCTCTCTCTTTCTGCTCCTCCTCTGCTCGCATGCACATGCACTGGCTCTCTCTCAAATAAATAAATAAGCATTAAAAAAATTAAAAATTAACAACCATGTTTGTGGTTCACTGCTTTTTCTTTTTTTTCTTTTTAAATTTTGTTGTCTTCTACTCTTACCTCTTTATTCCCTTCCTTTTACTTACTTGGGTTTTAATTTAGACGTCTTTTTCTAAATTCTTGAGGTGCATCTTTTCCTTTATAATATAAATATTTAAAATGATAGATTTCCAATCAAATATTGCTTTCATTTCATATAAAAATTTTGATATTTTTCATTTTCTCATTCAGCTTAAGCTATTTTCTAGTTTTCTTTGATTTCTTCTGTAACCTATAGACATTTAAAAGTATGTTATTTAATTTCAAATATTTGAAGATGCTTTTCCAGATATTAGTATCTGTTGTTTATTCCTGGTTTAAATTTCTTTCTTTCTTTCTTTCTTTCTTTCTTTCTTTCTTTCTTTCTTTCTTTCTTTCTTTCTCCATAGACCTTCAATCCTTTTTTAAATTCAGTGACACCTGTTTCATTGTATGGCATATGGTCTATCTAAGTGAATGTTCCATATACATCTGAAAATAATGTGTATTCTACCATTGTTAGGAGTAATTTTCTATAGTCAGTTAATTAACATTGGTTGATATAGTCAATTAGGTAACATTTGGTTGATAATTGAGTTCAGATTTTATATGTTCTTTTTGATTTTCTGGTAGTGTTCAATTTATTCCTAAGGAAAGAGAATTAAAGTCTTCAACTCTGTGAAATTGATTATTTCCACTTTTGGTTCTTTCAATTTTTACTTTTTATTTTGAGCATTTTTAATTAGGTGGATATCATTTAGGATTTTTGTGTGTTCTTATTGAATTCACTAATTTATTATCATGAAATATTCCTTTTATTTGCTGGTAGTATTCCTTATATTGAAGCACACTTTGATAAATGTACCCCATTCACCTTTCTTATGTTTCCTGTATGTATGACCATTTTTAAATTTCAAACTATTCATATCCTTATATTAAAAGTATATAGCTTATAGTTAGATCTTGTGTTTTTATCCAATATGACATTCTCTACTTTTTAATTGGAATGTTTAGGCTATTTACTTTTAATGTATTGTTGCTATGGTTGGATCTATGCCCACTATTTTGCTATTTGTTTTTGTTGTTTTTCTTTTTCCCCTTATTTCTGTTTTGATATTTAGTGAATACTTTTCACATTCAATTTTATTGCCTCTATTGATTTATTCACTACACTTCTTCTAATTTTTAATAGTTGTTCTAGGGCCTTAAATATATACCTTTATTTTATCATCATATTTTACTTTCACACAATGCTGTACCACTTCACATATAATGTAAAAACCTTATAGGGGTGCCTGGGTGGCTCTGTCAGTTAAGCATCTGACTTCAGTTCAAGTCATGATCTCACGGTTCATGAGTTCGAGCCCTGCCTCAGGCTCTGTGCTGACAACTCAGAGCCTGGAGGACACTTTGGATTCTGTGTCTCCCTCTCTCCCTGTCCATCCCCAACTTGTGCTATATCTCTGTCTCTCAAAAATAAATAAATGTTAAAAAAATTTTAAAAAAACCTTGCAAAGCATGTGTTTATATCCTATCCTGTTTGTGCTATAGCTAATCATATACTTTACTTTTATATATGTTATGTACTCTACAATATAAAATTGTTTGTACTTTAAGGCCAATTTCCTTTTAAATAAATTTAAAAATGGGAAAATATCCTTTATATTTACCCATATTTTTTTTTCTTTCCAGTGTTCTTCATTCTTATACAATCTAATCTGCTATAAATCTTATTCAGTAAATTTTTTATTCTAGATTTTATATATTTCATCTCTATAAATTTCATCTGGTTATTTATGTACCTTCTCTTTCTGTCCACTGTATAATCATATTTTTATTTAAATCCTTAAGCATATTTATAAAAGCTGTTTTAAGTCCGTGTATGCTAATTTTAGCCCTGTTAATTCTTGATCTGTTTATTTTGACTAATTATTTTTATGTCTGTGGTCACATTTTCTTCCTCACATATCTAATAATTTTTTATCAGATGTTGGATATTGTCAATGTTATATTGTTGATGGATTTCATTCAAAGGGTTTTGAATATTCTTTTGATATATGGCTCAGTAATTTGCATATAAACTTATTCTCTTAAGGCTTGTTTTTAAAACTTTGTTAGTAGAGTCTAAAATAGCATTTACTCTTTTACTAGTTTAGCCCTACTCCTAAGACATGACTTCCGGGTTTTCTAGTGAATATCTTATATATTCAACGAGGTCTCTTCACTCTGGCTGGTTGGAAGATATATAGAATAGCCTGCTAGCTATTTCTAGCTTGGCCTCAAGGAGTTCACCCTATCTATACATTGTAGTATGCAGAAAAAGACTCAAGGGGACCTATGTAGGTTTTTAGAACCTCTTTCTTTGCTTACCGTATTTGTTTATGATACTTTGTCACAAAAACTTTAGCCTCCAGAGCTTTCCCAAATTCCAGTCCCAGTCTCATCAGCTCAGCGTGATCACCTTGATCAACCTGATTTCCCTCCCATCCTCGTTCTGTGGCCTCCAGAAAGATAGCCAGGGCAATTGCTGGGCTTATCTTATTTCCTGCCTCTCAGGAAAACACGGTTATGTTCTGTTTGCTTCCCAACTTTAAAAAATCTCTTGTTTCATATATTTTGTCCAGTTTTCTCATTATTTATAATGGAAGGATATGGCTCTTATCAGTTACTACATTGCTGTTGGAAGCAGAAGCCCCGATTTCGTTTTTGGGAAGACACTTGATGTTCCCTAAATATATGTACCATAATTTCAAGTTGTTCGAAGATGAACTTAGTGGGAAATAAGAATTACAGAAAATAAACCTTTCTAGTCTAAATTAGCCTTTTTTTTTTTTTGGCCTTTCATCTAGCAATAAGTTGAAAAGCATATTTGATACTTTGTCATCTTAGGGTTACTTGCTTTATAAAGTTATTTTATAGTCTATTTTTAAGAATGGTGCATCCAAAATGCATTTCAGATAGAAGGAAATCTTGCTAAAGTTTTAGAATTTGAGATTTGGCTGATCACCTGCAGCCATGTTCTTGCCATAAAAAATGCTTACAAAGTATTTTTCTGACTTCCAAAACCTTTATAGAAGACGATATAATATTGAAGTCAGATTTAAGTTTTCACATATGACAACGTATGGACAACTGGCAAGATTTCAATATTGCTTATAGAACTATATATCTTACTTAAATTTTTTTAAGTTGAAGTATAGTTGATGTACAATGTTATATTAGTTTCAGGTATACCACACAGGGATTCAGCAATTCTATACCTTATGCTATGTTCAGCATGATAAATATAGTCACCATCTGCCAGCATGCAACATGGTTACAAACATTATTAACTGTAGTCTCTCTGCTGTCCTTTTTGTCTGCATGACTTATTTATTTAATAACTGGAAATTTGTATCTCTTTATCCCATTCACTTATTTTCCCTCTCTCCCCTCTAGCAACCATCAGTGTGTTCTCTGTATTTACAGGTCCGTTTCTATTTGTTTATTCATTTGTTCTGGTTTTTTAGATTCCACGTATAAGTGAAATCATATGGTATTTGTATTTCTCTGTCTGACTTACTCCACTTAGGATAATACACTCTAGGTCCATCCCTGTTGTGGCAAATGGCAAGATTGTGTTCTTTCTTATGACTACTTTTCCATTCCATATATATGTTTATATACACACGTGATCTTTATGCATTCATCTATGGATGCACATTTAAGAACATACCCATATCCATATCTTGGCCATAGCTTCCTTTTATTGAGTGCTTTGTATGTGGCAAACTCTGTGTAAACCATTTTATATGACTCATGTCATTTAATTACTCCAAAAACCATATAGGCCAAGGTTTATTATTATTATTATTATTATTATTATTGATTTTTTTTATTTAGCTGAGGAGACAGAAACTCAGAAAGATTAAAAACTGTTCCAAAGTTACAGGCTATGGTGTGGGTGCTTTTGGGATTTGAATTCAGATTCTGAATGCAGAAATCCCATGCTGTTAATCTTACCAGCCATTTAAAAGGAAAAAGCACATTTATACACAGAAAACTCAGTTGCTTTTATCATGAGCTTCCTTGTGAAGTTCGAATCTTCTGTGGTAACAGACACACAAGCACAGTCTCTAGCAAAAACCTCACTTCTTTAGGAATAAAGTTCTAGGAGATAAACTTTAGTCTATGCTTTGTTCTTTATTCTATGGGAGGATTTTTAAGTTTGTTTTATTTTATTTATTTTTTGCTTATTTGTTTTTGAGAGAGAGAAACAGAGAGAGAGAGAGAGAGAGAGAGAATCCCAAGCAGTCTCTGAGCTACCAGCAGGTAGGCCAATGCAGGGCTCGATCTCACGAACTGTGAGTGAGATCATGACCTGAGCCAAAATTAAGAGTTGGACATCCAACTGACTGAGCCACCAAGGGGCCCCTTAAGTTTGTTTAAAATTTTTTTTTTCAACGTTTTATTTATTTTTTTGGGGACAGAGAGAGACAGAGCATGAACGGGGGAGGGGCAGAGAGAGAGGGAGACACAGAATCGGAAACAGGCTCCAGGCTCTGAGCCATCAGCCCAGAGCCCGACGCAGGGCTCGAACTCCCGGACCGCGAGATCGTGACCTGGCTGAAGTCGGACGCTTAACCGACTGCGCCACCCAGGCGCCCCTGTTTTAAATACAAATTTGTTTTAGGACACCTGCATGGCTTATTAGTTCGTTAAATGTTTGACTCTTGATTTTGGCTCAGGTCATGATCTCATGGTTTGGTTTGTGGGATCTAACCCTGCATCAGGCTCTGCACTGACAGTGTGGAGCCTGCTTGGGATGCTGTCTCCCTCTCTCTCTGCCCCTCCCCCATTTGTGCACAGGCACTTTTTCTCTCAAAATAAATAATCTTAAAAACATAAGTAAAAACTAAATACAAATTTGTCTTAAATACAAATTATTTCCAGGCCTCCTGCATGCGTAAGGGTTGGTGGGCATTAAACCTCCTAAAAGACACTGTTATGTTAGAAGTCTGGGTTCCTAATTAAAAGTAAAAAGCTAGGACCAGATCAGCCCTTGGAACATGAACCATCACTATGCATACACAGAAATCATTTTCTGTCTGTCAGCAGCAGACTGGTGATAGTCCCTCCATGTGACTTGCAAAGTCTAAGTACTGCTCTCATTTCCAGCTTCTTTTATACCCCACTACCTGATTACTTCATTTGGAGAAAATATTGAGGAGTGTTACTTTCTTTTACTCCAGACCTTTTCAGAAAAGTAAAAATAAGTGGCTGATTTCTTAGGTGCCTGCAAACAATAATTAACGCAATTCAAAGCACTAGATCATTAAACAATCATCTTCCCAAATGGACGGTTAGTTGTTACAACTCACTTTTACTGAGTGCCCAAGGGTGTATGACATATTGACATGTGCTTGAGTCTCTGATTTGTGTATAGTTCTCATTTTCAGATAAACCATATGAGTTTTCCTAATGACTACAACAATTGCAAAAATCATTTATTTCACTCATCAAGAGTCACATTATAGGGGCGCCTGGGTGGCGCAGTCGGTTAAGCGTCCGACTTCAGCCAGGTCACGATCTCGCGGTCCGTGAGTTCGAGCCCCGCGTCGGGCTCTGGGCTGATGGCTCAGAGCCTGGAGCCTGTTTCCGATTCTGTGTCTCCCTCTCTCTCTGCCCCTCCCCCGTTCATGCTCTGTCTCTCTCTGTCCCAAAAATAAATAAATGTTGAAAAAAAATTTAATAAAAAAATAAAAAAAAAAGAGTCACATTATAGATCTATAAATTAGTGACAACCTAATGAACTGTGTAATCCACATCCACCCTACAGTTGTGAACTGCAAGCAAAAAGTGGTTACTGTTAAGCAACTGAGTTTTCAGGTTCATCTGTTCCCCCGGAAACTCAGTTCTTATAGTTGGAAAATGCTTGTTGGCAAGGTTTTCAGCCAGGAGGCTACTGCAGTAATTCAGCTGAGAGATGATGAGCACCTAAATCAGGGCAGTGGTGCTATGGATGGGGAGAAGAGACATATTTCTTACCCATAAGTGGGGAATAATGCCCAACTCCATGTTTGTTACAAGGATTAAATGGGAATGTGAAAGCACCTGTAAACTGTGAAAGCTGGGAAATCTTAGGTGGCATACTTCTGTTTCTTCACACTGTTAATGACAGCTGTCAGGCTCAGTCACCCAGCCTCTTCATGTAAGTGTTCAATTTTAACCCGCTGTCAGGTTATGTACTACCTGACAGGAGCCCTGAAGATCTTTTTCATCACATGCTTATTATAGTCGACATTTCTGCCACAGTGATGTGCCCAGTAAAATGAACTTGGTATGGCTTTATTCCATATACGTCAGACCTTGGCAGTAATGATTTATTGAGGTGAACATTTGGTACCGAGTGTTATTAGAAAAGAATGAAGCCTAGTAATGTGGGAGATAGAGAAGACATTTAGTAATATATCATGCTGTGTTTCATAGGATACACGGTCCTGCAAATTAGAAAGATGAGGATAATTTTATCAAATCAAGAATTAAAACCTTTGAAACTACTAAACTAGTGTCATTTCTGCTGACCTACCGGGTTGGCATTGGCTCCGTTCCTTTAGGCAATTTAGTAAGTTTTGCTTTTCAGCCAGCAACTAATGAATAGGCTGACAGTGGAAAGTTTCTGTAACCAGAATACTCAGAGTTTCTACAAATTATTGCTCCCAAGAATTGTAAGTGGAGTAATATATTCTGCTATTTCATGATGGATTATTTTCATGTCTTCATATTTCATCACATGGATTTGTTCCTTTAACTGGATGATTATATGATTGTCTTATACATCATTGTCCTCTGGTGATTAATCTTTAAATAATCTTGTTTAAACACAGGATGGGAATTTATCTTTAAAAGAAGTCAGGGAGGTGCTTTACCATATATAAAATGCATGTTTACAATGCATGCGTAACATCAGTTATCCTTTTACATCATTTAATTTATTGTTCCAAGCAATGCACAAGATTCTCCTAGGAAATGCACAATTCATGGAAAATATGGTATGTTTTTCTTTGTCTATAATAAAATTTACGCTTTATATAGAGAGGCTAAAGAGACACAACTAGAACAATTTATAAAAAAATACTTGAGAAGGTACAGTTCGACATAAAGGAAGATTGTACACACTGAATATACAGAGTGCCACGGTGTGGAAGACTTTTCCCAGACCCTCCAAGACTGCAAGAATATAAACGTGTTTGAGTCCACTGGCTTAAGTTACCCTGTCTTGCCGATTCTTCCTTATGTCTTTGGTTGGTTTATTTCTCTCCTCATATGCTAGCCCCTGCTTTATTTCAGATCCTCATAATTTCCTTCTTCACAGAGATGGCTACCAATGTGGTAGCTTGTTCACCTGTCTTTAGTCTCTTTCACGCTCCAGTGTAAGCTGTCCAAACCTACAAGAGTCTTTTTCATATTTGAGAAAATATGAAAAAAATTCATTCATTCATTTTTCATATTTGAAAAAAATACTATTGTATTTTACTCTTTATTTATCAAACATTGACTTCAGACTCAATTAGAGGGGCACCTGGGTGGCTTAGTCGGTTAAGCGTCTGACTTCGGCTCAGGTCATGATCTTGCGGTTTGTGAGTTTGAGCCCCGCATCAGGCTCTGTGCTGACAGCTCAGAGCCTGGAGCCTGCTTCAGATTCTGTCTGTCTGTCTGTCTCTCTTTTTCTTTCTTTCTCTCGGCTCCTCCCTCCCTACCTTGTACTCTGTCTCTCCCTCTCTAAGATAAACAAACATTAAAAAAATGTAAGGAGAAAGACTCAGACAACTCCACTTTAAGACCCACAAAACAGTGGCAGGGGAACACAGTGTCTGCCTAAAAATCCAACAAACTCTGCCAACTCACATATACAGCCCCTCACCTTGCTCTCTGCCACTGCCTGGTTTATTTTTTGATCAAATTCAAGTTTGGTCTCACCTAGCACTCCTTCTCTTGCTTTTCCTATAGGTAGGCATTACCTTTCATAACTAGTTCCTTCTCTATGTCCATCTGTGACACTGGTTGCTGTAGCACCACCAGTTTTTAGATTTGCTAAAATGGGTTCCTCACTGCTGGCCTGCATTAGCATCCTGGGACTGTGGCAACAGTCTCTCATATGCTCCAGTGCCTGCACCTGCTCCCCCCTGCCTGCTGCAGTGATTGTAAAATGATTTTCCATGGAGATCTGCAAAATGTTTGTAAGGTTTTAATGAATAAAAAGGGTTCCAAGAACAAACAACTATGAAAAATGGTGTCTTTACTGCAAGGCTTCTCAGAGCTTTTGATATGTTAATAAGCATTGTGATATGCTAATGTGAATTGGGACTCTCAGAGAGAGAGAGCTAATGGAAAACTTATTTGATCCAGAAAATTTTTTTTTTTTTTTTTTTTAGACCAACATCTGTTAAAGTCATAGAGAAGTATAGTGTTTGAAAAGATGACAGTTTGCAAATTCTGGACTGCTCCATCAAATCAAATTCCTTACACCTTATAAGTCATTTTGCCTTCTCTAGATATAGGTTTTTCATTTCACTTATATCTTTTCCAACATTTACTGTTCCTTCTAAGCTCTCAGGGTCAGCTAAATTAGTCCATATACAGTCCCAGCAAAAGAAGAATGTAGGGGTTTCACCTTCTAGAGCATTGGTTTTATACTTTGTGCCCATCCCAATGACTATAAAAAGAGATTTAGGGAATATTCTAGGCTGGAGGGAATGACATGATTCCTTTTAGGCACCACATGAGGCAGCTTGTGAGGTACAGTCATCCAAATAAAGGCACTTGCAACATGAGATGGTAGGGTATGTAAGCAAAGTAGCTTTCAGGGCCAGATACTAGTTGATCCCATGAATGGCCAGTCTTCCTCCAGGAGTGAGTTCTGATGCAAATGGCAATCAGAAGCCCATAAACCACATTTCTTACAATGAGGGACAGGATCATAGGAAGAGGAATTGGAATAAGGTGGGGTGACCCATGGTGTCCCTGATTTACCTGGAACAGATCAACTAATTCCTGTTGTCCCGACGTAACCATTAAGAATGCCCTCTTTTCCTCGCAGAAAGGTGTTGGTTTGAACGATTAATTGGACAGGCACCTTAGATAAGAGAGGAGACAAGAGCCAGAAGAGGAACAGTGTGTCCTAAAAGTGAAGGAGATCGCACTGTTTAAAAGGAAGAGAGAAATGAGTTGTCAAGGGCAGTGGTAAGTCAGCGATGATGAGGCTAACCTTAATGTAGAACAGTCTCAGTAGGAAAGTAAAGTCAACCTGTTCAGTTTTGACCTTATTCACTCTTCCAGTGCGTTTTGCAAATGTACAATTATTTAATGATCAGGATTCATACTGTGTTGATATTTTGTCAGATTTCTGACACATTATTTAGCACAGTTTTAAGGAAGATGAGAAAATTCATAATCATTCCTAAGCCTAGAGTTTTATAACCAAATTAAAAATTTTAAATATGTATATAAAATTGCACATCTCCATATCTCTCACAGGGCCTACCATTGTGTTTACACACAGTAAGCACTTGATACATGTGTGTTTCATGTGATCACAAGCCCTGACTATTGGCCAATGCAAAGGGGGCCCATTATATTTATAAAATGGCTAAAATACCATTTTTTAAAGTGTCAACATTGTGCATAAAATTTAATGTCTCTATGCTCACACAAACTAGCTTTATAATTTCACCAAACAAGGGACAGAGTCCCTATCACTGTTGTAATTGTTTCATTTTTGCCAGCAACTTTTGTCAGTGACACACTCTGTTGAAGAATATCTAGTTATTCTTGAGGATTATGAAGGAGATAGATAATACTGGCCCTGGCTTAAAAAGCTTAAAGAATACATTCATTCAATGATGTAATGCCTTTCCTTTGATGAAGTGTTTGCTATGCATTACATGAAATTCTAATAGGTAGTAAGATTGTTCATACCCTGTATAGGCAGCTGGAGAGATACAGTCATGCTAATGTTGTTATACTCAGAGTCAGAGAAAGCCTCACATCCCTTTATTTATAGAAGGCTGAATTAACTTTCATTTTTTTCATTCCCTGGGCAAAACTCTGACTTGGTTTAAAAAAAAGAGTCAAGAATATTGTTACTTACTCATAGTAGCTCAGAGTAAAAGTGGGGAAGTGATAAAATAACTTATGGGGGGAAAATGTACTGAATCTGGCAGATAGATACATTTTACCATTGTATACATCCTGTAGTTTCTTTCAGAATGCCTTTACCTTATAGGCTATGTGCATATACTGAATATTTTTTAAAAATGTTTATTTATCTTGAGAGAGAGAGAGAGAGAGCATATGTGCTCAAGTAGGAAAGGGGGAGAGAGAGAGAGAGAGAGAGAGAGAGAGAGAGAGAGAGAGAATACCAAGCAGGTTCCGTGCTGTTAGCACAGAGCCCAACAAGGGGCTTGATCTCACAAGCCATGAGATCATGACCTGAGCCAAAATCAAGAGCCAGACGCTCAACTGACTGAGACACCCAGGTGCCTCTATACTCAAGGAGAAGAATAAAATCATAAAATTTTAGTATTTTAGGAAATTTTGCCTGGTGTCCATGTGCACATTGCATTATAATGGAGAATAGAAATAAAGGGAACAGCTGGGAAGTTGTTATGGTCACACTAGCCATGGGATGATAAGACGAGATTCCGAGATGTTAATAGAAAGGAAGCTATAAGAGTTCATCTGAAGGCAGAATGAAAAACTCTTAGTAAACCATTTCATAAAGGGGTCTTACAGAGAGAGAGGAGCCAGCAATGGACCAGAGAACAGCAGCGATGCTCTTGATCAAAATGTTTCCTTGATCAAAATGTTTCCTTCATAAAATTGTTCAGTTTTGCCTTTGGAAGTTGTTACTTTGTCTGCATCTCCACCACATAAAGGATCTCTAGATAATGTATGTTGAGACAATGGTCACAGAAAGAAATGCACAGTATCTCATCTCCTTTCCCAGCACCAGACTGAAAGGCTTCCCCCCCCCCCCAAATGCTGTTTATCTGGTTTGGAAACTTGGTGTTCAGTGTATTTCCAGATAGAAGGGAAACAGGAGAATACTGACAAGCAGATAGATCTCTAGACTGGACAAGATACTCTGCCCAGTTATTTAAAGAAAGGATTCAGAGATGGCTGAGAACATATTTATTTGTTGCTGAGTTCAGTGGGTTGATCCTAATAATTGAGAAAAATAGAAGGAGGAGCCCAAGTGAAGGCCGTTACAATCATTTCAAAGTGATGACACGGCATCTAAACTAGATTATAAGGGGGAGTCACAGGACGCAGCAATAATTTAAGAATGTACAATGTAAGGAGGGGGATGGGGAGACTATAAATGTTAGATTTGTATTTCTCATGTCCCCTGGATATTTTGCCTTCTAAGATTCAAAAATTAGGAATTCCATTCCATCAGTTAAGTACATATCCAAATTTTTGAATTTTTAAGTCAGTCAAAATAATGATTAATGCTTGATTAGTATTGACATGTATCATAGTATATAATAGTGTATCATAGTGACTAAGCTGTTAACAAAGTGAACTAGAATTTTCTTTTTGTGTTACAAAGATATTAATAAATTTTATTTTCTACTGCATTAAATGACATTTGAGTAATGTGGCATAGCAGATTTAAGGACTTTTCATCTGTATTCATGTAAGCATATCCTAGTTTAGTGATGGGGCCCTAAAACAGTTCTTGGCACCTTTCACTTAAGGGATGTATCCTGTTTCTATTTGACCTATAATCTAGGCCCTGAGAGTATTTGATTCTTTGGGATCCACTGTTGATACTTAAGAACATTTGGTCAGATCAACGTTTAGTAAACAGCTAACATTGGCTATAAGAGGTCTTCTATGGGACAGGATGATTATTATTTGCAATATCAATCTTAAAGTTGATAATGGTATTAAGCTGAGTAGTTACTGAGACTGAAGCTCTGACGTGACTTTGGGCAGATTAATTTCCTGAATTTGTTTTCTTATGTTTACAATAAGGATAAAATAGTAACTTAGAGTGATTTTGTGAGTTTGATGTGATAACATATGTAAGGCTCATAATAAGCACTAAGTAAAGTTTACAATTACCGTTAATATCTTGGATTTTTTTTAAGTTTTACTTATTTTTGAGAGAAAGAGGAAACAGAGCATGAGTGGGGGAAGAGCAGAGAAAGAAGGAGACACAGAGTCAGAAGCAGGCTCCAGGCTCTGAGCTGTCATCACAGAGCCCTACGTGGGGCTCAAACCCGCAAACCATGAGATCATGACCTGAGCCAAAGTCGGATGCTTAACTGACTGAGTCACCAAGACGCCCCAATGTCTTCGATTTTTAATGGCCTTTCACGAATATCTCACCTGGGAACTGACCTAATTGTCCTTTAAGGAGATTTATAGCTTCTTCCTTTCTAAAAATGCAAATAACTTATGCTTTTTCTAAAAAGGTACATGCTTATTGTAAAAATTTAAAGACAGACTAGCTTAAGCAACACAAAAATCCCCACAAATTCCATTTTCCAAATATAGCCAACTAACATTTTATAAACATCCTTGTAGCCCTGTTTCTGTATATATCTATAAATCGAAAGCAAACTTGCTTAATATCATCTCTGCCACATTCTGTTGGAGGTCACGAATTCAGCCCAGATGGAAAGAAATAGATTCCACCTATGGTAGGAAAAGCAATGACGTCTCAATGCAAAGACATGTGCATACCAACATGGCAAAAAAATTGTGGCTATATTTTGAAATCCACAATGAGGAAATTACACAAAGATTCAGAAGTCAGAATGAATTGTACTGAAGATGAGCAGGAAGTTAGGCTGCAGAGGACACAGGAAGCTCTTGGCTGTATGCTCCACAGGTACTGTTCTTGGAAGGCTTCAGGTTGTTGGAAGTTCCACAGCAGTCCTTGGAGCTTGGATCAGTAATACTTGTGTTCTGGCAAAAAGGTATCTTATTTCAAATATTATATCTGGTGCTTCCATAATAATGTAAGCACAATAGTTAACACTTTTGTAATAGTACAAAATAAACAGAAAAGAACCATCAACAAAAGAAATTTTATTTTCACCTTAATTACACCATTCTGGACTCACTTTATTTTCTCTTTTTTTTCCTGCAGCTGATAAAGCTGGACTTTTAAGTAGGTAGAGCAGGTTGATTTGCATTTTATAACTTGAGCAGAGGAGAATCCCTGTATCAAAAATCATTGTACTGTTGTATTCTGAATCTCACCATTATAGTTTCCTTGTTTTGTTTTTAAAGTTTTTTAAATAAAAAGATACAATATAAGAATTTATAAATATCCTGAAAAGTACAACTTATATATATCATTGTCATCTGTTCATCAGATTAGATCATAATTGAACTCTGTGTGTGTGTGTGTGTGTGTGTGTGAGAGAGAGAGAGAGAGAGAGAGAGATTGAGAATGGAGATGGTAGAGGAGAAAAATGCCTTATCCTAAGTTAACAGAGGAAAAAAAATGTTGGAAACAAAGTACAAGTACTAAAAGTATGTGTTGTGCCTTGAAACCAAAACAGTAACAATTTTTAGACATAGAAAAAAAAGTCTTAATTGCAGAAACAGAAAGGTCCATCATGCTATCTTTTCCAAGCTGGTATTCTATTTTTTGTGTGTCTGTGCTGACTCTTGCCAAGCTTGGCCTCACCTGATATGAACATATCTGATTTTCCTTTAATCATTTGAACTCAGCTGAAGTTTAAGTCTTACTTTGTAACTATGATTTTTGAAAAATAATGTAAAAAAAAAAGTATCTCCTTTCCCTTGGGACATGTCTGAGTGTTCATCACCAGCAAGCTCTGTCTGTGTGCTTTTTATTTCCAAACCTCCTCACATTTCTCCTTCTTCTGTCTCTAAGATGGCTCTAGAATTTGAGGAACATAAGAGTGACCAGTGTCCCAAGGATGGCAGATCAAGCTATGCCCTTGCTTGAGATGGTGTTCAGTACCTAAGACAGCTCCCTCAGAAGTAGTGTGTGTGTGTGTGTGTGTGTGTGTGTGTGTGTGTGAGAGAGAGAGAGAGAGAGAGAGAGAGAGAGAGAAAACTAGCCTTTGTATCAGCTGGGCAATGCATCAACCAGGAGGTTGTGATATCCTGAGCAATGAGGTAGGCCCCTGTAAGAAGGGGGCTCAGGGTGATGGTAGGTATATTAAAGAAAGGGAAGATGTAGCACTAAAAGGAGCTGGGGGCCTCTCAAGATAACACACCATTTTAATCTTTGATTATCTTTGGTTACCTGATATATTTTGATGTACTTTAGGAAACATTGTTTGATTTATAATAAATGACTTAGAAATGATGAGGTCAGTATTCATTGGGTATCTATTGTTATTGATCTATTATCATTCCTCTTATTTCAGAATCATTGTTCTATATTTTCCAGCTAGTCTTTATTAAAGTTACAAAAACTTCTATAGCTATATAATCAAAGTAAGTATGCTAATTTTACTAGAAGTCTGAATGAACTGTGCTGGATTAGAAAGAAAAGAAGAAAATAGATTTACTTAGCATAAAAAAATAGAATAACTGTCACAGAAGGATCATGTGAAGATCAAGCTATTTTGATCCTTTGATTGTTTTTTTATATTAAATATAATTTATTGTCAAATTCGTTTCCATTGATTCTTTGTTCTTACTTTAATTTCTTGGAGTTCTTTTGAATGAACAAAACTTTTACATCTTTTCAGTCATCTCCTTCCCTCCCTTTCCTTCCATCTTTGATGTTACATTAGTAACTTATTAACATTGGATTATGTTTTTTATTATATGTATTAATTTGTATTATTATATATATTAATTTTATAAAATCAAGTGATTCTTAGGGTACATAAGAAATAATATCAATAATCACTGCCATTCAATTATTGAGACAATTTTGATATAGTCAGTTGTTATGGCATTCATGGGATTGTCCATAAGCTGATGCAATCTGTCCAATATTATGCTATAACTAGCTAAATTCTGAAAATTGTCCCTCTGTGTCCCAACTCATCTCACTAGTTGACATTTAATTCAAATAATGATTTAATCAACTTGGAATTCTCCCATTCAAAATTCTTACATCCCTTAGAGAGAGTATATTAAATGGTTTTCAGTATTTAATATAAAGTAGTAAGATTCATCTCTAACTGGATAATTGGCACATTTCACATACTAGCTGAAATGGGGCACAGATTGAGTGAGGTTGGGAAAGATAAAATATCTTCTCATAAGTGGATACCTGGAGGGTGCCTACATATATGGGTCATTGCAAAAAAGGAGCATCCAGGAAAGCCAGGAGCCTTTATGAGAGAGCTGGAAAGAGAGTAAGACTTTGAAACTGCAGGTTCCTGAAGATTAGCTTCTTCACTTTGTTCTAAGACCAACAGGAATCATTTCATGTGTCTTAACAGACTGGGAGCTACACATATAATCACAGATTGATGGAACATTTTCCTTCTGTATCTTAAATATCATTGTTAAAGGTGGACGTTAGTGAATATAAATAGAAGGGGAAATGATGGTTAAACCACCTGCAAGGTTGTAAGGTTACCAGAAATTCATTCTCATAGCAACATTTTAAATTGCTCAGTCTACAGCCAATGTTTACTTGCCAAGGTTTATAAGAAGATAATTAGGAAAAGTAAATGTTGGATGTCATCATGAATGGGCACAAAAAGTCTAAAAAGTAAAAAATCATTAACGAAATGAATAGATGCAGCTTGACCTAAGGAGCAAACAAAATGAAGTGACTAGAGAACATAATTCCTTCAGAGACCCAGGTAGCATCATCTTCTCTGTTTTTTTGTGAGCAACTCATAAGAGTGGAAGCTGAGTTACAATTAATTCGCTGAACATAGATTTTTTTGTTTGACTCTGCAAATTATTTAACCATGAGAAATAAACCATATTTAGTTTTTATGTTTGGGCTGGCTATAAGTTTATTTGTGAATTTCTATAAACCATGAAAAGGAAAAAATCATTAACCTTCTTTTAAAGAATGTGGGAGAATTAAAGACTATATTTTCTAGAGAAAGTAGTGGCCACTACTTGAGAGCAGGAATTCTATCTTTCTTTTTATCATCATATCCCTAGTGGCTAGTGTAGTGGCTGGTATAAAATAGATGTTCAATAAATATCTACTGATATCCACAATGTTGAATGAATAAGGAAATCTATGACTCGTTATAATGGCATTATTCAATCTTTTAATCTATGCCTCGTTTAAAATACATTAAACATTCATGACCTTAATGTTTATATTATAAAAAAATAGGTGTTTTGGATTTGAAAATATAAAGTATATTAAATATTTTAAAAGTATTTCCTAAAATATACTCTTGGGCTCTGATGTACATCATGAGGAGCTCACTCCCCTCCTCCCCCAGTTCTCTGTCCTGTTGAGAATCCATTTATTTTATTAGGGTTTAAATTATTTTAGTTGTATAACTAATCAAACTTAGCAGCTTAAAATAAGAACAGCCATTTATTTTTGCCTTGAGTCTAATTTATGTATAGATAAGAATGCATGACTTATTTCTGGTCCATGTGGTATCAGCTTGGGTGGCTTGAATGGGTCTGTAAGATCCACTTCTTAGTTGGCTCAGCTACCAACATGGCTTGTTAGCTTATGTTGTCAAGCCATGCACTGCACACATAGTTATAGAATGATGGAACATTTTCCATCATATCTTAACTATCAGTATTAAATATAAATGTGAATGGAAAGAAATGTTTTATTGAACCACCTGTATAACCTTAAGTGTTACCAGAATATTCTTCTCATATCAACATTTCAAGTTGTTCAATTTAAGGCCAGTGATTAGCTGGGAGCTTAGCTAAGCTATTGGCTAGGTGCCTTGATTCCCCTTCATGTGGGTCTTTCTAGAAGAATGCATGGACTTCCTTACAAAATGGAAACTACATTCCAAGGGCAGATGTTGAAAAAGCAAGAAATCAGAGGTTTCCAGTTTCCTAAGGCCTGGGCCCAGCTAATGGGATATGAGTACAGTAACCGTATTCGATACCTAGATATAGACCCTGTCTGTGAATGGAAGAAGTGTCAGAGGTTTGTGGCTATCTTTAATCTACCATCATTATCTTCAAAATAATCCCTTTGTGTGAATTAGAAAATAAAAGACTTTTAGGTAAGGCATTTACAGATCTGTATGCCAGAATTACCAAGACTTTAAATATGATAAGCTTGCAAAAGTAGCTTGTCTAAAGTTGTCCTAAGCCTAAAAGGCTACAGGAGTGCATGTAAAAAGAGGTTTATCAAATGTTAATAAATTAGCCTAATTATTATTAGTAAAGTAGGTGAGTTGATTATATTGCATTGCCTTCAAAGGGTAAAATTATATAACAGGCCTCTATAAAACTAGCCAGGCCAACCATGGGCATTCATGTTTGGTGAATGATAATGGGTCTTCCCAATTTATTTATTATCTTAATATAGCCAAAGCATACATCACCTTAACTTCTAAACATTTTGTTCTTCTACTCACATTAATGATGTGTATTCCTTCCATGTTTTTGTATCACCAATAAGACTTTGATTAGAAAGAAGGATGTTTCTGAAAAATTGCTTCTTAGGTTTTTGGTGTGTGAAAATACTAGAAAAAATATTTGAATACTCAGGATGTTCCAGAACCTGGTGTGTGTTCTAGAAATATAGTAGGGAGTACAAAGAACAAGGTCTGAAATATAGCAGTAAGCAAAAAGGACAAGACCTATGCCTGTACTCATGGAATTTGCATTTCTAATGGGGAAGATAGAGAAGTAAGTAGATAAGCAAGAAGTAAATAAATAAAAATAAAGTGGTGATAAATAAAATTAAGATCTCAGATGTAGCAAGTTAATGGAGAGTGGTCTTGGAGAAAGGCGATGTTTAGAAAGGTGATCACAGAAGCCCTCTGTGGTGAGCTGGGTTTTGAACAGAGACCTGAATGAGGAGAGAAAATGGATCAGGTAAAGATCTTGGAGAAGAGTGTTCTAGGTAGTAGGAACAGTTAGTGAAAAGGCGCTGATGCATTAATGACTGGATATTAGAGTAGCAGCAAGAGGGGTAGTATGACTGGAACAGAAGGAATGAGGGAAGGCTGGTAGAAGTTAGGATTAGGGAGGGAGGCAGTGCTCTGATTATACTGTCCTTGGGACATCACCAGGTTGGATTTAAGTCTAAGAGTGATAGGAAAGGGTTGAGGTAGAGAGGCCCAAGATAATTTCATTCTTTTTTTTTAAAAAGATGATTCTTTCTGCTGTGTGAAAAATTGTTTGCTAGCTATTTCAATGACGACGATGATGAAGACGATGATGATGATAGTGGTGGTGATGATGGTGGAATATAACATTTCATGGAGGCTTACTCCCTATTGGATTCTCTTTTTAAAACTGTTTTATTTGAATTATCTCATTTAACACAACCCCTTTGTGAAGATTCTATTGTAATTTTAAAGCTGTAAGTGAAGAAATAGAAGCTCAGAAAGTAATTGGCCCATGGAAACACAGCTAGCTAGTGGAAAAGCACAAAGAGTATGCAAGGGTGCTGGTAAAGGTGGTGAGCTGTGACTGAACTGAGGCTATATTCTGAAGGTAGAGCCAACAGGAATTGCTGATGCATTAGGGATAGGAAACGAACCAAAGAGTGAATTGAAGGAGGACTTTGTAGCTTTTGGTCCGAGCTACTAGCTGTGGCTTTACAAATTCTGAGATAAAGGTACATTTGGTTGTTGGAGAGAGGGTGTTGTAAATTAAGAGTTCTTTTTTGGGTATGTTTAACTTGAATGGCTATTAGATATCCAACAAGGTAAGCATGTCTATAATTCGGGAGACAGGTCTTACTTTGGGAATTAGCAGCAGAAAGATAGTTTTTACTGAGATCTGTTTACCTCATTATTGTGTGTTATGCCTCAGGGCCTCTCTCCTTAGACGTGTGCCCATTTACTGGAATGAAAAAGACAAGAAATAGCAAGTGTTGGAAAGGATGTAGAGAAAAAGGAACTCTTGTGCACTGTTGGTGGGAATTGGTATAGCCACTGTGGAAAACAGTATGGAGGTTCCTCAAAAAATTAAAAACAGAATTACCCTATGACTATAATTCCACTACTGAGTGTTTACCCAAAGAAAGTGAAAACACTAATTCAAAAAGTATATGCTCCCCTATGTTTATTGCATTATTTACAATAGCCAAGATATGGAAGCAACCCAACTGTCCATCTGTAGATGAATGTATAAAGATGATGTGTATTGGGGCCCCTTGGTGGCCCAGTCGGTTAAGTGTCCGACTTCAGCTCAGGTCATGATCTCGTGGTTTGTGGGTTCAAGCCCTGCATTGAACTCTGTGCTGACAGTTCAGAGCCTGAAGCCTGCTTCAGATTCTGTATCTCCCCTCTCTCTGCCCCTCCCCTGCTCCCCAAAAATGAATAAATATTACAAAATTTGAAAAAAAAGATGATGTGTATGTATATATAATGAAAAATGACTCAGCCCTAAGAAAGGATAAGATCTTACCATTTGTGGTAGCACAGATGGATTTAGAAGATATTATGCTAAGTGAAATAAGTCAGATAGAGAAAGATAGATACCATATGGTTTTACTTATATGTGGAATCTCAGAAAACAAACAAATGAACAAACAAACAAACAAACAGCAGAAACAGACCCATAAATACGAAGAGCAAATTGATGATTGCCAAAGGGGACAGGGTAGAGGGACAGGCAAAATGGGTGAAGGGGAATGGGAGATATAGGCTTCCCGTTTCGGAATGAATAAGTCATGGGGATAAAAGGCACAGCATAGGAAATATAGTCAATGGTATTGTAATGGCATTGAATGCTGACATATGGAGTGAAGCATAACATAGACTTGTAGAATCACTGTGTTGTACACCTGAAACTAATGCAACATGTGTCAACTATACTTCAATTTATAAAAAAGAAAATTAGGGGAAATCCATAGGAGCAAAAATGGTATTCCCACTGGTATTAAATTCTGCTCCACCTTCCCCACCCCAACCCAGTTAAGACCCAAACAGATTTTGAAGATTCAGAGTTATTAACACTTTTTGGAGTGATCTGTTGTGTCCTAATCAAGGGAGAATGAGAGGGAGGACCAAAGGTTCTCCAAGGGACTGGAAAAGTACTAATGAATAAAAAAGATATTGGGGTGCCTTGGTGGCTCAGTCAGTTAGTTGAGCTGCTGACTTTGGCTCAGGTCATGATCTCACGGTTCTGAGTTCAAGCCCCACCTAGGGCTCTGTGCTGACAGCCTAGAGCCTGGAGACTGCTTTGGATTCTCTGTCTCCCTCTCTCTCTGCCTCTCTCCCACTTGTGCTCTCTCTCTTAAAAATAAACATTAAAAAAATAAAATAAAAAAAGATAAGATTAGTTGATGATGGCCACACTGCTGCCAAATATAAATGCTATTAAAAATGGACATTTTGGCGAACACACACACAGATGTGCCATTTATCCTGGGAACACAGACTGTGGTGGGAAGTGGTGTTATTGCTTGCTATGAAATATCGTACTTGTTGTTACTCTAGTTTTGAAATGTATGCTAGTCCTAAACGCTGAAAATATTTTTAAGGAAGAGGACCTGTACGTGTGATAAAATTTTATAAAATTATACACCAAAAAATGAGTGCATGTAAAACAATAGTGAAACATGGATAAGGTCTACAGTCTTGTTAATTGTTTTGTACCATTTTCAATTTCCTGGTTTTGATAAATTACTTTAGTTGTGTAAGATGTCATCAAGAGAAGCTGCATGTGGGTACATGTGAACTTTCTGCATGATTTTTACAACTTATGTCAAAGTAAAAAAAAATTTAATATAAGTACATATAATTGAATAGGTCTTACCTTTAATTATGACCTTGTTTAGTCCTACCCACCACACTCACATGAAAATGGGGGGCAGAAGTGGATATATTTGTAATATGCTTAACTTAATGGGACGTTGATTATATCCTTCATTTATTAATGCTGTACAGTTTTAATACTTTGGCAGTATTATTCATGCTTTAGTGCTTAAAATGTTTATATGAGCAGAATATGTGCATATTTAATGTACCCAAAAGGATGAAATGTGTGGTAATTTGTTAAACTAAAAGGCAGTAGAAAGACACTTTGGCAAATATAGCATATTGCAAGCATTCTAGGGAGCCAAACAAGCTAAACATGTCAAAATAATAGGTAGTCCTCTGATATTTATTGACAACTTATAATAGCAAAACACTATTCAAAAAAATGATTGTAGAATTATTTTATTAACCTCTGAAATGCTCATTATTTTAAAAATATAAATTCTCTTTATTTCTCTTTTCTGAAAATGAAAAACTTCCATGTTCGTTACATGATTCATCTACCCTAATTTGTTCACGTTATTTCTGTATTTGTCTTTCCTAATACCAACAATGACAAAATACAGATGTTAAATCTGTGATAACCTATTTTTTTGTTTTGGTTTTTAAATATAAATATTCAAAGATTTAAAGACCATCTTGCCATTGGCAACAACATGGATAGAGCTAGATAATATAATGCTGAATGAAATAAGTCAGTTGGAGAAAGACAAATACCATATGATCTCACTCATATGTGGAATTTAAGAAACAAAACAAACAAGCAAAGGGGCGGGGGAGAGAGAGGTAACCGAAGAAACAGACTCTTAACTATAGTGAACAAGATGATGGTTACCAGAGGTTACCAGAGGTGGGTGCGAGGATGGATGAAATGGGTGAAGGGGATGAAGTACACTTATGATGAGTACTGAGTAATATATAGAATTGTCAAATCACTGTACTGTATACCTGAAACAAATGTAACACTGTATGTTAACTCTACTGGGAATGAATGAATGAATGAACAAGTAAATTAATAAATAAATACCCAGTTGAGACATGTCAGCACTATATTGTTTCTATTAAGTTTTAACAAAACATCTTCTGCCTTAAAAATTGTTTTGTACTGGGGCGCCTGGGTGGCTCAGTCAGTAAAGTGTCCAACTTGAGCTCAGGTCATGATCTCGCACTCCATGAGTTCAAGCCCTGTGTCTTGCTCTGTACTGACAGCTTGGAGCTTGGACCCTGCTTCAGATTCTGTGTCTCCCTCTCTCTCTGCCCCTCCCCCGCTCATGCTCTGTCTCTCTCACTCTCAAAAATGAATAAATGTTAAAAAAATTAAAAAATAATGTTCTGTACTGGTATCAAAATCTCTAAATGACAGCAAAGAAAGAAACAACTGAGTAAATGCTTATAAAATCATGGCTTTCTGTTGTAAAATTATAATTTGTTGTACTCAAACAACTGTTCTTAAAAAAACCAAATGATTTTCTAAAAATAGATTAAGGTTTTGAAGTTGCTTCACTAGCTTGATTTTATACCACTTTCTTCAGATGGGATTTGGCTGATGAAATTGCAAAATGAAACAGACCATACTTTGTTTGGAGGAGTCATTTTTCAAATGGTTTTGAGGATATAGAATGGAAGTGACCATTGTCTGAAACTCCGCTTATTTGTGAATTGCTTATGGAACATATGTGGTTGCTAAACATTGTGTTTATGAATATTAAGGGGAATAAAGTACTGCCCCTTTTCAAAAGAGCATACTGTCAATCAAGGACTGGAACCAAAGAGACAGGATAGGGTAGGGTAGGGTTAGATTGGAGGTATGTTGAATTTGGGCTGACTTCAACTGCTTTTAAAGATGAGGTTAATATTAGTAGCCTGACCACATCTGGAGAGAGAAGAGTTGGTGAATTATGGGTTGAGGGAGGGCATAGCAGTCAGGGGAATTAAAAAACTGTATTGCATTCATAGGGCCCTCCAGGTAAATAACAGTGGTTTGCAAGTTGGCCTTTCTCTTAATTAAAACGATGGAATAAAAAAACTTGCAATGCTAGGATTAAACATGAGTTTAATAACTGGAATTTTCAGGCAATTCCAAAATTTTAATTTAGCTGTTAATTCTAATCCTGTTTCTCTCCAGAACCTCCTTTAAAAAGTAGAATTCTTTGATTTGTCTTCACTCCTTATATTTCTGATGTTCTGTTAAAAATATTTACAAGCAGGGAAGTATTACAGAAGCTGAAAGAAGCAAGCAATGATAAAGAGCATACATTTCTAAACTGGATCATCAATCCGTGGAAAACTTAAATTGATTAGGCTTCATTCAGGAGGACAAGGCTGCCGGATATCTTTAGTCATAAGGCTAGAATTCCTTAGGCAAATTTTAACGTTGGATCATCTAATTCTTTACAAAATTCACTAGCCACTCTCATGTTTTGCCATGTTAACTAGGATAGCAATGCTCATAAAGCCTTGTTTGTCAGACTGAAGAACATTTCCTGAATGAATACCTAATTCCAGGTACTCTTCTCAGGGCTTAACATGAGTTAATCTCAAAAAGTTTGTAAAGACATCGCTGTCAAATGATTCATTGACTTGGCCAATATTCATATTTATTTTTACTTGGGATATTTGTTTTATTTTCATTATTTCTTCTCTTTCAGCTCTTCTTTATGCAACCATTTTTGGAAACGTTACCACAATTTTCCAGCAAATGTATGCCAACACCAACCGATACCATGAGATGCTGAATAATGTACGGGACTTTCTGAAACTGTATCAGGTCCCCAAAGGCCTTAGTGAACGAGTCATGGATTATATCGTCTCAACATGGTCCATGTCAAAAGGCATTGACACAGAGAAGGTATGTGTTATTATTATTGTTGTTATTTATTTTCCGTTTCAATGGGATCTTCTGATGCCTATAGCTTTCCCACTGTGTACTGCTTCCTAAGTGACATATCAGTCAATCATAGTATCTATTGAGTGCTGAGAAGGTGAAAAGCACTCAACCATTAATCATCAGTGTAGAAATTATAGTTTCTGTAAACAACTGATTACTCCATTTCCCTAAAACACTTGTTACGACTCAGAGTAATTTGCTGCATTCCTCTAGAATTAATAGTGCTGCCGTCTCTTCGGGTTGATTTTATTTTTAATTTCTCCTTTGACTTTTTGCCCATCTAAAATTTAGAAAGAAACAGTTTTGCTTATAAACTAAAAAGTTCTATGTCTTCTATGCTGTCCTCTACTTAAATCTCTCCCCTTTCTCACACATATTTACAAAGCAACTTACAATTATTTATTTTCCTCTTCTCCTTACACAAATCTGTAAAGTGGATACCACCTCATTCATCTGACATCTCTGTTTTCTTATTTCTCACTTGTCTCTTCATGAAACCTCTTCTAATTCTTCCCATCTATTTCCTACCAGGGGCAAAGAAGGACCCAAAGTCCTCCTTAAAAAAAAACAAATAAAAAAAAAATAAATTCTGATTTCCTACACCCAGCTGATTCACATCAAATATGGGGAATGGGTAGTAGGGCTTGAACACGAGTTTTAGAAAAAACTGATCTTGAACTGTTTTACTTTATAAGAATCAGTGGAGACCATTATTTTTAGGTACTGAATTTTTGACATGCTAATCAGATAGTACATTACCTTCCTTGCCATTTCCCACAAATTTGATTTGTTCTTTTCATCATATGATGTTGACTTGGAGTTTTTCTTTAAGATCTGCTCAGTAAGCACCTTTCAATGTCAAAGGGAAAGAGCAAATGAACCAAGCAATGTTCAGTCAGAGGAGTTTCATTTAGGTAGTTCTAAGTCAGAGCAGCTGTTGTTAGGAGCAGATGGTTGAGGGGATATTTAGGGACCAGACATGGAAGTGTTGAGGGAGGGAAGCCTTCAGAGGGAGTGCAGATGATATATTTGGGGGTAATTATGTGAGGAATCATGAAAGAGGGTGAGATTTCCCCCTTCCAACAAGATGCAGTATTAATTTTCTAGTTAAACAGCCATTAAAGTGGAAGGTATGACCACAAACAGGAAAAAGACAAACCACCTTCTGTGGAATTTGATTAATGTATGCCCAAGCCAGACAATATGTGGTTAAAAGGAGGGTGTCCAAAAAAAGGAAGAAAATCTTTCTCAGGGACACAGATGAGGGTCAGTGTTTAGGACATCAGAAACATGATGTCCTTGGAGGTCCACATTCAGTGAAACTGAGATCAAGAGACAACCGTCTACCTTGTCAATCACCATCTCAGTCAGAAGCTTTTCTTTTCAGAAAATTCAGTGGAGTCACATGGCAGCTGGCAGAAAACATCAGTAAGATGATGGAATAATGGCCTTTTACATTTGAAAAGAGACTGACCTATACCTTAAGCCCAGATCTAGTAAGGGGCAGATTTTTGAGTCCCAGATGCTGGATTAGTTCAGGAAGGGAGCTGAATAGATTCTCACAAACTTTAAGGACTTGCTTACCTGTCTGCTTCTTGATGGAGTTGGGGTATAGTGCAATGGCATGGGGAATGTCTGAAAGTGGACATACCATGCAGGAGGAAACAATTTCTGGGTTCCTATTATTTACCACTTTCTTTTTGTTTGGTTTGCCTGTTCATCATTTGTGGCAACAGAAATGTACTTCTGATTAGTAGAGTATCCAAAGAGAGGAGAATAATAGGGAAAAAAAGATTGGGAAGCTAATATTAAAGGTAAAATAAACCTTTAGTTCAAATGAAAAGATTCTTAAAGAAATAAGTCAAAGTATTAAAGTGGGTTAGCTTTTGGATAAGAAAAAATCATGGGGGCGCCTGGGTGGCTCAGTTGGTTAAGCATCTGATTCTTGACTTTGGCTCATGGTTTGTGGGATCTAGCCCTGTGTCAGGCTCTGTGCTGACAGTGCAGAGCCTTCTTGAGATTCTCTCTCTCCCTCTCCTCCCCCACTTGTGTGAGCACACTATCTCTCTCAACATAAATAAACATTAAAAAAAAAAAAGAAAAAAGAACAAATCATGCCTCTAACTGAATGGGAAGCCAGAAAGAGTAGTTTTTGACTAATGGGAGAAGCAGAGTTAAATAACTGTGGCAAATACGAAACCTTTGTTATG
Organism: Lynx rufus; assembly: GCF_022079265.1. Lineage (NCBI taxonomy): Eukaryota > Metazoa > Chordata > Mammalia > Carnivora > Felidae > Lynx > Lynx rufus. The sequence continues at coordinate 39,077,980 of NW_025814831.1, forward strand.
CATGTATAAAACATATCTAAAGTTTAATTTGATGTGGCAGCAAACTCTCCATGCCTGTATTGATTTCTCCCAGCCTATTAAGAAAATCCCCACCCAAAGACATGAAAGGTAAGCCGTGACAGAACTATAAATAAAGGGATATATGCTAAAGTCTGGGCCTGGGAAGGAGGTATATGAGATTCTTACTAATTGCAGAGTCAATGAGGCTGAATTTTAAAATGTATCCTTACAGAAACAGACTCTTAACCCTGAGAACAAACTGATGGTTACCAAAGGGGATGGGTGAAACAGGTGGTGGGGATGAAGGAGTGCACTTGTGATGAGCATCAGGTGTTGCATGGAAGTGATGAATCACTATATTGTACATCTGAAACTAATGTTACACTGCATGGGAACTAACTGGAATTTAAATAAAAACTTTAAAACAATGTATTCCTGGGGCTCCTGGGTGGCTCAGTCGGTTGGGCGTCCGACTTTGGCTCGGGTCATGATCTTGCAGTTCATGGGTCCAGGCCCCACGTTGGGCTCTGTGCTGAATGCTTGCTTGGAGCCTGGAGCTCAGATTCTGTGTCCCTTTCTCTCTCTGCCCCTCCCCCTGCTTGTGCTCTGTCTCACTCTGTCTCTCAAAAATAAATAAATGTAAAAATAAATAAATAAATAAGTAAATAAATAAATAATGCATTCTTACCACACCATATCCTATACTGAACCAAAAGAAAAAAAATTGTCATTCTACTTTGGTTTAGTACAGAAACTAACAACCACAGCAGAAAACCCACATGTCTGTTAGGTAGGCATTCAGTAATTTGACAAATAAATAGTATATATAACATGTAATTTTAAAATATGATAATAAAGTATCCACATATAGACACAAGAATTAGTAGCCAAAGCAAAAAATGGGAATAAATATCTCAGAACTAGAGTTTACTATGGATAAGAACTGAATGTAAGTCAAAGGACATATCACAAAGAAGGAATTGATGTATTATTTAGTGTAATTATAAAATGAGCTAAAGATCTAAGAAAATATTTAATGAGGGTTTCCCATATGGCCTAACATAAATATCAGATGGGCTGAGTTAAATGCAAAAAATAAGAAACCATAAACTAGTAAAAAGAAACTATGTGAACATGTTTAATTTATCTTTGTACATATTAAAGCAATGGAATACATAACAAGGTAACTGGTGAATAGATTTGGCTAGAAAATATAAAATCTTTCACACCAAAGACCATGAAAATGAAAATAAGATAGAATATTTGGAACAAATGTCACAAATGAAAGGTTAATTACCTTAATATGTAAAATGATTTTGTAAATCAATAAGAATTAAGATGCCTGAGGAGAAAAATTAGCTGAGTACATAGTTTATATAAATCTACAAAAATACAAATTATTAATAAACACACAAAAATACTATTTTAACTTGTAATAAATACTGAAACAGCAAGAGGCCATTTTTAATATTTCAAATTGACAAAAATAATGGCCACTCTTGGCACATGCTGTAGTGACTGACACTATCATATAATTCTGGTTTATATGTAATTTGGTATAGCATTTCCTTTTTTGTTTATTTATTTTTGAGAGAGAGAGAGAAAGAGAGAGCCTGAGTGAGGGTGGGGGACGGGCAGAGAGAGGGAGAGAGAGCATGCCAAGCAGGCTCCATGCTGTCATCTCAGAGCCCAATGTGGTTCAAACCCACAAATCATGAGATTATGATCTGAGCTGAAATCAAGAGTCAGTCGCTTAACTGACTGACCCACCCAGGTGCTCTGGTATGGTATGGCATTTCTTGAAAGCAGTTTGATTAAAATAATATCTTAAGTTAGGGGGATATTCTAGAGCTCAGTCCTTGTGCCTCTTCTCTTTCCTATCCATATTCTCTTCTTCAGTGATATCTTGCAATCTTATGACTTTAAAATGTGTGTTAACCCTTCCCAAATCTATATACTCGTCTTGGACCTGTTCTGGAACTATGGACTCTCCTATCCAACTGCCTACTCATATCCGGTGAGACGATCCAGAACTGAACTTATCATCTCCCATAAACCTGCTCCACTGAACATTCTTCCCTAATGCAATTAATGGAAACTCCACTCCTCAGTTGCTTAGACAAACGTCCCCGTATTAAACCCTCCACCAAATCCTGCTAGCTCCACCTCTAGTTCTAACCCCCTCCATCTCTGGTCCAAGTCACCATTATGTCCTACCTGGGTTATTGTATAGGATACAGTAAATATTGTATTGCAGATATTGTATTGCAGATAACAGTAGATATTGTATTGCAGTATACTTTCAGCAGAGCAGCCAGTGAGTTTATATGGCTTTCATAATGAAGCTTTCTTCCTATCTATCTACCTATCTATCTTCTATTAATCACATATTCATCTGTATTGCAGGCTCTTTTGGTAATAATAATGAAGTTGACTGAGCTTGTTAAAATACAAGGGTGAAAAAAAAGGAAAGGAAAGATTGATGATAGTAATCAAATAAATTCTGTAATTCACAATCTCAGAACTATGAACATAGTTGAGGTTGTAGCTTTAGTAAACAACATCTGAGTTTTAACAATTATCCCGTATTTGACATGAGAGACCTCCGTTCAACTTTTTGTTCCTCAGTGAGCCAAATACTTTGTCTTACTATATGTTTCTTGTCTCACGTTTTGTTGATGGTCTCTTTCAGATATTTTATTGATGTTGGTTGTTATCAGATTTAACTATGAGTATATACTGGAAAAGACTGAAATGTATGAAGTTAAATGTTTTTGTTCCAATGCTTCTCTTCTCTCATTTGTTCTAAAACAGCAATGTTTTTTTTTCAGTTGCTAGTACAATAGAACTTAATGATGCATTGCAGCTAATTAGAGACAAACCTTTGCCCCAATTACTGAGATTTCCTTCTATCGTTTCCACATATGTAGTTTTATAATTTTTTTTAAGTCAGCTTTACCCCCACAAGCAAATTAATCACTGTGATTTAACCCAGTCTTGCCTTATGTGAATGTTTTCTCTAATACAAATTGTGGCATTAAAGTCAGGACTTACATGGAGATTGTAGTATTTCTATCAGGAAAGGTTGCCTTAGGCAAGATATTCTATATGGAACAGTACCTAGATTAATTTTATTTGGTTGAAAATATTTTGTTGACACCTAATTGTTACGATTGCTTTAGATTCTTTTTAATTTTAATAACCAAAATCCATCCTCTGGGCTGTGCTACTCACTAACATTCTGTGCACTTAAAAGACTGAGAAATGGGTGGAATAAGTGAGGATTTAAAAAGGAAAAAGGAGATTATGGGAAAAAATAGAAAGGATGATGAAGCTTAAAACCTTATCATTTTTTATTTCTCACTGTCTCACTTTTTTTTCTAACATGCAATTTGCAAAAGAACAGTAGAAAAAAGCTCTTTGGTCTTCATTTCTTGTTTCATGTGTTTTATAATAAGCATAAAGTATCAGTAGGAAGATATCATTATATGAAAAGTTCTGGCAGAATTATGCAAAACATTCAGGCAGAAATATGCCTTTAGAATTTAAAAAAATTGAGATTTGAATATTTTCATATCTTGGATCATTTTTTTAACCAAATCTATCAAAGAAGTACTCTACTTCTTCCAAATATGGTGGGCAATATATTTTTTCCTATAAGTTAAAATAATGTCCTTTTTAGTCAATTTACTTCTATATGTTATTTTTTAATTTAGAAAAGCATGTCTACATATTTTTCTTTGTATTCCTAAATGTGAAAAACAGCGATGACATTTTCATACCTGGCATCATTTCCTTGGTTCAATATTCAAATACTCCCAGAGGTTCCTATGACAATGGCACAGTTGGTTAAGCATCTGACTCTTGATCTCAGCTCAGGTCTTGATCTCAGAGTCTTGAGTTCAAGCCCTGTGTTGGGCTGTGTGCCGGACATGGAGCCTACTTCAAAAAAAGATTAAAAAAAAAAGGGAGAGAAGACATCAGCCTTCCAAGAAAATCTCTGCAAATGTGCTATGTTAAACATATCATGTAAATACATACATGTGAACATATTAAAATGAAACTGAATTGGTCTTCACATGCATTATAAAAGCACTCTTGTCTTTACTAGAGAGGTAATAATCATTCCAGTCCATATTAATCAGATCATAGATAAAATATTATGCTAGTAATTCTAGCTGGATATTTTATTTTATTTTTTTTTATTTTTTTAAATTTATTTATTTTTTAAATATATGAAATTTATTGTCAAATTGGTTTCCATACAACACCCAGTTCTCCTCCCAACAGGTGCCCTCCTCAATACCCATCACCCACCCTCCCGTCCCTCCCACCCCCCATCAACCCTCAGTTTGTTCTCAGTTTTTAAGAGTCTCTTATGCTTTGGCTCTGTCCCACTCTAACCTCTTTTTTTTTTCCCTTCCCCTCCCCCATGGGTTCCTGTTAAGTTTCTCAGGATCCACATAAGAGTGAACACATATGGTATCTGTCTTTCTCTGTATGGCTTATTTCACTTAGCATAACATCTAGCTGGATATTTTAAAAGAAATACTATCAAATGACAGCACTCTTACCAGAAAGTAACCATGACAGCATGAAGTTCTGGGAATCTTGTTATATGGTGGATAATTAAAGGAAATATGAATATTTAGTTTGGCTAATTGAAGGCTTGGGGAGAGGTATGACAGGTGACTTAAAGTATTTTAAATTGCAGTGATCTAACTGCTTCAGGAGAAAATTAACTCCCTGCTGGTAAAGGATACAGGCAGAATGTAGTACACAATGAACTTGCAGGTCCTGACACCAATTTAATAATATTAAATATATTACATGATAATTGTGTCTGAATGATTTGGAGTACCATTACGTATCATATCTTATTTAAAATTCAGACATATATTCAAGGTATCCTATACCAAAAATGATAGAATAAGATTCTATAAGTCAGTAATTATTTCCCAACAATTTTTTTATTAGTAGAGCTATGTACTCTGGTTTCACAAATGCAACTAATTGTTTTTTTCTATGGTTATAGAACAAATGCCGTTTTTAAAAAATTCTGAGGAACACAAAATCCCTGATCGGGATAAGCTAGGCCTTGCCCAAGAAACAAGTGACATATTTTTTTTCTGTGGTTGTTAAGTAATCTGTTTGTTGAAAGGGACTGCGTAGTCTATCCTTGTAAGGAACTATTCTATAGCCTGTTTTGGGAAAGCATCATGCCCCGAATTTCTGAAAACTCTGACTTTCTACCTATATATAAACATGGTCAGGGAACTTGACTATTGTCATGGCCATGTGTCTGGCTCATTTGTTACCCACAAAAATATTTTGAAGTATTCAGAATTATTATTAACATTTCTCCTTTCTAGCTGCCCTACAGGCTTTCTCTGAAAATGTGGACTTTATCTGAAGCTTCAATTTTATTTTTCCTTCCATTTATCAGAAATTAAAATAATACTCAAGGGTTTATTAGAAACATTACAAATAAAGGAGAACTTTTTAATATTTCTCTGATCATATTTCAGAACATTCAAGTGCATATGTAGTTTGTCAGGGCTTTTGGCATAGTTTAAGAGTGCTCCAATGCAAGATTTATATTATTGTCAGCTGATATGATTATTCATAAACTTCCTGCGTGTCAGGTAGCAGGCGGTATTATTTTTCTATAATAATGATAGGGAGGCATTGTATGACTAAAATAAATCCTGAGTGATCCATGCTTCTTGCTAGGAATATTAAATGTGTTCTTTTTATGTACCATGTTGAAATTACTTCAGTGTATTTCATTTTCTTACCAATATGCCACTGGTCTCTGAGGTAGGGACTAAGCAATTATTTGATAGTGTAGTCTAGGAATGAGAAGAAGGACTTGTTTATATAGGGCAATGGGTGAGTTGCCCAGTAGCATGGCTTTATATAGACCATGAGAACTGGGTTTCATTCTTCTGTGTTCACATCCACATTGGAGATAACCACCTTACTTATTTGGCTGGAAGATGAAAAGTACCCATGTAGTGCCTGCGTACGAGAAGCAGCCACAAGTGCTAACAAATAATTTAGTCTGTTGTGCTTATAATTTATTTCTTCCTTTACCAGTTATAAATTATGAGAACTTGCTCATGTTTGGCATCATTTTTAATCTTCGTCTTTGCTGGTATTCTGTGTCATCTTTAAATTATAGATGAAAATAGAACCTCAATTGGAGAGACAGTTGGATGAATAAAATATTTCTATATACACACCCACTGAACACAAATACAAAACATATTTTAGACTTAGAGGAAAAGTTAAATCATGAATGAATCCACATACTGCAGACAGTTTGATAGTATGAGTAGGTGTGTGTATCCAACCTGCTATTTTGTTCTGAGCTGCCTTGATTGATCTGTTTTCAAACTCTCACTAGAGGAAATCTTCAGAAATATCTATTGAAAAACCCATTTTTGAATGAGATCATAGTGTTACCTACAACTTTTGCGGTTTACTAGACAAAAGTAGAATTATGCAGATGGTTGGATTTTATAAACTGAACTTTTTAAAAAAGATGTCTCCATTCCTGTGATTTCTGTCTTTGTTACTCTTTGACCGTGTTTGTTATATTTGATTTTTCTTCCAGGGCTCTGTGGCTTTCTATTCCTTACTCATTTTCCCATTTCTTTCCTGGTTCTTTTGATAATGCCTAAAAGATGCCTGTAGTTTGGCTCAGGCTGATTGCTTTTTTTGATTTTGGATTCATTGATAGTCTATGAAGTACCAAAAAGCTACTTTTAGCTCCTTTACTAGTTGCCAAATAACCATAGGCATCTCTGTCTGGCACAGCAGAAGGCAGCAAGAGGTGGAGAAAATAAATACATTTAAAGAAAAAGAAAAATTGTTATGTATGAAAGATATTCCTCTAGTTGTTCACTGCCAATTTCCTGAGGTGCCACTTCATGCCCTCCTCCTGGGCATGGTCCTGGACAAGGAGAGGAACACATGGCTATGCAATCTGGTGGCATGAGTGTTGACCTGTCTTGAGACTGAGACCTTCAGGCATCTCTTGGCACATTAGCATTCTTTTTGATTTCTTTATTTCTGGAATTTTCTTGAGAAAGTCTTCACTTCCTTCATTTCTGAGATACAGGGTATTGCTGAGATACAGGAGACATCAGTTAAAGAAGGATCTATACGATGGTAGAATTTATAAATAGGAAAACAGCCGTCCTTTAAAATTTACATCCACATCAAAGGGAACCTTGGTTTTGTAGGATATTGTAGTAATTGCTATGGAGTGGAAAATAAAGATAAACACAATCTCTGCTCTTGTGTTGCTCAGAGTCTAATGGGGGAGGAGAGGTAAATAACCATAGAGATAAATGTATGATTCCAAATTGTGATGATGCTTGAAATACAATAAATGGAGCTATGTAAGATTTTTTAAAAAGGAGAGGGCATGAATCTTATTTAGATGTGGGTTGAAGAAGGCAAGAGAGAAAGCAATAGAGTTTGGACATAAAATCTTATTAGAAACTGAAACTCTTCATGCATCTTATAATAACACACAAATTCCCTATGAGCTAATCATTAAGTAACTGGTTTGAAGGTGGAAAAGAGGAGAAAGGAAAAATCTAGGAAAAATCTCGTCCATTAGGTACTAATAAATTATCAATTAACCAGTATTAAGCAACTGTGAATTGCCTGTACTTTCCACGTGTCGTAGAATAACTTCAACTGCTCATTCACATTGGTTAAAAATCTTACTGTAAAGCCAGTAACAATATATAAATTGACACAGGGCACGTGGATTCCATTGGTACCTTCATTTGATTAAACCAATCAGCATATATCTGTTTCGAAGCAGTTCTGCTGCCTTTGTGGGCAAGTGTCAGAGAATAATACATTTATCTCCAGAGTATAGCTTTCTGCATTCTGTTATTATCACCTCTACCAAGGATGAATAAATGTTAGAAGAATATTTTATAATCATCTTGTTTCTAAAATTTTTACTTAATAGAAATATGTAACTGTTACGTACAATTAGAAATATGACAGAAAAAGAAGAAAAGAGAATAAATCATCCACAATCCCACCACTCACAGAAATATAGCTTGCCACACTGATTCTGTGGTTTTGTGAACATATATTTATGCCATAAATATATACTACATAAACATTTCTATTATATTTAAAGGATATAGTATATATTTTAAATCTTTATTATTAGATATTGAGATGTCTCAATATTGAGATGTCTTTATATTAAGATAGACACTGAGCATCTGGTTTGCCAGATCAAAGGGTACGTACATTTTATAGTTTATATTATTTATATAGTTTATTTCTTCTAAAAGATCAAATGAGCTAGCACCAACATAGGTTCACATGTATCCTTTTTCAGAATAGCATTGTTAATATTGGGCATTAATCTTCTTTTAATTTTTATGAATTTAATAGGCCATTAATTTTAGTGTTTAATTTTTACTCTTTCCAACACATAAGTACTATGATGATTTTTATTTACTAGTATAGAAATAGTTTGAGAGAGATGAAATGACTTATTTTATGTCACATATGATGAAATTGGGTTTGGACTAGGTCTGCGTTATAGAGGAACATTCTGTTACTTGTTGCATATTATTATCAACTAATATGCTATGTATTAGTAGACAAATATCTCCTTATCACACCTTAATTTTTCCTGTTTTTTAAAAAAGTTTATTTATTTATTTATTTATTTATTTAGAGCATGCATAGAAGTGGGGGGAGGGCAAAGAGACAGAAGGAGAGAGAAAATCCCAAGCAGATGCTGCACTGACAGCATGACTCAGGGCTCGAACTCAGGAGCCGTGAGAGCATGACCTGCGCCGAAACCAAGAGTCAGATGCTTAAGTAATTGGGTGCCCCAAGTTTTTCCAGTTTTTTTCCCTATGTGTTTATTTTTCCAAATAAAGTTTCTCTACTCTCCCTACTTATCATTTTCCTATACCCCCAAAAGGAATCCATGAACATTTGACTGGAATTGTATTGTTATCATCTCAGAGTTAAGCCACACAGGAGAGACCATCTGAAAACTTGTGCAGGTTGGTCAGGATGAGATATGGTGGGCTCATGAGAAGGAATTATAGAGCTTGGGCATAGCTCTTCTAATGCAGAGTTAGAAGTTCCACTAGAAGTCAAGGTGAGGATCAAAGGATTGCACAGTTTGGATTTGGAGGTAGTGTAGGTAGGGTATGATGGGCAAAATGCTAGACCAGCAGTAAGGAGACTTGAGTTCTAGTTAGCTAGTCTTCCAGTCTAGTTGTCACGTGCCAGCAGGATGGATGAACAGTCACTTAAACTCACGCAGATTCAGGATATATATTCTTTCATGATATTTCCATTTCTAGGATTAAAATTTAAGCATATAATCTGGGAAGTTTTTGTTAGAAATAGTATTTTCCTTTTAGCACCCACGAAAAATCAGAAGACCGTCTAGATTAAATAGTTTACTATTGTAACCTTGTATCAAACTTTATCTTGGGACACTGAATGAGAAATTAATGGGAAACAGCCTTTTTAGGGGAAACCAGTCACCATTAGAAGAGAAACAACCCAATCCAACCACCCAGTTGTTTCAGTTAAGATTCCTCTTGTCTAGGGCACAATTTAAAATGCTAGTACATCCAAGGGTGGGGGGGCGCTTGGGTGGCTCAGTTGGTTAAGTGTTCGACTTTGGCTCAGGTCGTGATCTAACAGGTCATGAGTTCAAGCCCCACTTCAGGCTCTCTGCTGTCAGCACAGAGACCTTTTCAGATCCTCTGTCCCCCTCTCTTTCTGCCCCTCCCCTGCTCACATGCTCCCTCTGTCTGTCTCTCAAAAATAAATAAACATTTTAAAAAAATGCTAGTACATCCAAAGAGAATTTCCCCCATTTAATCTGACAGTTAGTATTTGGCTTCAGAGTGTATTGTAAAAGTAATAAAATCAATGGTCACATAATTTTACATGTGTTTAATGATTCATACACTTCAGTAAATAACAGAGCACAATATAATTAGAAGCAATTCATTTATCCAACCATTCTCAAGACAGTTGAGAACCATCCTTCCATATAGTAAGAACACAAACAAAACCTAAACCCCAAACCCCAAATCCTCTTTATTGTTAATAGTAACACTTCATTATCATTTTAATTTTCTGTTACAAGGACTTTGATTTAATAATGGCTTATTAACTTTGTAATAAAGTTTTGTATGGTTAGAGGGAAGATGAAAAATTTTTTCTAAAAGAAAGTAAAATTCTCTATGCTGGGAGCTGAAGCTTGACAAGAAGTGTTGTCGAGAATTCATAAATATTTAGGTAAATATTGATGCATAGGTTGATGTTTACTTTAAAGATCTGTTTCCTGTTCCAATCTTGAATATTACGTGTTGATTAAGCCTCTGTTTAGACTCAAGACATTGTTCCAGCCTCTACAATGCACGAGTGAATGAGACAGCCCTGCCACCTTGGACTTGCATTCTCATAGGGCTGATCAAATCATTCTGCTTTCATTGACCTACTGATACTATTTTATGGTTACACCAAGAGGTACTTGGCCTCTGGGCCTGGGACACCTGGAAGAATGTAAACCAAGGATCAGAGGTAATGGAATACACATGTAGTGAATGTAATGGCAGAGAAAATGTTTGCTTCTGATTCCTAGGGTTCTGACTCTAAAGTCAATGCTCTTTGCCCTACATCAGTCAGTTATTCCATACATACTGTGTTCTAGATGCTATGCTACACACTGGAGATGAAACTGAGCAAGATAGGCAGGGTCTTTGACACATGAAACTTACAGTTTAGGGGACAGACAGAGAAGAATAATTATGTGAATAATTAACATTTTCTAATTCCTTAATAAAAATTTAAATGATTGTGAAGTGTTAGCATTCAAGGTAAATAAATATATGTATATACATATACATATACATTTATATATATTTATAGATGCTTATATATAAATGCTTTAATATATAGATATATATTAAATATATATATTAAATCTATCTATGTATAGATATATTAAATACACACACACACACACACACACACACACATATATATTTAACTTTGGTTTTCTCCTTTAACATAGAGAAGGATGGTTCTCACCTGCATCGAGAATGGTGGAGTAAATTCACTATTCCTAAACATAATGTACTCTGTATATATCGAAATCTCTGAATCTTTATAGACATATTACAATTATGTGATCTTTGTTACTCTGTAATAATAGCCAGATGATAACAGGATTGTGACAATTCTTGCTTCTGTTTTTATTAATCAGTAAGAGGTATATAATTTTACTAAACTGCATTGGTGTAATTATAATCAGGAACAATGAAACTTGGAATTTTAATGAGCTTGTGCTGCCTAACTTGGTGTGAATATTAGATTAATGTTAAGGTTTTCCAATATTGAAAAAAGGTTCTTGTATTCTTACTGGTGTTGGGGTTGGGAAAACTGCTTTCATTTGTACAGTCATTTACTATGTAACATTTCAAAAATGTACACAAATTTTATTTTCTTAAGTCCCTTGTAAGAACCCAAGTTCCCTTAAGAGCTCAATATTTTAATGAACAGATATTAGAAAGCCATCAAACTAATTACTTACATAAGACACATATACAACAGAAATGCCTGGTTGTATAGTCTAAACTTGGTGGGTGCTAGAGCTAATATTCTTGATATTCAATTTACCTGTAATTGGTTTTAAGAAAATTCTTATATTGAAATCTTTCTACACATGCACAGAATTTCATTTATTTGGCTTTTTGAGGGCTGTTGTAAAGTTTCAAAAATAAGATAAAAGATTCAAAAACAAAACAAAACAAACAAGCAAATAAAACCAACAGTCTGATTTTCTTTCTTCACACTTCATTTTTTTTTTTTTTTTTTTTTTTTTTTTAATTTTTTTTTTTTTTCAACTTTTATTTATTTTTGGGACAGAGAGAGACAGAGCACGAATGGGGGAGGGGCAGAGAGAGAGGGAGACACAGAATCGGAAACAGGCTCCAGGCTCTGAGCCATCAGCCCAGAGCCCGACGCGGGGCTCGAACTCACGGACCGCGAGATCGTGACCTGGCTGAAGTCGGACGCTTAACCGACTGCGCCACCCAGGCGCCCCTCTTCACACTTCATTTTTAAAGTATTTTATATAAGATTCGAAAAGAGTTGAGAGAAAAGTTGTTATGACCTTTACTTTCTAACTAATGAAACATGTGACATGAGATCGTCACTTTATCTTAATATACCTCACTGTTGGCAACGGTGCATAAGAATGTTAGTGGCAAAGCATGAGTTGGGTCACAGAAGTAAATTTTCCAGTTGACTGGGACTTGTGCTTTCCTGCACAGTTATTTAAGGATCTCGAAAAAAGCCTTTCAAATATTAGTATTTTCCTTGAGTTATATATGAAAATATTACATATTCCATAAGTTAGGACCATATTTTTGTCACAGGAAGCACTATAACTTCTCACAAATTTAGACATGTGCTTGTTTCGTTCCATAATTCCAAATACTGTAACAGAGAAAGACAGTTTGGTCATTATGATTTCATGGATAACCTTTTAAAATAGTTATACCAAACACAACTTATCCTTATGTTTGTTCATATTTGTATTGGTTTTCACACAAAATTATAGACTTCTCATAAATTAAAATCAAGAGAGAACAAGACCGTACATCAACCTACATAAACATATACACATACACATGCAGGTAAAGGATTAAACACAATAGAAGTGTCTGGCTACCTGGAGTGTCATTGTTACTGAAGTTGGTCATATTGAGCTTTTGGTTTTCCTGGCAGCTGAATTAAAAGAGAAATGTTTTTTTCTATTAAAGGAAGCAAACACATTTGTCTAAAGGCTTACATAATTTCTTCTGGCATTGAATCCAAAGAGAACTTTGCCATGTGAGACTTTTTGTTTGCAAGCAATAGAGCATATTGATCAAGTTCAGGGATCCACAAACTTTTTGTATAAAGGACTAGATAGTACATATGTAGTTTAGGCTTTGTGGGCCATGTGGTCTCTGTCTCATCTCCTTAACTTTGCCCTTGGAGCATGAAAAGAGCCATAGATAATAAGAAGTAAATACATGAATATTTCTGTGTGCCAATGAAACGTTGTTTATGGACACATTAATTTGAACTTCATATATTTTCAAATGTAATGGAATGTATTTTTCTTTTGATATTTTTCAATCATTTAAAAAAGTAAAAACCATTCTGTGGGGTGCCTGGGTGGTTCAGTCAGTTGAGTGTCTGACTTCAGCTCAGGTCATCATCTCGTGGTCTGTGAGTTCAATCCCTGCATCAGGCTCTGTGCTGACAGCTCAGAGCCTGGGTCCTGCTTTGGATTCTGTGTCACTGGCTCTCTCTCTGCCCCTCACCTGCTTGCACTCTGTCATCCTCAAAAATAAATAAACATTAAAAATGTAAAAAACCATTCTGAACTCAGTGGCTGTACAAATGCAGGTAGTGGGCCAGATTTGGCCTTCAGGCTGTACTTTGTTAACCTCTGCTTAAGATCTCTAGGGGTGCCTGGGTTAAGCATCCAACTCTTGATTTTGGCTCAGATCATGATCCCAGGGTTGTGGGATGGAGCCCTGCATCCAGCTCCACATTGGGCATGCAGCATGCTTGAGATTCTCTCTCTCTCTCTCTCTCTCTCTCTCTCTCCCCCCACACCCTCTCTCCCTCTGCCCCCTCCCCCACTCACACACACACTCTCTCTCTTAAAAATATAAATAAATAAATAAGATTATTGGATCTCTAGTCAGATTTCTATCTTAGTCAAAATTGCAGCATCTCCATTGCTGAAGTCTTTAGGTATCTTCCTTGATTTAGGTTTCTTCACAGAAGTTAACACAACCTGAAGTATTATGTATATAGTTCACTCCTTTGTTAAAGAATTAGAATAATTCTTAGAATTATTAGAATAAACATTTCATGCAGACAGGCAATTTTGCCTCTTTTATTCTTAATAATTAGCATTTTGATAGTGATTGGTACATGGTGGATGCTCAATAAATATTTTATCAATGGATATAATTCTGGGGTCGTAAGGGCATATAAATTTGGAAGCCATTAATATATAAAAGACCATCAACACCTAGCTGTGATCATGCAAAATGACATTATGGCTAAGAAAGAGAAAGGGTATAAGATCAAGCTTTGAGAAACCTCCTGCAGTTAGATGTCAAGCAGACAAGAAAGGTCTAGAAAGAACACTGAGCAGTAGCTGCTCACATTATAGGAAAAATGGAAATATTTGATTTTATGTAAGCCAAGAGAGAAAATGAACAAACGTCTTGAAGTCTTCTAAAAGACGCATAAAATAAAATGTGAAAAATTCCACTTATATTTTGCAACATGGAGCTTACTGGTGGACTTGATGAAAACAGATTTACTAGAGTATTGGAGACAGATGCAACATTGGAGTGAGGAGGAGTAATGTGTAATAATTAAGACCGTGTGATTTTGGCATAGGGACAGGCAAATTGACATATGGTAATGGCATAAGATAATGAGCCTAAATATTGTCCCAGACATATGGGGAGATTTTATATAATTCAGAGAGAGGCAAATGTGGATCTGTAGGTAAGGTAGGACCATTCAATAATTATGTCATTGGTATTAAAGGTTACCCGTATGGGAAAAAAATTCAATTTAATTGCTCCATACCACACCAATCAATTCTAACTTTAAAGATTTAAATATTAAAAACTGTGATTTTTTACAGAAATAGGAAAAAAATCCTAAAATTCATATGGAACCACAGAGGACCCCCAATAGCCCAAACAGTCTTCAGAAAGAACACGCCCAGAAGTATCACACTTCCTTATTATAAAATATATTATAAATCTATAGTGATTAAACCGGGATTGTATTGACATAAAGACTTATAGACCATACAGAACCCAGAAATAAACCCAAGCATATATGGTTGACCAACTTGACAAGGGCACCAAAGAATACGCAATAGGGAAAGGATAGTCTTGTCAACAAATGGGGCTGGGAAAACTGGTTATTAACCTGCAAAAGAATTAAATTGGATCTTTATCTCACACCATACACAAAAATCAACTCAAAATTAAAGACTTAAACTTAACACCTGAAGTTATAAAACTCCTAGAAGAAAATATAGGGCAAGCTTCATGACATTGGTCTTGGCAATGATTTCTTGAATATGACACCAAAAAAATGGGTAACAAAATTGGTAACAGACAAGTGTAACTATATCAAACTAAAAAGCCTCTGCATAACAAAGGAAAGCACTAAAAAAGTAAAATGCTGCCTATGAATGGGAAAAAATATTTGTAAGCATTACATTTGATAATGGGTTAATATCCAAAATATATAAGGAACTCATACAACTCAATAGTGAAAATACACCAGTTTAATTAAAAAATGGGCCAAGGACTTGAATTAGACATTCTTCATAGAAGACATACAAATGACCAGCAGGTATAGGAAAAGATGCCCAGCATCCCCAATCATCAGGGAAATGCAAATCAAAATTACACTGAGATGTCACCTCACATTTATTAAAATTACTACTACCAAAAAAACCCCCAAAAAACCACCACCAACAAAAAAACAAAATGAGAGAGAGAGAGAGAGAGAGAGACAGAGAGAGAGACAGAGAGACAACTGTCAGCAAGGATGTGAAGAAAATGGAACTCTTGTACGTTATTGGTGGGAATGTAAAATAGCACACCTGCTATGGGAAACAGAATGGAAGTTTTTAAAAAATTAAAAATAGAACTACCAGATGATAGAGCAATTCCACTTCAAAATAATTGAAATTGGTGTATCAAACAGATATTTGCCCTCCCATGTTCACTACAGCATTATTCACAATAGCCAAGATGTGCAAATAATTTAAATCTATCAGTGAACAAATGGATAAGGAAAATGTGCTGTACACATACAATAGGGTATTAGTCAGCCATAAAAAGAAGGGAATCCTGCTATATGAAACAATATGTATGAAATGAGAGGACATTATGCTAAGTGAAATAAGCCAGTCACAGAAGGATAAATACTGCATGATTCTGTTTATGTAAGTTATTTAAATAGTCGACTCCTAGAAACAGAAAATAGTGTTTGAATGGTGGTTCCCAGAGTCTGAGAGAAGGGGCAATGGGGAGTTGCTTTCAATGGGTATAAAGTTTCAGTTTTGCAAGATAAATAAGTTCTAGAGATCTGCTGTGCAACATCACACCTAAGGTCAACAGTACTATATTTCACACTTAAACATTTATTAAGAGGGTAAATCTCATGTAAAGTGTTCCTACCACAATAAAAAAAATAATATGTAGAAAATCTTTTTGATTAAATATATGTTTAAATTCTTAATCTCTTAAACATGACATATTTTGACTTAATAACAAAGATACTAAAAATTTGACTTTAGCAATATTAGCACTTTCTGTACATCAAAATACACCACAGGAAAAGTGAAAAAATAATCTATGAATTAGGAGAAAATATTGAAATATAAGTAATCAGTAAAGGATTAACTTCCAGAATATATAAAGAGTTCCTATAAATTAATAAAAAAAGATAACTCAATAGAAAGATAGAGAACAGACACAATTAGGCATTTCTCAAAAGAGGAAATACAAATTAAAAACATAATGCTGACCTCTGGATTCCCATAATATAATCGTGGCAGCCAAACTTTGCTCACAAATGTTCTCCCCAAATCTCTAGACTAAAAGGAGAGCAAATGAAGTCACCTTAAGAGTATGCCTAAAGCTCAGGTAAGAGACAGAGAATATTGTAAATTTTTATACTGAATTGAACAGTGGGAAATACATCACGAAACCAGCAGAGTTGACTCTGGGACCCGCAACAGAGCTGAGAATCAGAAGGGAGATATACAGAGCAGAGGAAGAGGCAAGTGGTCTTAGTCATGATGGAGGACAGACAACAGTGATCAGGGTTCACCATCCACAATGCAAAATACTGAGGACAGGGGCACCTGGGTGGCTCAGTTGGTTAGCATCCCACTTTGGCTCAGGTCATGATCTCACAGTTTGTGAGTTCCAGCCCCACATTGGGCTCTGTGCTGACAGCTTGGAACCTAGAGCCTGCTTTGTATTCTGTGTCTCCCTCCCTCTCTGCCCCTCCCCTACTCATGCTCTGTCTCTCTTTTTCTGTCTCTCTCTGTCTCTTTCTCTCTCTCTGTCTCAAAAATAAATAAACATTAAAAGAAATTCTAAATCTGAGGGCAGGAGTGAGACATAGTGAACCAGAGTACATGCTTATGTGGAGTCAGGAAGCTTGCAGCGTGCTTAGGATGAGAAGAAATAGTTTGGGGAAGGCCATACTTCTGTGGGAAAGGAAAGCCTTGGAAGACTATTTTTCTTGGAAGCTTAGTGGTAAAGGGATGAAAGGAAGTGTCTTAAGATAAGAGGACTAAGAACAGGATATAAGAAGTTAAAACCAAATTATTTATGGACATATATATATATAATATATATAATAAAATATGTATATTTTAATGTTATTTATTTATTTATTGAGAGAGAGAGAGAGAGAAAGAGAAAGAGAGAGGGGAAAGGGCAGAGAGAGAGAATCCCAAGCAAGCTTCGTGCTATCAGCACAGAGCCTAATGTGGGGCTCGATCCCACAAACCATGAGATTATGACCTGAGCCAAAATCAAGAGTTGGATGCTTAACCAACTGAGCTACCCAGGTGCCTCCAAAATTGTATTATTTATGAAACAAAAAGACAACCTACAAAATGGGAGAAGATATCTGCAAATGACATATCTGATAAAAGATAAGTATCCACAATCTATTAAGAACTTGTCAAACTCAGCACCCCCAAAATAAATAATCCAGTAAAGAAATGGGCAGAAGACATGAACATTTTTTCAAAGAAGACATACGTACGGATGGCCAACAGACACTTGAAAAGATGCTCAACCTCACTCATCACCAAGGAAATGCAAATCAAAACCACAATAAGATACCACTTCATGCCTGTCAGGATAATTAACAACTGAGGAAACAACAGGTATTGATGAGGATATGGAGATAGAAGAACCCTCTTGCACTGTTGGTGGGAATGAAAACTGGTGCAGCCACTCTGGAGAACAATATGGAGGTTCCTCGAAAAACTAAAATTGGAACTACTCAATGATACAGCAATCACAGTACTGGGTATTTACCCAAACAATACAAAAACAATAATTCGAAGATATATGCACCCCTCATGTTCATTGCGGCATTATTTACAATAGCCAAGATATGGTAGCAGCCATATGAACTACCCTATGACCCAGCGATTGTATTACTAGGTATTTACCCAAAGGACACAAAACTACAGATTCAAAGGGGCACAGGTACCCTGATGTTTATAGCAGCATTATCAACAATAGCCAAATTATGGAAAAAGCCCAATGTCCATTAACTGATGAATGGATAAAGAAGATGTGGTTTATATATATACAATGGAATATTATTCAGCCATCAAAAAATGAAATTTTGCCATTTGTGATGACATGGCAAATGTGTATTATGCTAAGCAAAATAAGTCAGTCAGAGAAAGACAAATACCATACGATTTCACTCATATGTGGAATTGAGGAAACAAAACAGATGACCATATGGGAAGGGGAGGGGGGAAGAAAGAGAAAGGGAGACAAACCATAAGAGACTCTTAACTATAGAGAACAAACTGAGGGTTGCCAGGGGTGTTGGGTGAGTTGATGGGCTAAATGGGTGATGGGTATTAAGGAGGGCACTTGTGATGAGCCCTGGGTGTTATATGTAAGTCATGAATCACTAAATTCTACACCTGAAACCAATTTATGTTATTGGCTGTTAACTAACTAGAATTTAAATAAAAAATTGAAAAAAAAACACAGAGAAAAACAAAAAGCAAATTGTATAGTTTACAAAGAAATTGCACTTAACTGCTGTTAACAGTAAAGGGTACCTTTGAACTAAGGAATCTGGTAAGATACAGAAAAAAACCTGCCCCCTCACACTCTTCCCTTACCTCCTCCTTCCCTTATACACACAAGACTGCCTACTTTTGGTGGTTAGGAAAAATACAACACAAATAATAATAAACAGGAAAAAAAGATAATTTATATATAGATATATAAAGACACTGGAAAAGAAATAAGAAAATAAAACTTCAACATGAAAACACACTTTTACAAAAAGCCATGGTACAGAAGAAAATTGATACAACACCTAAACTAAATTAAATGTAGTGAACAACAAACTTAAGAAAGAAGTTCGTAAGTCATAAATAAAAAAAAATGAGTATAGAAAAAGAAATATAGGGAGCTGATCAAAGTCAGAAAATAAATGAAAGCAAAGAGATAAAATAATATTACAAGTGAAGACTAAATTGCAAGGTGCCCACATTCTATCTTTTATTATATAATAATAGTTATAAGAATATATAATTAAAGAGAATTAAATAAAAGCAAAAAAAATTAATGAAACTAAAATAAAGAGGTACATGTATGCAAACATGTAATAGAGAACACAGGCATAAAGACCCAGTATACATATAATTCATGCCTACCAAAACATGAAATAAAACAAAAAGAACAGAACTGATGTTTAAACCATAATTTAGGAAAGCATCCTGAAACAAACAAAAAAAACCTAAACTAGGGGCGCCTGGGTGGCTCAGTCGGTTAAGCGACTGACTTCGGCTCAGGTCATGATCTCGCAGTCCATGAGTTCGAGCCCCACGTCGGGCTCTGTGCTGACAGCTCAGAGCCTGGAGCCTGTTTCAGATTCTGTGTCTCCCTCTGTCTCTGACCCTCCCCCATTCATGCTCTGTCTCTTTCTGTCTCAAAAATAAATAAACATTAAAAAAAAATTAAAAAAAAAAACAAACCTAAACCACATGCTGGCCTACTTCATACTGGGGAATATGGACCCTGTTATCATAAACTTCAGGTATATCCTACATGCTTTATAAATGTCAGAGAACTGTAGTAGACATGGTAGGTATGGACGAGTGCCCATTTTAAGTGTGTTCATTGTTTTAAAATAAAAGCATTCATCAGAATTGTGTGATATAGCCAGCCAAGGTGAAATAAATCAGGATGGGGTTTTCATAGATGATATAATGGGGAAGAGTAATACAAAATGTTTGTAATGAGAAACAGTAGTATTCTATGCTAGACATTTAAAAGGCGAAAACAGAAGGGGTCAAATTTGTAGGGAAGGTCAATGACGTGGAGATCTTAATACAGTTAACGAACTGTGGCTGTGTGTGCGAATCTGCCTGTTGGGTGTTTAGAGGCATGTACTTCCACAGTGACTGAATTGTCCACACCCCAGTCTCTACATGTGCTAATAAGGTGCTTCATGATAGTCTGTACCCTAGATCAGGGATATGTGTGAGCTCTCTGAGTCAGTCACTCTGAAATGGAGAAACTTTTGAGAGGATGTGAGCTAAACGCAGATGGTTACATTTATTGTGGGAGCAAGTGGCATAAGAGTAAGGGTCAGTTTGAGAAGGAGCGAGAATATAAAAAAGATTAGGAAAGTCAGAGCAGGGGACAGATGGTCATGTTGCTATCAGTTGATGGGAGTGTTGTCAGGTAGTTGGGCTCCACAAAAGGCACCAGAGTCCTAATCCAAGGATCTTTCAGGAAATGTTTCCAAAAGGGCCACATGTTGTCATGAGAGCCATAATAGATAGCATTCAAATCAGGCTTAGACTGTATAGTCAAATGTGCCTCCAACTGTTACAAGTTGACCTGGGATAAATTTCTGTTGATCATCTCTGTATCCAGTAGCAATTCTGTGTTATAGATAGAGCAAAAGGGCTTTAAAATCATCCAAACTATGGATCTGTTAATAACTATTGTAATATGGAAATAATAATACCTGCACTGTATAGTTTTGGTAAGGATTAAATGGTTGGTGTCATTTTCTCTTTCAAAGTCTGAACCAATTGAATCTAAGAAAACAATATTGAAATCTCTGCTAAGCTGTGTTTAAGCCTTAGGAGAGAGATTCGGCTTGCCACTCTGTTAAAATATTAGACACTGTGATTTCACAAAAAGGCATAAATCTGTTCACCATCGTAGGAAGGATATCTTTTAAGTCATTTCATGCTTTCCCAGAATGTCACTCACATCTCATTGATAAAATAGTATTGGCTTTTTGTTTGTTTGTTTTTTGGTTAAAATATCTCACTCAACCACCATATTAGAAGCTTCTGAAGATAATGGCTGTGTGTTGTGGCTGTTGTTTGCGTATATCCAAAGACATAGCATGTTTCCAACATTCATAGGTGACCATCAATCAGTGAGCAAATGAAATAGCAAACAATGGCAGAACAGTGTTAGAGTGCTTTGAAAACCTCCATGAACTTCGGGAAGGAATGATTCCCTTTCCTTTGACACTGCTTCCTCAGTGTATTAGATTAGATAAAATTTGCAAACCTAATATAAATAAAGGATTCCTTAAAGGGAAAATAATAGTGTAAAGATTTTGTTCAGGTATAAAACATCACCAAGGGCCAAACAAACTCTTTGTCTAAATGAAATTTTCAAGACAGTTTTGAAGTGTTTTGGGCATTTAAGAGGATGAAGCTAGAATATTTTAGAGAGCTCTGTTATAAAATGCAAGGTTGCACATTGATTCCCAAAGCAAAGGTGTCTTTTGTTTTTGTTTTGTTTGTTTCTGGGGCGGGGGGGGGGCAGGTAAAACCTTTGGTTTTGTGCTAGAGGCTAATGCCTTCAGGTCAGAAGTTTGGTATTAGGTCTACTACCCTGGAGCTGAAGGACAAACTAAAATTGTCCCTGGTGAGATTCAGGTCATCTTTTTGCCAGGCTGGGACATGTAAACTCAGGGCTACAGACACTTCTCCTACTGAGGGGCTTCCTCAAGTATTTTTGGCTTTATGAAAAGTCGCACTTGATAAAAGCGTGTTAATGGAGATGACTGCTATGCCCTATTATTAGTTGGTATTCCAGGGGTTCTGGTTTATGGGAGGGCTGTTTGTCTCTTTGTCAAAAGAGAGGGACAAAACTTTTATCTTTTCAAAAACACTTTTTATTTTGAGATAATTGTAGATTCACATGCTTGTAGGAAATCATAGAGATTCTATGTACCCTTCACCCAGTTTCCCCCATAATCAGAAAGTTGACATTGATACCATTCATCAACCTTATTCAGATTTCATCTCTTTTACACACACGAATGTGTGTGTGTGTGTGTGTGCGTGCGCGCGTGTGTGGTCTTATGCCAAACAATTTTATCACAAGTGTAGTTTCGTGCAATCACTACCGCTGTCAGGATGGAAGAGTTCCATCACCGGGATCTCTCGTGCTACCCTTTACGGCAACAGTCACCTGTCTCCCCACCACTTTTCCTGAATCCTGGCAATGGCCAATCTAGTCTCTCTTTAATATGGTCATTTCAAGAATGTTGTATAAGTAGAATCATGTAGACGTTTGAGATTAGCTTTATTTCATTGAGCATAATTTCCTTGAGATCCATCCAAATTATTGCATGTATCAATAGTTTGTTCCTTTTTATTGCTGAGTAGGATGCACAATAGTTTGTTCAGCTATTCACCTGCTGAAGGAAATCTGTAGTGTTTTTCGTTTGGGGCTATTGCAAAATAGAGTTCCTGTGAACAGTCATGTACAGGTTTTTGTGTGAATTTAAAATTTCATTTTTTGGGATAAACACCCAAGACTGTAGTTACAGGTCATGTGCTGAGCACATGTGTAGTTTTGTATGAAACCATTCTCCTTTACAGAGTAGATGCACAATTTTGTATACCTAGAAGTATAAGTACAATCTAGCTTCTTTGTATCCTCACATCATTTGGGACTATCACTATTTTATTTTAGATAGGTAATGCTATCACATTGAATTTACTATGTTGGGTCTTCTAATTCTTCAACACGATTTCTGTCTCCATTGACTTAGGGATTTTTTTGCTGTTGTTGTTCATTCATCAGTATTTTGTAATTTTCAGAATATACATCCTGCTCATGTTTTGTTAACTTTGTACCTAAATAATTCATTTTATAAGTTACAAGTGGTGTTATGTTTTTAATTTTGGTTTCCATATATTCATCCTTATGTTTTACTTTTTTGGGATATTTGTTTGGTGTTAGCCTCTCTGTTGTTTTTCCTTATAGTCAATACATTTACCTCTCAGTCTGCTCTCTTTGATCTGCCCTGGGCTGAAATCAGATCACGTCTGCGGTATCTGGGACTCTGGTGGTTTCCTTGAGGCATTAAGTGACGCTCAAGGGCATCTGTTACATGTACATCCTACACACTCTGTGGCTGTCTTTTCTCCTATTTGTAGACATTTTTACTTACTCTGGCTATTTTACTTATTCATGGCTATTTTCTGGATGATGACAATTGTAATAAGTTTGATTACTGACATGTCTTGTTTCCCAGCAATGAAGGTATTGGTGACAAATATCAGTATAAGTAATACATAAACCAACTTTCATTTAGGGCCTATTTCCCCAAAGTCCTTTTCATAATGTCAACATAACATGGTGTATCAAAAAGATGATAATTTGGTTTCTAGCGTATGTAGAATACTAATTAAGTTTTAAAGGAATTTCTTAAACTTAAAAAACACATACATTCCCCCTGTGCTACTAAATAGGCTCATGCAAATAAGAAAAGTCTGTTTAATTAACATTGTAAAATTTTAGTCACCATGACAACATACATACTATTAAGTAAATAAATAACTAGCAATGTTCACTGTCGTGTTTTCAACTCTTATCAATAGCACTGATACAAACTTAATTAAGATAGTAGAGACTACATTTAGTGATAGAATTCACTATGATGTACCAACCATTTAAGAAAAGCTGCTTCTGTTATATGAAATGAAAATAGAAGTTGATTAGCTCTAATCACAAAGTTGATTAGCTGTAAAATGGCCAACATTTCACTTTGCCTGTGCCTATGGCAACTTTTCCCCAAACATCCCTTACTTATACCCTCCTCTGATCTGCTGCATATTATTTCCTCCAAAGTTGGCTTCCTTTTGCAACATGGTAGCCTTTCCCTCTAGCTTTGGCTGACCTAGTACATTTGTCTTGTCTTCCTGGTAAGATTGGCAAGCAAACTGCATGCAGGAACTGTTTGGAACCGTTTTTAACGCCACCTTCTATATGTGTTTCACATATAATAGACACCATATACCAGTACTATGTAATTATTGAATAAAATTAGGTAGTCCTGTGCCTTGCAGTGGTTTATCCCATAGATATTGCAACTTAATTTTGACCAAATTTGCCTATTGCCCATATTTTTAGTGGTTGGGAATGGTGACAGTTATGATTTTCCATATTGCATTTTATCATATAAAGGCGCATACACACATACATCCACACATAACATATACAAATGTTAGGCAGGCAGATGGATAGATTTCCATATATGTAAATACCATGTAATGGCTACTCAGATGAAGATAAAATTTTTATCACCCTAGAATGCTATCGCATTCTAATTTTGTCAAAGCAATTACTGTGCCCTTCTGAAGTAACCACTATTTTAAAAATTGAGATGTAATTCACATTATCATAAACTTCATCATTTAAAAGCGTATAGTTCAGTGGTTTTTGGTGAATTCACAATGTTGTGAAACCATCATCATTATCCAGAACATCATCATCACCTCAAAAAAAAAAAAAAAAGACACCATTCCATCAGCAATTACTTTCTATTCTCCCCTTCCTCTCAGCCCTTGGAAAGGACTAATCTACTTTCTGTCTCTATAGATTTGCTAATTCTGGGCATTTCATATAAGTGGAGTCATAAGATATATGGTCTTTTGTGACTGGCTTCTTTCACTTAGCATGCTTTCAAGATTCCTCCTGTTGTAGTGTATATTGGTACTTCATTTCTTTTTATGACTGCATAGTATTCTTTTGTATGGATTTACCACATTTTCTTTTTTCCATTCATTAGTTGATGTGCATTGGGCTGTTTCCTGTAACTGGTATTTTGATGCCGAACTTCATAGAAGTGGAATTATACAGTATATATAAAGTATTCAATTTCATGGATATTGTTCATTCTACAGCTAATGGGCATTAACTTAGGGTTTGTTCTAAGTTTTGGCTATATGAATAAAGATATAAAATTCTTGTACATATCTTTTTATGAATATCTTTATACATTTCTCTAGTGTATATACATAAGAGTGAAATTGATGGGTTATGGTATTGATAGCAATTTAGTTTTATTAGAAGTTGTCAAGGAGTTTAGAAAAGTGGTGACAACTCCACTAGAATACGTGAGAGTTCCAACTGCTCCACGTGTTCTGCAAGTCTTGGCATGTTGTTGGCCTTTTACATTTAGCCATTATGGTGCAGGTGTAGTTGTATCTAATTGTGGTTCCAATTGGCATTTTCCCATACTTAATGGTTTTGAACACCTTTTAAAATCAGTGGCCATTTAGATAATCTATCTTGTAAATTGTTCACATCTTGTTAGTATTTTATAAAAAATTGGGTTTCCACCTTTATCCTATTGACTTGTGGGAGTTTTTCATATATCTTGGATAGGACTCCTTTGTAGGATATATGTATTATAAATATCTTCTTTCAATCTAAGGCCAATCTTTTCATTTTCTTAACTTTTAAAATTGTATTTATTATACATGTTATGTTTCCATTATATTTATTATAGTCTATACATTGTTTCTTACCTTTTGCTTATGTATGAATTACTGCCATAAAAAACTCTAGAAAGCATACTTGTACATATAAATATTCAAATAACTGTACCCTTTTATCTATTCCAGTGGTCCCAGAGAGCTAAATTCCTGAGGCACTTTACTTACAGTGAAGGACTTAATTTACCAGAAAGCTTAGTCTGATATTGCTATCCTATTTCAACTACATATAATAACATAACAGGCTTTATTCAATAAGAACACATTGATCGAGGTCTAGTCTGATGAATGTCAGCATATTGGGAGAGTGACTGGAAGAGCTTAGTGTTCTCTGAAAGATTCCTGATTTTATAGTAAAGTTATATTACATATAAATACACCAATAGCTATATCTAGGCACCACATCTGTTATCTATATATGAGTGTTAGAGCTGTGAAAAAATGTTTCAGTGTGATCCCAATTGTTCAAACATTGATACTCTGTCTTACTTTACTGTTTTTCTTCCAGTTAATAATCTCCCAACCTTTTTAAGCAACATAAATTTTTAGCTATTATTTTATATATACTTGATTTAATCTATCTGTATATACACATGTATATATAGACATAAATGTGTATTGGCACTTATATATATTCTTTTATACAATCAAATAATCAGATCTCAAATTCTTTTTAGAATTAAATGCAATATAAATGACCAACCCACATATCTTTTGCTTCATTTACTACTCTGACTTCTTTGGATTACCTTTACTTTCTATAGTTGGTATAAGTATATATATGTACACACACATATATAGGTAGATATATTAAATTGCATAAATAATTTGAAAGAATACTGATGCACATCTTCTGGAATTTTAGTTTGCTCTATTGGAAGAAAAGTAGGTTGAGACACAAGCTTTCACAATCATAATCATTCTAGAAATAGCTGTCACTATTGGTTTAACAGCTCGATTTTTGTTTCATTCATTCTCTTTAGACAATACCTATTTGTTTAAAAATAACTTTTTTAAAATAAAAATGTATATATTTAAAGTGTAAAACATGATTTGATTACATATATATAGTGAAATTATTTACTACAATCAAAATAATTAACATATCTATCTTCACATTATTAACGTGTGTGTGTGTGTGTGTGTGTGTGTGTGTGATTTTTTAAGTAATCTTTTAAAATTAAAATATAATACTGGGGCGTCTGTTGGTTAAGTGCCTGACTTTTTGATCTTGGCTCGGATCATGATCTCATGGTTCATGGGATTGAGCCCCACGTGGGGTTCAGTGCAGACAGTGCGGAGCCTGCTTGAGATTCTCTCTCTCTCTCTCTCTCTCTCTCTCTCTCCCTTTCCCTCTCCCTCTCCCCATCTCACACATGCACATATGCACATGCTCTCTCTCAAAAATAAATAAATGTTAAAAAAATTAAAATATATTACTGAACTGTGGGAAAATTATATTATAAATGAACAGCTTAATAAATTTTCACAAAGTGAACAAATGTGTTTAGCCAGCACCCCAACACCTCATTACTGAAAGTCCTTCCATGTTTTCTCCAGACATTAGCCAGCTTTGCCCCTCCACAGTAACCCATATCTTGACTTCTACAACCATATATTGATTTTGCCAGTTGTTGAACTTTATATAAGTGGAATTATGTAGAATATACTCTTTTGTGTTAGGCTCTTTTCAATCAACATTGTGTTGTTGAAATTGATCTATGTTATGTGTAGTTGTTTCTTTTTCCTTTTTTTTTTTTTTTGCTGATAACAGTCCATTGTGTGAATATACCATAATGTATTTATCTATTCTAATGTTTATGGATCTTTGTTTAATTTTCTTTTTTTCAAATATTTTTAAAATTTTATTTATTTTTGAGAGACAGAGAAAGACAGAGCATGAATGGGGGAGGAGCAGAAAGAAAGGGAGACACAGAATCCAAAGCAGGCTCCAGGATCTGAGCTATTAGCACAGAGCCTGACACGGGCTTGAACCCACGAACCATGAGATCATGACCTGAGCCAAAGTCGGACACCTAACCAACTGAGCCACCCAGGGGCCCCTTTTTGTTTAATTTTCAACTTGAAGCTATTATGAATAGTGCTCCTACAAATGCTCTTGTTTATGTGGTTTGGTGCATATATACAGACATTTCTGTTAGGCATATACCCAAAGTGGAATGGAATTGTTGGGTCTTAGGGTATGTGTGTGTATATATATATATATATATATATATATATATATATTAACTTTTGTCAGTATAGTCAGGTAATGGAAGTACAAATTCACTTCTACCACAGTATATGAGTGGGTCATTCTTTTAAAGAAGCTGGAGCATTATTTATCATAGGTGACTTTAAAAGGATCATTGCCAGATTGTTTCCAGAATTGTTTCCATTCTTCTGGATAATTCAGTCAAATATATTTTAAAATATATTTCTAAGTTTAGAAAATACTTTAACACGTGGAAAAGCATTCTCTTTTTCACTTTTTAAAAATTTTGAATATAGTTGACATACAATGTAGAATATATTTTCAGGTATACAGGTTAGTGATTTGACAAGTTTATACATTATGCTATATTCACCACAAGTATAGCTACCATCTGTCCCATTACATTGCCATTACAATATTGTTGACTGTATTCCTTGTGCTCTGCTTTTTATTCCCATGACTTACTCATTCCATAACTGGAGATTTGTATCTCTCTCTCCCTTTCATCCTTTTTGCCCAACTCCCCACCCTCCTTCCCTCTGACAACCATCAGTTTGTTCTCTGCATTTATAGTTCTGATTCTGCTTTTTGTTTATTTCTTTAGATCCCACTTGTGAGTGGAGTCATATGATATTTGTCTTTATCAGGTTGACCTATTTCACTTAGCATAATTCCCTCCATGTCCATCCATGTTGTGACAAATAGCATGACCTCATCCTTCTTATGGCTGTGTAATATTCCATTGTGTGTGTGTGTGTGTGTGTGCATGTGCGCACGCCATATTTTCCTTATCTATTCATTTATTGATGGACACTTGGGTTGCTTCCATGTCTTGGCTACTGTGAATAATGCTGCAGTAAACACAGGGATGAATATGTCTTTTTGAATTAGTGTTTTCATTTACCCTGGGTAAATACCCAATAGTAGAATTATTGAATCATATGCTATTTCTATTTTTAATTTTTTTTAAATTTTTTTTCAA
This sequence comes from Lynx rufus, assembly GCF_022079265.1. Classification (NCBI taxonomy): domain Eukaryota; kingdom Metazoa; phylum Chordata; class Mammalia; order Carnivora; family Felidae; genus Lynx; species Lynx rufus. Next base: position 39,106,855 of record NW_025814831.1, read on the forward strand.
CGTTTATTTATTTTTGGGACAGAGAGAGACAGAGCATGAACGGGGGAGGGGCAGAGAGAGAGGGAGACACAGAATCGGAAACAGGCTCCAGGCTCTGAGCCATCAGCCCAGAGCCTGACGTGGGGCTCGAACTCACGGACCGCGAGATCGTGACCTGGCTGAAGTCGGACGCTTAACCGACTGAGCCACCCAGGCGCCCCTCTATTTTTAATTTTTTGAGGAATCTCCATAATGTTTTCCACAGTGGCTATACCAACTTACATTCCTAGCAACAGTGTACAAAGTTTCCTTTTTCTCCCCATCCTCATCAACACATATTGTTTCTTGTCTTCTTCATTTTAGCCATTCTGAGAGGTGTGAGGTGGTATCTCATCGTGGTTTTGATTTGCATTTCCCTGATGATGAGTGATGTTGAGCATCTTTTCACGTGTCTGTTGACCATCTGTATGTCTTCTTTGGAAAAATGTCTATTTGGTTCCTCTGCAAAAGTATTCTTATTTAGTCAAATACATGCACATGAAAAAGTACACACATGAGATTAAGATTAGAGAACAACAGAAAATCTAAATTTTATCAGAGCCCTAAATTTGGAAAGTTAATGGTCTAGAACATTAGCACCTTTAACAAGCTAAAAAATCGTAACAATTGCTATTTGTTTCTTTTTATTGCTCACTTTACTGCAGAACCAAAACTATGAAGAATTTGGTAGAATGGGTTCACTACATTTTTTAAACAAAATCTTAAGTCTCACTTTTGTATATGTGGTCTATTTGCAGAAAATTTGTCTCTAAAGTGAAACCTATGAATTTTAACCTATAATCTCTCACTGATCATATCAGTCTTCTGTTGCTAAATATGACCTTTTACTTTTAAATAATGGAAGTTAATTTGCTTTGGTTTTATTTCATTACATTGTTCCTGAGTTAATTCCTTGGAGGTTTGGATACCCCAGAAATTGGCAGACTAACCTCCAGACAGCTGCTCTCCCTTGGTCCTCATGGCTGCCTGGTTATACTTGAAAAAAAAAAAAAAGGTGAACCTTTTTTCTTCCCATAAAATGAATGAGAATTGAATTTCTGTAGCGAACTTTACTTCATTTGTTGGCAGTCTTAGAGCTCCTCATTCCCAAGAAGGATTGTAAAAATGTTTTATGTGCAAATGTCACTTGCCTTACTCTCTCCACTGGTTTTCACTAATTTAATACCAATTCGGTTGGATCCGTGAGGGGAGATTAATTAGCAATGCATAACTTAATTGCATCAAAGGAAGCAGGGATTTTGAAGAATGTCAGTGGTAACTTCATTGCCTATCAAAATGTCATTAATGCATTTATTCCTTTGTCCTAAGAAAGAGAACGGGGGGGGGGATCATCTTCACTTATCAATTATTATTAAAAATAACTGTCACTATATTACCCCTGATATAAGATTTTGTAGATAATAAAAAAAAACTATTTTAGAGCAGTGAGAAATGTCAAAAGGGGCCCTTGTTTTGTTCACTACTTTCAGAAGCTTAAAATGGAAGTATCACCATTATCCTCATTTTCACATTAGAAATTTGTTGTAGATTGAATAAAAGCAGTCAGTCTGTTGTCACTGAACTAGGGAGTAGTGGTAGGAGACCACCTTCACTAAGATTAAATAAAGCTCAACATTCTGTCTCATTACAGTTCCATATACAATTCCATACAAGCCATGTACAATTCCATTTTTTGTTTCAGGTAAAATTGCCTTTTCTTTTTCAAATGCAAATGAATGAAAAATTGAGGGGAGGGTGATTATTAAAAAGATGTAAGATAGTCTCATACACTTCTGGCTTAGAGAGTAATTTGCTGTGCCTTTTCTGGGAAATAAGTTGGCAAGATCCTTGAAAATGTTTTTATATTTTGCCCACTCACTTTTCTTCTAAAAGAATCTGTCCTCAGACAATCTGACAAAAGTACAGAGTATTTGTTGTACCTTGATTTATGAAAGGGAAAACTACAAATCTTGATACCAATAATAATGCAGTGGTTAATTGTGTTATAATTGTATGATGGAGTATTATGCAATGATTCAAATTATGTTTTTAAATCAGTATTTCATGGCATGGGAAGTGATTATAATGTGATATAAACACAGCAAGAAATAAAGGTTTGGAGAGTAAGGTTTCACAAAAATGGTATGTATGTATATAGATATGTAAGTAATGGAGAAATCTTATTTTCTTCTTTATAGGTTTTTGATTTCCTACATTTTATATAAGGATTGTTAAAATAAATGTTTAAGTGTATTCAAATAATTAATAATAGAGAGGATAAAACCTTGTTCTTTGGGCTTTGTATAGTCAACCATTTCCTTAGAGAATCTTAACTCTTTGGCTTCTAATTCAAGTTTTTAGGCTTGCTTTTCTAAGCTTTTGCAACATTACTAGTATCATAATGGATAAAAGTGATGGGGAAAATGACATTTATCAAATATGTTTTACTCCATGCTAATATATAGCTCAGGTCCTTTTCATCTATACACTGAAACTTATATTTCAAATAAGATTACTTCCTTTTGGCAAATAGTAATGAGATAAATAATTTGTCAGTGCATCCTTATGTCTTCACCCACACACTAAAATACGGCAATATATTTATCTGAAGCTGAAATTAAAGTGTTTAGAAATGGAAACAAATCTGCAAGGAAATCTAGGCTGCTCTTTGGTGGTGGTGGTGGTATGCACATGAGTGATTTCTTAATAAAAAAAGCCATATTTTGATTAATTGGACATTAAATGATTTTCGTAAATCAGCATCTATATTTTTTGTAGTATTCAAAGACCTAGAAAACATAAAAGAGTGCCAGATGTCACATTTTGTTCCTGGTTGAGCTTCGTTGAGGAGCATGGCTTAAAAACTGGAACCCAAAGAGTTTTGGGTTTTGCTAGTAACTTATTGAGAGGCCTTGAACAAATATCATAAACTTTATGTTATATATTTGCCTTATCTGTAAAATGGGGCACTGGACTAAGAATAGTCATTTTTTAAGCTATTCATGACTGGAAGCTCTAGGGATACAGGCACTGAAAGTTTTGCTCTTGGATCTGGAGGACGTGCATAGTAGCCCACATGTTAACAAGTGTATAACCAACTCTTACTAACTACGAGTTAAATGAATGACTATATGTGTCCTTGGTATCATAAGTCAATGAATTTCAAAAAGTTTCCTTCTTCAAACCATGGCATTTTTTTTCTTTTTCCAGGGTTGGTTGCAGAATTCTAAGAATGACTCCTTGTATATGGCTATAGCTCTTCCAAACAGAAAATTTATCCATTGTCTTAATTAAGAATCTAATTTATAACTATCCTGACATGAAGAGGGGATACTCATTTTTAATATGAATATTTTCTACTGAAATGTAATTTCATTTGTTTATAACTATAAGATACCCAGTAAGGACCTTATCCACAAGAGATTGCATATGACATCCAAGGCAGAGTACATTGAAATTAGACTAATGGAGCAGGTGTTAGAGTCATCTTGAATGATAATTTTATCACTTAAAACTAAGTTTTGTCTTGCCTAAGACACTTGTCAGTGCCTTCATTTACAGAAAAAATAATCTATACTCATATTTCAATGACAGACACAGCATGTAAGGCACATGCTCTATCTAAGGATAGGGAATGAGCTTGCCACTGGGTGTGACTTTGGTCTATTTTAACTTAGTTTTAACTTGTCACTTTATGACATTTGAACTTTAGTATATAGCACCTATAAAAATAATAAATGAATTAGTGTCATAAGTGAAGTGAAACAAAAAAGGGAAGATGCAATTAATATGTAATAAAAATCCTCTTTTGATATGCCACTGAGCAGAGAATATTGCTTACATTGGAGGGTTTCATTTGAAGCATGAATCCTGAAAGACATAATTAAAAGGACATAAAATGACTGCTAACCAAAATGAATCCAAAACATTAAAAATCCTGTAAGGTAAATGGAATAGAAACAGAATGGTTCATTTTCCCATTAAGCTATTCAGTATAATGTTTATGCATGTGTGTATATATTTTAAAATTATTTTTACTTTTTGGCTTTTCTAGCACTAATTTCATTTTCAACTTGAGAAAAATATTAATATTAGCTAGTGCTTGAAATATCTTCAGGTTCATGCTGAGATATTTCCTTAATTTTGCCTAGAATCTCAACAACCAAGATACAGAATTCAGAACAGGGTGGAAAATAAAAAAAAGAAAAAGAAAAAGAAAAAGAAAAAAAGTATATTGTTCTTCCAGAGAGCTAAAGCAACAATAAACTTTGTAAGGATATTCATGTTCAAGGGGCACCTGGGTGGCTCAGTTGGTTAAGCATCTGACTTCGGCTCAGGTCATGATCTCATGGTTCATGAGTTTGAGCCCCACATTGGCTGTCTGCTCTCAGCACGGAGCTCTCTTTGGATCCTCTATCCCCCTTTCTCTCTGCCCCTCTCCCACTTGAGCTCTCTCTGTCTCTCTTAAAATAAGTAAACTTGAAAAAAAAAGAACAAAAATAAGTACTCATGTTTGATAGGAGTAATAAAAGCCAGCATTTCTTTAGTCCTGGCCATGTGCAAGGCTAAACTGTGCTAAGCTCAAGCCCTTTCATTTAATTCCTGCAATGGGACTATGAAATGAGCTCCATTATCCCATTTCACAGGTGAGGTTTCTAGAGATAAGACAACTTAGGCTACAGAGGTAGTAAGTGACAGATATGCACTCAGACCTAAGTGTTCTCGAGCCTTATCTTTTTCCTACCTCTAAGCCATAAGTAATGACTCCTAGGCAACATGGGCTCCCATGTCACCCTGTCCATGTCCTGTCCTAGCACTTTTCTCATTGTATTTTAACTTTTTGTACATATCTTCCTCCTGCTACTTTGTGGCTAGCTCCTCCAAGGCAAAGACAGTGTCTTATTAATCCTTCTAGTTCCAGGGGCTTACTGCAGGGGTGCACCCCATCATTGGAGTTGAATAAGTGCCTATTGAACCAGTAATGTCAGAAGTCATTAAAGATTAATATAATAAAGAAAACATTACATTACTATGGAAAACAACTGATGTGGAAGGAAAGTGCTAATTGCTTCTAAAGCTCTGTTAGGCATTCCTTTCTTCAAAGATGAGATTTTTCAGGATAGGTGAGTTGATCCCTACTCCCTACAGGAATTATAAGGAGTATTAAAAAAGCCACAGAGTTGCTTAAGTGATACAAAATAATATGTACGGTATTAGGAAAGATTAAGGGAAAGGATACTGGAAGTATAATTTAATTAATGGTCTTTACATTTATGATGGACTCATCTTCTACACAGGGAGGCAACCAACTTTTCATTGATCATGAGTCCCGAGTAAAAGGAATATCCAGGATATTTCAAGCCTTAGGTAATTTTTTTAAAGGTTAAAATGTATGTAGTACAGGAAAGAAACACATTTCATATTAAAACTTTATTCAGTATAATTTAATGGGGAAAGATCAGCTTAAGACTTCTATTTGAAGGGCTGAAAGCCTATCAGAGAAAAAAATTTCTGACAAGGAAACTTACCCAAGGGGGCTGGGAGAGGATTCTGAGTTTTTTTTTTTTTTTTTTTTTTACTTTACAGAACAGTTTAAATAGTATGCAGTAGCCAAATCAACTTGTTCCACCCACCCTTTGGAGAGGAAAAAACCCAACACCCATAAAACTACTTCACTTGATAGGATGTGTACCAACAAGTAGCTTAAACCTTCACCAACAAGGTGTCTAGTTTGGTTTTTAAAATGGGGGACAGTCACACATTTTAAAAGTAAATATAGGTGAAATTGTCAATCAATTATAAATTTGAACCTAATGAACCATGCAGGAGCAAGGGTTAATAAACCAATGTGCTTTGAATTTGTTCAAGTACTGATAGTTCTGTATATAAAGATTTAGCATATATAACAGCTATCATGAGAAGTGAAAAAAGATTTTCCCCAGAAATGAAAATATTAAAACTAAGTTAAAATACATAAAGTAGTATTAGTATTCCACACAGCATAAAATTTGACAAATCAAAGTTTACATGACCCAGTTGACCATGTGTGAAAATGCAAAGCAGGTATTAAAACGTGAAATATAGGTGTGAACAGTGTGTACCAGTTTAAAGCTTTCACTTCATTTGTGTTTTTTAATTAAGGATTTAGATGTTCTCTCAATTACAAACTGGTTTTAAATAAGGATTCTGAGTTTTTACACACATCTTTCAAATGGGTGGTACTGACTTCTGTAATTACATCTTGCTTTATGATGCTCTGATTAGATGTGGTGATGGTATCCATTTTATTCTGGGTCATTAATTGCCCTGTCTGAAAGCTACAGGCAATAAGAACCTTCTAACCCTTTGGTAGAGAGCTATCTAAGCATGTTTCTGCCAGTTGTGCCCTCTTCTGAAGGCTGCCTGTAGCTTGAATTTTCCTGTTTCCCTTGGCAGTCTGGAGTCAAAGACCAGTACGAGCAAGGTTGCCAGGCAGTAATGTGCTCACCTTGCGGGCGCCGCCACTCCCAATTGCATAAACCCTATAGAAGGCTAGTGAATACCTTTTTCACTCCTTGAGAATAAAGCTATTTGTAAAATGAAAATTTTTAAGAGTGAAAATAGACACATCAAGGGTAGAGTTTTATCAGCCAGTACCCGCATGTCAAGTTACAAGGGTACTTTTGTTGATTTTGTTTTCTTATAGTTGATTAATATGAATCCACTTCCCATGTGGAGTAAAGTACATCAGACTAAATTTGGTTTTAGTTATGAAAAAATTCTAAAACAGAGACTAGACTAAGATGAAAGGTAATACCCTATTTTAGTTGGCTCTTTGATGAAATTATATCAAGGTTTTTTTCTGAGACTCTTCCTAACCACCTAAGACTCTGTTCTTTCTTAATGTTTTATTTATTTTTGAGAGAGAGAGAGCACAAGCCAGGGAGGGGAAGAGAAAGAGTGGGACAGAGGATCTGAAGTGGGCTCTGTGCTGACAGCAGTGAGCCCCATGTGGGGCTTGAACCCATGAACTGTGAGACCATGACCTGAACCGAAGTCAGATGCTCAACTGACTGAGCCACCCAGGCGCTCCAAGACTCTGTTCTTTCTATGGAGAGATCCATACCACTCTTAAAGTTTTACTGTGTGATGCTGCATTGTAACACTCCATATGCTCATCAGCCCATCTCCCTGGAAAATTAGGTCCTTGAGAACAGAGGTGTGACTTTTAACTTTGCATTCCCATCATCTAGTACAGTATGTTGCCGACTTTGTCGCAGCTAAACATTTGTTGGATGACTTTTTTACTGAAATAGCCTTTTTTCTTTTCTTCTCACTTCTTCATTTCTCACTTTCTTCAGGTTCTCTCCATCTGTCCCAAGGACATGAGAGCTGATATCTGTGTTCATCTAAATCGGAAGGTTTTCAATGAACACCCTGCTTTTCGATTGGCCAGTGATGGGTGTCTGCGCGCCTTGGCGGTAGAGTTCCAAACGATTCACTGTGCTCCTGGGGACCTCATTTACCATGCTGGAGAAAGTGTGGATGCCCTCTGCTTTGTGGTGTCAGGATCCTTGGAAGTCATCCAGGATGATGAGGTGGTGGCTATTTTAGGTACTGTGAACTTTCCTAATGTAGTAGCAAATGTGTAACAGTTTTAGAGATTTTGCTTCTCAGGTTTCTTAAGAGAAATTTCCTCTGCTTGGTGACTTTGGAAATTGGGTCACTAATGAGACAATGAATCTTAGTAAAAACTAGTAATGCTCTTTCAGCAAAGAACATTAGTATTGGTCACAGCTTAATGGGCTGCACAAGGGTTTGATTAAACTTTCTTTGGCAATAGTAGGACAATACCTTTTAGACTAGAGCTGGTCATAGCCTAAGGTGTCTGTACCTCCATGTTGGTAAGTGTGAAAATGGCTTGTGGAACTATTTTCAGGTTGCTAACCTAGAATGATAGTCTCAGAGGGGCAACAGAACCTGTCTAACTCAATACTTTCTTTTAGATATGAGCAAAATGAGGACCAGAAAAGTTTAGTGACTTTCCCAGCTAGTTAGTAAATGAGTTAGGACTTGAGTACAGATCATCTTATTCTAAATATTTCTGCCTCATTCATCCACAGCAGACCTAAGTAACGAGCTGAAAGTGATGAGGAGGTAAATGAATTTAACCCATTATGTTAGAGTAATCATAGTGCAAGTAAATTTCGGTTTATAAAGCTTGTTCTATTCATTCGTGAACCAAGAAAAAATATTTGGCTAATAATAAAATTAAATAAAAAATTCAGAGGCCCAATAGATTGTTACACTAACAAAAAAGAGTCAGAGATAGAGTATGTAAATAACAACATTTTAAGAAATTACATGTTTGGGGCATTGTAATGTGTATATTGGTTAAAATATGCTAAATGATATTTTATTTTATTTTATTTATTTTATTTTATTTTATTTTATCTTATTTTATTTTATCTTATTTTATTTTTTATTTTTTTGAGAGAGAGAAAGAGAGCATGCACATGTGCAGGGGAGAGGCAGGAGAGAGAGAGAATCCTCAACAGGCTCCACTCCTAGTGTGGAGCCTGATATGGGGCTCAATCTCAGGACCTCATGACCTGAGCTGAAATCAAGAGTTGGTCGCTTAACTGACTGAGCCACCCAGTGCCCCTAAATATTTTAGATTATTCCTACTCAGAAATCTGTAGCAGTTTCATGAAGTCCACATAGGAATAAAAAGAAGCCATAATGAGGTCAGAGAGAATCAGCCCTTTTCTCTCAAGTAAAATAAGAAAATTGCAGGATGTCAACTCCATTTTCATATTTTTCATGGCTTGTGTCTCATGAAAAACGAGCTCAATTTTTAAACTATTGGATTTTTTTTTTTTTTTTAGCTACTGAGGTCAATCTACCATAGCTTGAATGCCACTTACTCTTGTAAGTAAAAGATTGGACTTCTGTGTTTTAGAAGCTACAAAAGTAAAGTCCAGCACAAAAATGAATAACTGATTTCAAAAAGCACAATTACCTGAAATAAGACAGAATTTAGTATTGAGAAGCAGTGAGCCTTCATAGGAAAATAGGTTCAGTAAAATTAGTAAGAGTTAGAGAAAATGGTTCAGGGTTGCAAATGACGGAACACTATTGAGAAATAGCATTACAGTTAAGGTGAGATTTCTTTTAGGAAATATTTTTATTTTTGATTTTTGCAAGAGAAATTCATATAGCACTTTAGAGTCAGCACTGTGTTTAATGCTACTTAGTGGTTGTTCTGCTTTGTTTCCCGGAGTATAAAGGCGTTCTATGTAATCCTTCATAAAAAGTGTGTGTTTTGCCAGAACAATCCTTTGTGGTAAAATGAAGCATATACACACCACATCCATTCTTGTTTGCTTAAAGAAGAGGATAAAACAGGTGTATTTTCTTTTCCTGCATGTTCATGTCAATGGTGGGTGGGAGAACAGGCATCGGATATATTACAGTGAAGTGTGTGCCTTGTGATAAGTTACCTCAGCTGTGTACTCATTGTCATTTACTTTGCCCCATTTTCTTCATTACAGCTTCACCTTGGTAACTTATTTTCTAAAAAGAAGGATGGAGAAAGCCCTGGGTGCAGTGCCGCGGGTTGGGTTTGTTAAGCTGGAATCATTTGCTCAGTGAGACAGACAAAATGCATTTTCTTTTCATTTTAAAATAAAATGGTAGCTGGTTTTGCACAGTGACACAGTGAAAATGAACACAGGGCCCCTGAGTATTGGACCAGTCTCATTATATATCTGTCACATTTTATTTCTTTGTGTGCTTTTGTTTATCTTCTTCAAAAAAGTCTTGGGATTCAGAGACTTTTCATCTTTTGGTTTAATGAGTCAAATTATATGTACATCCCTCTTCCCTGGAAACTTTTCTTTCCTTTTTTTCCATGGGCCTCTCACAAAGATTAATTCAGCCAAAGGGCAGTAAGAGGATTTTTATTTAAAAAAAACAAAAACAAAAAACAAAGTTTGACCCGGAAGTGATCTCTCAGGGTGGAAGTAGGTGGGCCAGGCTGGGAAGTGCCATAGTGGCAGAGGCCACATGGGCTGGCCAGCTGCCTTGGCACCATGGGGCCAGACAAAAATACTGTCTTACAGGAGTCTGTGGTTTGGATCAGTGATGACAGGACAGATGTGGTGATTATCTTTGGGAACTCTGTCCTGGTACCTTCTGCCAATCTGGGTTTATTGGAGAGACAGTCTGAAGACATTGTGGACTGGGAGGGTGGACTCCTGGAGAACTTCTGCAGGAGAGGGAGCACGAGGGCATTGTCGGATTGCCCTTGTATTCACGCCATGTGCAGGTTCCACCCTGGAGGCCTCTGAAGCCCTGCCTGGAACCTACCCTGGAACCTGCCAGGAAGGTTTTTCCTAATAGCCAGCCTCTTGATTTGTAGATCCCCACTCTAGCTCCATTTTGTGACTTCTTAGTGTGGTTTCCATTGAGTACGCATGTTTTTAGACTTTTCTAAAGTACTTTTATGATTAAAAGAAGGGTGGCGGGCGCCTGGTGCCTCAGTCAGTTAAGTGTCCCACTCTTGGTTTCGGTTCAGGTCATGATCTCATGGTTGGTAGGTTGGAGCCCCATGTGGGGGTCTGCATGGGTTTGGGATACTCTCTCTCCCTCTGTTCCTCCCCCTTCCCCCTCTCTCCCAAAAATAAATAAATAAACTTAAAAAAAAAGGAAGGGTGGGAGGGTTATTTAACACTCAACATACCTTAACAATGTTTTAAGAGAGGGAGAGGAAAAGAGAAACTCAGTAGTGTCATTCCTAACATTTTGGTGACTATCCTTTCCTTTTCTGCTCTGTTTCTCTTCTCCTTCTCATTTTTTGATAGCTTAATTTTGACATAATTACAAACTTAGTGAAAAGTTGCAAAAATTATCAGGGAGTGAAGTTTGATAAATATCTTTGGGTTTTCTGCCTTTTTAGTAAGTTGGTTAGGTCTTCTGCTGGCATACTTGGGTAGTTATTACAGGTTTGGTCTCAGACCACCACAAAAAATCAAGTATCTCAATAAAGTGAGTCAAGTGAATTTTCTGGTTTACCAGTTCATATAAAATTTATGTTTACACTATACTGTAATCCATAAAGTGTGCAACATTATGTCTAAGAAAAAAGTATATACCTCAGTTAAAAGGTATTTTATTACTAAAAAAACTGCTAACCATCATCTGAGCTTTCAGGGGGTCACAATCACTGGTAGCAAGTCACTATAACATATAATAATAAGGAAAAAGTTTGAAGTATTGTGAGAATTATTAATGTTTGAGTCAGAGACACAGAGTGAGCAAATAGGGGTGCCTGGGTGGCTCAGTCAGTTAAGCATCAGACTCTTGGTTTCGGCTCAGGTCATAACTCATGGTTTGTGAGTTTGAGCTTGGCATTGGGCTCTGTGCAGACAGCGCAGAGCCTGACTGGGATACTCTCTCTTCCTCTCTCTCTGCCCCTCTCCCACTTGCATTCTCTCTCTCTCTCTCTCTCTCAAAAATAGATAAATAGATACAACCTAAAAAAAAACCACAAAGCGAGTAAATGCTGTTGGAAAAATGATGCTAAATAGATCTGCTTAACATGGTGTTGCCACAAATCTAAATTTGTGAAAAACATGATATATGCATGTTAAAGTGTCTTATTATTAATGTGTTTTATCTGTGCCTTCTTGTATCTCCTGTAGTTTGTGCTGTCTCATGGTTGCTGCTGTGTTATTTGGTGCACAGATATTCATAACTATTGTATCTTCCTTGTGAATTGTGGCTTTTAGCATTGAAATGTGTCCTTTTTCATCAGGTCTAATGACTTTTTGCCTTATGTAAGAGACAGAAAGAAAAAAACATGTCTCACATCCGAGCATAGCTCAGAAAAATGAAGATTTACCTCAGTTGGTCTGATAGGAGAAATAAACAGGATTTTCTCTCTTTTACATTGATTCGTTTGCCAGTTGAAAGGTAGAGAAGGGAGGTCATTTTAAAATTAATTAAAATTGCTGAATCCAAAGAACAGGTGCAGTTTCATTCTTTTGGATCTTTGCCTCTCAACAGTCTCTTGGTAGGTACATAATTCTTTAGTGTGTCAAAAATGCTAAGTGTTTAATGAATACGTTCTGAACCATAACTAATTAGTGGAAAGATTAAAAATGTAGTCAACAAAATGCTTTCTTTTTTTAACACTGAAGGATGGCTTCAAGATGTTTTTCTAAATAGGGCAGGTGAAGATAATTGCTTTTCGTGTCTTTTTCCAAGTTGAAGCTCTTTCAGTTCTTACACCTCCACCTTTTTCTTTTTGACCTTCCCACTTTTTATGAGACACAAAAAATTCCAAATTAAGTTCATGATGCATATGTAATATTTTATATTCTTTAGTATCTTCTTGCTTTTTAGTTCCTACCCTATAATTACCTAATGTGAACAGATTTACTGGTGTGGCTAAAACAGCCAGGTTACTTTTAAGTGTCTCAGCGAGGTATATTGCATCTTTAAGGGCTATATAAATGACATTTCCCTGTGAATGATAGACCTGGCTCCCAAGATATTTGTTTTGCTGCATTCACATTTTGTCTTTTCTGGGTCTGTTGATGATGAGAATCATAGAGCTGGAGTTCTTAATCTAAAACAATCTGTATCTAAGTCTTCTAATTGTAAATTCAAATTCCTGAGAGAGTTATGCTTATTTATGTAGTTTGGATGGAGGGGTTAGATATTGTTATGGGGTTAGGGCAGGGAGCAGAAGCAAGGCAGAGAATTACAGAGTTAAATAACCTTAATAATAAAAAAATAATTTCTAGTACCTGAGTTAAGAGTTTTGAGTTATCAAATAAAACTTACAAATTATGGTGCTCAAAATTCAAAATCTGCTTATTTTTATTCCAAAAAGAAAAAAATTCTAAGATGTGAATGAATAATATTTTGCTATTTTGAGAATCTGCGAAAATGTGACTTTCATGCTACAGTTAAGATTTCTTCCCGTACTTGCTATTAGAAGTCAAGTGTTTCACACTTTAAATCCTTAAAAGGGCTTTTCCCAAGCCCCCAAAGTTATTTTCTTTTGCATCCATGTTTCTGTTTCGAGATGTTGACCTATGAACCAGGTAGGTTTGCTATACATATTATGATGATGAACATGGTGAATTCAGACATTTTTATAAAGGTCAAGCCAGTTATTTGCTTTAAAAAAATTACATGCTTGTCTTGTTTTAAACTTTCAAAGTAGTGATTCTGACATCATATGTATGGTTCAAATTATATACTTAGAGTTCTTCAGCCTGTAGATTTTTTGGATAAAATGCAAGTCTTTACAGTCTAGTAGTTTAGACTCAATTTCAAATTCTTTCCCAATCATCCTTCAAAACTAAGTCTTGTTGATTCTATCACCTTGTTATCTCTTCACCCTATCCTTAATACCCCTTCACATGGTGACTGCTTTTAAAAGCTTGGTCCTGGGCTGTGACTGCCATCTGAAAGGCCTGGAGAGCTCACAATCTGTCATCAGCTTCAACCTCCAATTCTTTGTTATGTGGCCACCAAATATTCATTCTAAAATATAATTTACCATGTGGTCTTCTCATTAAGATTGACTTTTTAGCAACTTGAGGATAAAATGTAACTTTTAGCATGGCCTCTGAGGCCATTTTGTTCTTGTTTCCTTTCCAGCCTGACTTGAGCCATTACTTTGCCCTACTGTGTTTTCACACCATGTTGAATTGCAGGAAGTTTCCTGACTACCATTTGGGCATTTTGAACAAGGAGAATACAGCAGGCCAAATGTTAAATATCTCAGGTCACTTAAAACTCTTTAATAAAACACTCCTTCCTTGTTATACATCAGGAATTCCCAGTATCAAGAAAGAATCTAATTTATACCATGGTGATTGGCCATGGTAGGAAAAGTTGAAATTATTTCTTTGGAAGGGGACTTAGCTTTGATTCCTAAAAGTAGCATTACTTTCCCTATCAACTGGAATAAATAGTTCTGCAAGTCAGAATTAATTTTACTGAAAATAAACACTTAAGGAGCACCTGGGTGGCTCAGTTGGTTAAGTGCCCGACTTTGTCTCAGGCCATGATCTCACAATTCATGAGTTCGAGTCCCACATTGGGCTCTGTGCTGACAGCTTGGAGCCTGGCACCTGCTTAGGATTCTGTGTCTCCTTCTCTGTCTGCCCCTCCCCCACTCATGCTCTGTCTCTCTGTCTCTCTCTCTCTCTTTCAAAAATAAGTAAACATTAAAACAAAATTTTAAGAAAATGAACACCCAAGAGTTAAAAGGGGCTTAAAGAAAGAAAAACCATATTTGTGGTTAGTAAATAAGAACCCCCTCCCCATGCTTAAGTAAAATTTAAAATCTACACATACATTTTGCTTTTAATATTTATCAAAAGTATATTTTTGAAAAATGCACTTCAGCCCCTTTGAGAGGCTGATACAAATGCCAATAGTCATTGAGTACTCATTATTTTATATGCATTATTATATCAAATCATTTAATCGACTCTGTGAATCAAGTATTTACTATAGTCGTTTTAAAGATGAAGAAACAGAGGCTGTGCAGTATGGTATCAGGTGATTCACCCCAGGTCATACTTATTTTTTTTTTATTTTTTAAAATCTATTTAACTTCAAATAATTTTTTTTTAAATATATTAAACTTATTGTCAAATTGGTTTCCATACAACACCCAGTGCTCCTCCCAACAGGTGCCCTCCTCAATACCCATCACACACCCTCCCTTCCCTCCCACCCCCCATCAGCCCTCAGTTTGTTCTCAGTTTTTAAGAGTCTCTTATGCCTTTGGCTCTCTCCCACTCTAACCTCTCTTTTTGTTTTTCCCTTCCCCTCCCCCATGGGTTCCTGTTAACTATTTTTAAATAGAATTTTGAAATTATACAATTATATGGTTTAATCTTGACAGAAAATATAGTGCTTATGTTATTGTCACCAATTTGTTTCCTTTTATTAAAAAAAGATTTTTCTAACAACACTGTTAAATACCACACCAGTGTAACAAAAATCCTGCACCAAATATGACATGACTATGAGGTGGTTAATCATCTCCTACTTATCTAAAAATATGGTCCTCATAGTGACTGGTTCACCGCCAGGCAGGTGTTTAGGACCAGGGAAAACTGGCTCAGAGTGTCTCTCGGGAGCCCTCAGAACACAAGATGGGGATCTTAAATGCTGCTTGCCAGTCTTTCCTCTGGGCCCTGGAAGAGTTCAGAGTCTACCTAGTTGGGAGGTATGAAATTGGAAATGAAGCTTTCAAGAATGCCTCAGGATTGCAAGAATGGCCACAAATCTTTGCAGTTCCTTCCTGGAAGAGGTAGAGTTTACTTCTCCATCCCTGACTCTGTTCCGACCTTGGGACTTGTCTCAGTTCTTAGGCTGAATCCTCTACCCTGCCCTTAAGTGCTGCTGTTCTCTTGACAGGGTGGGGCCATGAAGCCTCCTTTCTTACTGCTCTTTTGTTTTCCTGAGGTCGAGGCATCCACTTACAGAAAGCTTCATCTGCATTTTCCCAGCTTTCTTACACCTACCTATACATCCCTGTCTTGTTCCCACTCTCCTTCCCTGCCTTCATTCCTTATTGATACGGGATACTCTAGTTTTACATCTGCGTAGCAGGAGCTATTTGACTCTTTCTTTGTATAAATAAAAATTTACAAGCTACATCAGTGGTTTTTTTTAGTATATAAGAATTATTTGCTTCTCTAAAAGTGTCTTCAGGTTTTTATCCATTATAATTTTTGAACAGAATGACCTTGGGCATCAATCACCAAAGATTGGCAGGCATCAATTCTAAATGTTTTAAAAGATTCTATTCTACTACACCTATATAATTTCTTAATTTTAACACTCATCATCTTATTCTTTCTGTTCTATGCCTTTAAAACATTAGTGGATGACACTTGGTGTTGTTATAGTCAAAGTCCATTAAAAATCACATAATTCTAAAACTCCTAGTGTTGTTCATGTATAAATGAATATTTTTATGCATATGTATTCATAATAAAGTTTATGAGCCTACTGCAATAATCAGAGTGAAGGGCTGACTAATGATAAAAGTGAATACAGGGATTAGGTCCATTCTATAGAAGAATCATCACATAGAGCCATGACTACACCAGACAGGGAACGACCTACGTTTCAAATGCTGCATTTTTAGGGATTCATTGGCTATATTAGATAGCTATACTCACTGATGAATAACTGAAATAACGTTAATGCATTTGTTTTACCCATTTCATTAACTCACCAAATAATGTGTTTCAAATTTTTTAAAAAGCTCTGACTATAAAACCAGCACCTCAGGGGATCATACTCCCTAAATATACCATGGTCTGTACTACTCCTTTAATTATATTGTTACTTGTCATCTCTGTTTTGTCTTTACATTTTCCAGTTTCATAGTCTCTGAATCTTTAATTCGCTCCTGTTTTACTGTCCTGTTTCCTGTGGTTTAGAAGTGAAATACTTCATAAGACTTGATGCAAAGAACTGAGAATATATAAATAGGCCAAACAACAACTTTCATGTTGAGTGTGAGCTTTTCTACTAATTTTAGGGCTTTGGGGGAAGGTTAGTTTTCTCAAGCCCTGAAATGTTTATAGCTGAGACTACTTGCACCCAGTGAGAGCTGACCTAAAAACTAGCATCAAATATCCTATAGCCACGAAGACGAACAGAAGGACCCAGATCTGAACTTGTGCAGCTACTGGATATTCCATGCACGATCCCATGTCTCTACAATCTGTGATTTCTGATTACTCAGTGTAGATATGCGTAATATTCCTTGGAGAAGAACGTTAGTCAGCTCTACTGTGAATGGTAAATTAATTAATTGATTTACAAGACACATCTTCCAGAAGTGCCATAAAAGTTTATTGTGAATTAAGTGACTATAAATTGGTATAGATAACTGGATAAAGCAAACACACTTTAAAATGATTGATTATATCAATGTCCAATTGATAAATCGTGTATCCTAATGGAAATTCTATGTTATACAACAATTAATATTGCTTATTATGCAGTGTGAGTTCCAATGCTGAGGGCCGAATTATCCACATTTATTAACTTTGCTATGCTTCTCTAAACTTCTTTTAAGAGGAGGAGCAGGGGTAAATTTTACTTTGCTTGAATCAGTTGGGATTCAAGTTGAGGATTTGGAGTTGAGGCCCTAGATTTTAGTCTTTTTTTTTTTTTTTTTTGCCAATTTGACATAGAAAAAATATTATCTTGAAAATACAATTTGATGATTTTTAGTTGAATTACCATAGAGTTATAGATATAGAGACACCTTAAACATTAGTTTTTGTTCATCTTGTTTGCTTTAGGGTCAAAGCAACCGGTGTTGATTCAGGTAGTTGAATAACTTGATCTAGGCCATACCATTACAGGTAGAGCCTCACATCTAACTTGAATGTCTTATTTCCCAATTTGTTCTTCTGTGTCTTTCTTCTCTCCCCTTTTTTCATTCACATTTTTCTTTCCAAAAAATATCTGTTTAGCTCCTGCTTGAACTGTTCTAGGAATTGGGGAATAACAAGAGTGGATGAACCAGAGAAAATTCCCTGCCCTTATGAGTTCATGTTCTAGCTTAATGCTATTCTTTCCACATCACAGGCTTTTTATTTATCCATGATATGAAAAAAATAAATAATTTAAAATTTTTGATAGAAATATGTATCAGACGTTTTTAACTTCAGCAGTTAGGTAAAATATGTAACAGACATTTGAATGCCTCCATAATTAAAAATGGTCTGGGGGCACCTGGGTGGCTTAAGTCAGTTAAGTGTCCGACTTCAGCTCAGGTCATGATCTCACAGTTGGTGAGTTTGAGCCCTGTATCAGGCTTTGTGCTGTCAGCACAGAGCTCACTTCAGATACTCTGTCTCCCTCTCTTTCTGCCCCTACCTCACTCTCTGTCTCAAAAATAAATAAAAATATTTAAAAAATGGTCTATGTTGGCAATGGGAAATTCATTTATATATGGGGTATCTTTTACTCATGATGCTACACTAATCAATCAATGAATATTCATCTATTATTCTGTAGATCTATTTACATATTTTATTAATTCAGTTTTATTAAAATAGGTAAGGAAATACATCTGTGAAAGTAGCTTGCTATTTTTAAATGAAAATTAGGCAGATTCATTAGAGAAAAATTTGGAAAACATAAAGTAGAAGAAAAAATAAACACATTACCTGAAGCCAGTTGCTATAATTATTTAAATGCATTTTCTTCTAGTCTTGTATCCCTTTGGCTTTTTTTTAATGTTTATTTATATTTATTTTTGAGAGAGACAGAGAGAGTATAAGTGGAGAAGGGGCAGAGAGAGAGAGAGGGAGAGAGAGAATCCCAAGCAGACTTTGAGCTGTCAGTGCAGAGCCCGATGTGGGGTTTATTCTCACGAACCATGAGATCATGACCTGAGCCAAAATCAAGAGTCAGACGTTTAACTGACTGAGCCACCCAGGCACTCCCCTTTTGGCTTTTAACACAATTTTAATTTCACCAGTTAATTAATTTATCAATTAATAATAACATGTCCTCTATAGAATAACATAGAATAATAAAATACAGTATATTTGGTTTTGTCATGAATATTTTATTTTAAGAAAATAAGAAAAAGTGCTTTTAATTGATAATTACTTTAGTCTGGGAGTTTTGGTTTCATTTTTATGTACTTTATTGTAGTTGTAACCAAAATTATATTATACTTTGTATCTTTATTTTTTCATTTAGTATTATAAGGTAAGCATTTTTGCACATTATTCCAAAAGACAGTTTTAATTCTATGTGAACTGATGCTTGATATGTAGATAGTTTTCCATAGTTGGATATTTTATTCATTTGTTTGTTTGTTTGTCTTACCAATCTGGGGTTGTGACTGAATATTCCATGTATTGGTCCTAAATCTTGATTGATTCCTGGAAGTGAAATTACTTAGTCAAAAACATTGATTATCATTGTAGTTACTGCACATGAAAATCAGATAGCTGAAGAGTACTGAGCACTTATAAATAGGTCAGAGGCTGTATTATAAGTGATAGTTTGAGAAAGGGTCACAGAAATGAATCAGAAAGAAGTAGAATCCTTCTTCTGTCTTTTCAAGGAAAAACCTAGTATAGAGAGTATAGCAGTGACGATAGAGTAAAAGGAACAAGAGGTACATGAAAGCAGCCCTTTAGAAGCCCTGTTACTTTCATGGCACCAGGGACTATGATAATATAACAGTTGTTGATGTCTTCTGATTAAAAAATAATAAATGGAAATAATAAGACCATAAAACCCATCCAGTATCCATAAGGCAGAGAGAACCTACCATTTTGGTGCACTTGCTTTGTAGAGTGCATAAAATGAGATCATACTATGTGTATGGTTTGATATTCTGCCTTTGTTATTTTACATAATGTGAACACCTTTTTGTCACTGTTTTCCAACTTATGATACTTGGGTGCTGCATACTATTCTTTTATTTATTTATTTTAAATTGAAGTATAATTAACATACAGCATTATATTAATTTCAAGTGTACGAGATAATGATTCCACATTTCCATACATTACTCAGTGCTCATTCAATGAACATTTTTATAATTCAATGTGGTACTTCTGATAATGCAAATAGAATAAATATGTATTTCTTTACAATTGGAATTACTTGTTTAAAATTTAGATAATGCCACTTACAGATATCTAAAATTCACCTGTGTAAGTGGAGGTAGGGCTTATTTTTTAAATTTCTATACCTAAAGTCTCCCTTAGGTCATCTATGATGCTGTATAACCCCAGAGACTTACCTTGGGTCACAGGTCTCTAATTAACCTTCCTTGGACAAATGTAAGGCTATCAGACCGTTGAATTGTCACTGTCACTAACTAAAAGAAAATTTTGGAGTGTCTGGAAACAAATGCTCAAGATTAATTAAATATCCATTATGGTTACCTTATGCTGATCATATGATCACATGATAGTTGTAACCACTTTCTCAATATATGCATGTTTTCTCTTTCTATCCTGGAGTGCCTCATGGTTCTTTAAGGATTTCCAAACTGTCTATGTGGGCAAGAATGTGTAATCTCACTCAACCTCAATCTCTGTCTCTCTGTCTCTCTCTCTCTCTCTCCCTCGTTTCTCTGGTTACATGTTGCCTTTTCTCTCTGGTAATCTTGCTGGCCTGAAGTGTTATAAGATGTTCCCTTCTTCTTCTTCCTTTTTTCTTGTCCCTTCTGACTTCAATCTTTGTGATGAAAGCAGATATTTACTCATTTCTGTGGTTAGAGTATAGAAAGCATATCTTTGGCACAGTGCCTTAATTTCTGAGTCTTCCTTATCCCCATCTTGTTTGGGCAACTGAGTACTCTTGGTTTGGAATGGTGAACTGTGGAGTTCAGCTCACCAGTGGATGCTGCTCTGAAGTGAAGAGTTGATTTCTGTGTGATTTCCAGAATTTCAAAAAGATATCCACATTTCACTACAGTATAGCACTCTTTAGGGAACTGTTGATAGCATAACAAATCTGAGTCTCCATGTTTTCCCCAACTCAGCTTCTTAGGCTCTGTAGTTGTGGATGGGGAGCCCCCCGGGGCTGGGCCCTGAGGCCTTGCATAAAGGTTGGCTCAGGAGAGATGGAAAGGCATCCCTGGGGAATAAGTCATGGCCAGTATTAGTCTGCCTGGAGCATAAGACTTAGTTGCTGAATAATGTATGTTTAATATATGTGCAATCAGTTCCAGATTTATAAATACTGTAACAGCAGATCCTTCTATATTGCATTCTGTCATCTCTACAGAAGAAGCAGAAGAAAGGATGAAACTAAAAAGTCACCTTTGCTCCTTCTAGTCAGATGGAACAAGTGATGATGGCAGAAGATAATGAAACTATTTGTTAAAATACGATTTTTGTCTTTGTTGTATTTCATTTATTCATACCACTCCAGATTTTCCATCAAGAACTGCATTCAGGGTGATGTTACTTTACATATTATATGACAGTGTTGTACATCGTTATATGTATCTGGATGGGGTTATATACTCAGGCTCTAAATTATGCTAGTATATCAATACCATATATGAAACTGAATAAAAATAGTGATTAGGATAAGAACTAGTATAGGTACTTGAATACTTATCTTATACCATTTTCCAGGGAAAGGTGACGTATTTGGAGACATCTTCTGGAAGGAAACCACCCTCGCTCACGCATGTGCCAATGTCCGAGCACTAACATACTGTGACCTCCACATCATCAAGCGAGAAGCCTTGCTCAAAGTCCTGGACTTTTATACAGCTTTTGCAAACTCATTCTCAAGGAATCTCACTCTCACTTGTAATCTAAGGAAACGGGTATGTTGCATGTATCCACTTCCCCTTATTAGTATCGATAGAGTTAATATGTCATGCTCTATTAGCTGAGGTGTGGAAAAGGTATTTCATTTTGCACTCGTACATTCTCATTGATTTGAAGTGACATAATTCTTTCCCTTTCTTTATATTTTGTTTCCTTTTTAAGAGGGGGGAAGAAACCCTGAGTATGTGGTTAAAGACTTGAATCTTTATAATTTAAAAGTAAAATGAAAGGCAGAGTTGAGAAACAAGCATACTGTACTATAATATAATTAGTTCTTGGGGTTTATGATAACTGCCATAAAAATAACGTCAGTGTCCCTTACTTTATTATGTGGATTTTTTAAGTTGGTAAGGTTAATCAGACTGAATGTTTATTTTATATTCCTGACTCCATTTAAATATCCTTTCTCATTTAATGATCAATTCATAAAGCATATTACCTGTGAATTCTTTCAAAGCATACTATCTTAAAAAATAATTAGCCACACTGACATGTCCTACAAATTGGTATAGCAATCCTTAACTTTGCACTGCTGTTGCAAATACAATCTTCGTGGCCGTTTTCTTTTTTATTGATGACCGTGACACAAATTTAATTTGCATAAAGACATCCCCTAGCTATGATTTATGGGTCATTGGACATTGGCTAGGGCCCTTTTATTGCCAAGAATGAAATACACATTTGGACAACTGCACTTAAGGAATTTCATCTAAAATAATTGCCTGTCTATGGTGAAGTATTTTGAAATAGCAAGCTTCCTTCCCATTGCCCCCTTAAATAGAACTTTCCCTTTAGTTAACATGGAGGAGAAAAATCAAGCCATGAGACAAATCAGCATCTCTACTGCAGCAGCAGAGAAATGAACATAAGCAAATCAATATAGCTCCCTACTTGGGGTTCTAAGAGAGGATAGGACTGCAGGAGTCATATTCCTCCCAGCTGTGTCACAACATTGGATCTACATTTGAGTAACATTTTCAGGTTATATTTTTGTTAACAAATGTTTATTGAGCACTCACAACCTGCATGACAAAACGTAAGGAGTTGTTGTGAGCACGAGGACTAGAGCCGCAATGCTTAAGGAGCTTACAGCCAAGTGTGACTGGTATATGAAACACAAATATGTGAAACACAGATTTGTACATGTAATTGAAAGTGAAGATGGTGATGAATGGGGAAGAGGGGTACCGAATATGAACTAAACGTGGAATTTTCTTGTTTATTCATCAGGGAGTGTAGAGTCCCTTTTAAGCAGAAATAAGTCTCCTTTAGTCCATGCTCTACCTTCCCCAGTGCCAAATTCCTCTTCTGCAAGGCAGCCCGTTAGATATTTGAAACTCTTACATCTTATTAAGTCTTCTCCAGTATAAATTTTGCCAGTTTTGGAGTCTTCCCACACACCGCGAGATCACCGAAACCCCTATCCATCATCGTTACGGTCCTCAGGACAGATCCTATTTGTCACTGTCCTCCTCAAAGCATGTTGTTTACACAGTACCTCATCTGATGTTTGTAATATTCCTGTGGAAAAAAAAGGACAGTTATTTTCCCTTCAAAACACATGGGGAAACTCAGGCCCAGAGGGATTAATATCAAATAACCAACTGATATATTTGCAGTGCAAGGTCTCAAAGAGGGATAATTACCAGTAGAAAATAAATTCTGGTTCTTCAGAATGAGTCCATCACAGAGCTCTATTGCCTCTTTTTTTTTTTTTCTCTTTCACACATCTGAGCATATGTACGCCACACCCACCCACCCACACACTGTTGTGAATGCTGAGTGCACACACCTGCATGATTACCTCTGCTAGGAAGAGAGCTAGAGACAGGAAACTGTGTGTTTTTTAATGGGACCCGGGGGTGGTGCACCCACGTCTGCAGGTACTGGTGCCCAAGTTACATCAAATGGCTTCTTCCCTATATACTCTGTTCCCTGTTACAACCTGTGTCCATTTAAAAAAATTTTTTTTTATAAATTCTAGCCCTTCTTCAATTGATGGATGGTCTCAATAACTTGGCAAAATGTGGGGACAGGTGTGTTGTCGGTCAGTGTCACTTTGTTCTCAGAAAAAAAAAAATTCTCAGGATGGGTGGCTCAGTCGGTCAAGTATTCGACTCTTGATTTCAGCTCAGGTCATGATCTCACGATTTGGTTCTTGGGGTCCAGTCCCGTGATGGGCTCTGTGCTTACAGGGCAGAGGCTGTTTGGGATTCTCTCTTTCCCTCTCTCTCTGCCCCTCCCTGCCTTGTGCTCTCTCTTTCAAATAAATAACCATTAAAAAATTTTTAAAAAGTATTCTCATAAAAATAACAGAAAATATCCTCCAATGACTCTTGAGAATATCATTTTCAGAGCCTATTTTAAAACTGTGCACTTCAACACATTTTTTTATTTAATAATTGATCTTATGAAATTTTAATAACCCACAGATGAGGCACTATGATTTCCACTTCATTGAAGAAAAAGCTGAGGTTCTGGGAAGGGGACAGCTAGTTACCAAATCAATTATGGGTCAGGGTTTGCCTTCGAATCCATCCCTGTCTGATTCTAAAACCTAACTCTTTAGGTGATACCATGTTGCTTTGGCTTGTCAAGTACTTGATATATTTTTTTCCACAACAATATTCCACAGACACATAAGTTTCTCATTCCCTCAGTCACTTTCACTTCATTCCCCACAGAGCTATTAATAAAAGGATATATATTTTTAAGTAGGCTCCACACCCAGCTTGGAGCCCAACGCGGGGTTTGAACTCACAACCCTGAGATCAAGACCTGAGCTGAGATCAAGAGTCAAAGCTTAACTGACTGAGCCACTCAGGTGAACCTAATAAAAGGATATTTTGTTCTTATTGCTATTATTGCAAGCATTCCTGCATTGAATATTTTTTGTGAATTGCACATTTGTTGTGAATTGCATAATCAAAACTACGTCCGTAGTATGCTATTGATATCCACAGCTATCATAACCATCATTTAAGGGCATGTCCCTAGTGAGTTGGGGGGAGTGGATTTGGAACCCAGATTTTCAGCCATCACGGATTTCAGCTCTGGTTTCATGAGCGCATGAGGTGGCTCAGTGGAGAGGTCTGTAAAGTGTGTGGTTCCTGGTGGTCACAATAATGGGGGGGTGTGTCAGTGCTTTAGCTGCTTGCCCCATCTCCATTATGGGAAGATAAGATATTTGTTATGCCAACATAGATCCCGCTAACCATCCTTAAGTTCCTCTCTATACAAATTCTAGAACTAGAACTGGTAATTCCATCCATCAACTAGAGCAGGGGTTGGCAAACTTTCTCTGATAAGAATCAGTCAGTAGATATTTTAGGATTTGAAGGCCACAGAATCTCTGTGTCAATGACTCAGGCTTGCCACTGTAGTGTGAAAGCAGCTGTCTTAGCTCAGGGAGCCCTAACAAAATACTGTACATTTAAACAACAGGAATTTACTTCACACAGCTCTGGAGGCCGAGAAGTTCGAGATCAAGGTGCGGGACCCAGCTGGGTACCCCAGTAAGGGCTCTTTTCTTCCTGGCTTGTAGACCTCTGCCTTTTCTCTGTGTCCCCACATGGCTGTGAGTAAGGGAGACAGAAAGAGAGGGAGGGAGAAAGAGAGAGAAAAAGAGAGAGAGAGAGAGAGAGAGAAAGTTCTCTCTCTAGTGCCTCTTTTTAGGGCAGAATTCTTATCATGAGGACCTCACCTTCATGACCTCACCTAAACCGAATTAGCTCCCCAAAACCTCTTTGTCAAATATCATATTAGGGGATTAGGACTTCAAGATCCGAAGTTTGGGGAGATACAGTTCAGTTCACAGCAGCAGCCAAAGATAATATGTAAATAAGTGAGCATAGTTGTGCTTTAGCAAAATTTTATCTACACAAACAGGTAGCTTCCATGGGCCTTAGTGTGTCAATTGCTGGGAAGGACAATGAGAATGCAAATACAATTCTTTCCCCCTTATATTAGAAAACATCTCTATTACTTGCCGCTCACAGGTTATCATGCAATGGAAAATACCATACATGAGAGGTGGCTGCAGAAACAGGTCAATAAAATGCACGAGTGAGGCAAGGCTCCCGTGGCTGTTGAAGACCAGTGTTCACACCATACATAAGAGGAGCAGGGGCTCCTTGGTCTGGTTGCACACTGCCTTGGAATGCCAGCCCAGTGTTGCTTGGTCTGCATATTTTTTTTTTTCCCCAGAGAATCCAGAGGTGCAAATTTTTACACAAAACCACACTAGTTTTGTAACTAATTTGCTTTGGCTTTTTTAAAGATAACATGGTCAAACAATGCAAGCTTGATGAATGCCAGACTGATGAATCCAAGTGTGCTTGCTCTTGGTCCAAATGTTTGTGAACTAAATGGAATGAGTTTATGAACTCTTGATCTCATGATAGTAGAAGCCTGAAATTTTTACCTAAAGCCTGTAAATTTGGATAAGAAAAATTATTACATCTTAATTTCCTTTATTTTCTAAGTGAAATTTAGCTTTTTCTTCAATCATGAAGGTTGCTAACATACTACAGTATTATTAGTATTATTAAATAGTATTATTTACAATTATTAGTATATATTAGTATTATTAAATAGTATTATTTACAATTATTAGTATATATTAGTATTATTAAATAGTATTATTTCTTTACCAAAAGAACTCATAGATATTTTCTTATTATATTGTACTTGTTGAAGTGTTTAGGCTCATCACTGCTTAATAATTATGGAAATTATTATAAACCTGCTACTAAGATGAGGTTATTGCGTTAAAAAAGCACAGATGACTATTTTTTGTGAATTCTTTTTTAATATTTTGATAACTGGACTTCAACATAATGTTTTTTTTTCCATTTGCAATACTATATATTTTATTTTGTGCATTTAAAGCAACACAGGCTTCCCTAGACTGCTGGAGATCAAGAACCCCCACACGACAGTCAGAAGCTGAACTAAGTTGAACAAAAGGACGGGTTGGTGTATTTTTCTCAATAATAAGAACACAATTCCATAGTTTTCAGTAAGTTTAAACACATTCAGAAAAGGCATGGAGAGCAACAGCGGAAGGTTGGCTCACTCGCTGACTTGGGTTATGTATTTATGTACTTAATTAAGTGAAGCTACAATTTCCTGGAATGCCAGAATGGTGTTTATCAATTTCTTTTTTAATGTTTATTTATTTTTGAGGGAGAGAGAGAGAGCACAAGTGAGACAGGGGCAGGAAGAGGGGGACAGAGGATCCAAAGTGGGCTCCGTGCTGACAGCAGCGAGTCTGATGTAGGGCTCGAACTCGCAAACTGATGACCTGAGCTAAAGTCGGATGCTCAACTGAATGAGCCACCCAGGTGCCCCAGACAAAATGGTGCTTATTAACTTGAGGACCAACCCTCAGGTCCAGGTCTGAAAAGGCAAGCGGCACACCCAGCACAGGTGATCTCTAAATTGTAAAGGATTTTAATCAGACTGTTGAAGCAATTCGTGCACTTCTGCTCATTCTGCCTAGTTGTGATGCAATGAAGTTTACTGTCTGTGTAAAAAGAGTTAACATAGCAGGTGTGACTGCTGTGCTTTAGAAGACCTGCTTCTAGAGCAGGCTCTTGGCTGGCACCTGGGAACTCGGTTTCAGGAGGGTTCCCGTCAGGTTAAGGGGTGAGAGTGGCTCACTGTGCCTACTCTGTTTATTCAAACAGTGTGGTCTCTGCTAAACATTTACTTATGGCCACATTAAGTGTGGTTGGGATTTTGAGTTGTTTCTAAATATTTCCTTCACTTTCAAGCTAGCATGAACATATTTTCCTCCAGACTGACTATTTGGATGAGTGAGGAGTTTTATTTGCTATTTTTGGTACCTTTTCTGACAAGACCCTTTGACGAAGTGTGGCACAGAGAGTATTGGCTGGCTCAGTGTATATCAGTATGCATCCATCACGGCCCTACTACATACCTAGGCGGTCATGGAGATAAAAGGCCCAGTGCCTGCTCTCTAGGGGCCTGCCGTCTAGCAAGAGTCAAATAAATCCTAACAGAGCCCGATAAATGCAATGAGAGGATTACATTCAGGGTAGAGAGTGTGGGTGGGGGTCATAGAGGAGATGAATCCAACTCATCCCAGAGGAAGACACAGGGAGGGATTCCAGGAGGTGATGATGACATGACTGGCATTAGGATTTTATTTTATTTTATTTTATTTTATTTTATTTTATTTTATTTTATTTACTTTATTTTATTTCATTATTTTATATTTTATTTTAATTGTGACTGTTCATTTCTATTTATTTGTATATTTATTTAGAGAGCATGAGCAGGGGAGGGGCAGAGAGGGAATCTCAAGTAGGCTCCATAGCTCAGCACAGAGTCTGACTTGGGGCTCAGTCTCACCACCGTGAGATCATGATCTGAGCCGAAATCAAGAGTTGGATGCTTACTGACTGAGCCACCCAGGCACCCCAGGATTTCATTTTAAACAGAATAATATTCAAGAGGAAGGAATGATCTTGCAGACCCCCTAGTCCAATTTATTTTCTTTTTTTTTTTTTTTTAAATTTTTTTTTCAACGTTTATTTATTTTTGGGACAGAGAGAGACAGAGCATGAATGGGGGAGGGGCAGAGAGAGAGGGAGACACAGAATCGGAAACAGGCTCCAGGCTCCGAGCCATCAGCCCAGAGCCTGACGCGGGGCTCGAACTCACGGACCGCGAGATCGTGACCTGGGTGAAGTCGGACGCTTAACCGACTGCGCCACCCAGGCGCCCCAATTTATTTTCTTTATAGATGAGAAAACTGAGACCCAGTGAATTAAGTGACTTGCTCAGGTTTGCTTAGCAAATAAGCATCAGGTCTGGGATGGGAATCCAAGTCCTTTGAATTCCATGCTGGTGGTATTTTTACTAGCTAGCCTAGTTTAAAAGCCTTGTGTCGGAGACTGTGAGTAAAATGCAATACTTGGCTGTGTTCATTTTTAACAGGGAAAAAGGAAGGTAGACGTCATGAGTTTGCCTGTGATTCGTAGACTGATTTTAGTGTTTTTCACATCATGATTAGGGATAAAAGTAACAGCAGAGCAGAAAAACCAGGCTATCGGCAGTGTTCAGAGTTGTGAACAGGATTCCCAGTCTCAGTGCGAGCCAATGTGTGTGGTGTGGCCCACAGCGGGTGTGCTGCTTGCGTTGTGAAGGGTCTCATTTTTAGTAAAAGCATGGAACTTCCGACATATCAGTGTTGTTCAAGAAGTGTTACTGAACACGGTAAAATACTGCTTTGCTGATAATACTATGTTTCTAATATACTCTCTGCTATCTTGTTAATACTTTTAAGAACTATACTGGCTGCCACCCTGTTAGGATAAACATGTGTAAAAAAGGAAATTTCTCACATTAAACAAAACTCCTATTTTTTACACCTATTTTCTTAAGAATTGAGCGCTTTCACATTAGAAGTTATGAAAAAAAATACTGACAAGTTTCCTGCCAGAAGTGACATTTATTAGTACTAAAAATGTTTGTTGATTAAAAAGGGGGAAGAGGGGGAGGAAGGAAGATTGGAAGAAAGAAATAAAAGGAAAACAAGTATTTTCATACAGAATTGGGAAAGTATGAGATCTGACAGCAGGAAACAGACAGGGAATGAGCTGATACCGAGGACGATTCTTTGTTAGGAATGAGAACTAAGATAACCATGTGGTCAGTTCCAAAAAAACCAACTGGGAAGAGATCGCTAACTGAAATTTGAAAAGAAAGAAAAATAGTTAAGACCGAACAATGTGAATATAGTCCTAAAATTGTGCAATAAACTGGGCTTCCCTTTTAAAGGCCATGTCTATGGGACATCTGGGTGGTTCAGTGGTTAAGCAACCAACCCTTGATTTTGGCTCAGGTCATGATCTCACGATTTGTGAGTTTGAGCCCCACATCGGGCTCCACACTGTAACAGTGTGGAGTCTGCTTGAGGTTCTTTCTCTCTCTCTGCTCCTCCCATGTGCTCTCTCTCAAAATAAATAAATAAACTTAATAAAATAATGTTTTTAAATACCACATCTATTATGTTAATGAGTAGAAACTCCTCTTGTGGTTCCAGATTGAGTGGTCATGGACAGAGAACTAATGTGTCTTTTCATTCCATGGCTCTGCTGACTTTATTGCTGGTGTCATGAAAATTTCTAAGCCAAACGATTCTAGAGAAATGTTTCCAGTATATCTACTATTATGATGGAGTGGATCTCCTTGGACCTTGATCAAAAGTGATGCCAAATTGGGGCGCCTGGGTGGCTCAGTTGGTTAAGCCACTCTGTCCCTCCCTTGCTTGCTCTGTCTCTCTCTCAAAAATAGATAAACTTTAAAAAACTTAAAAAAAAAGTGATGCCAAACTGACACTTGCCCTTAGTTGTGGTCTCAAAGAAACACCTCTATGGTTGCCTTGGAGACCCATCTTGCTCCTAGTTTATGCTCCTTTTTACTGAACATCTGTATACCCCTTAGTTCAGACACAAGCTAATCTAGGACCTATTAACAGTATTAATTTATCCCTTGTATTAATCTGTTCAGAATGCCATAACAAAATAACACAGACTGGATGGTTAAACTGAAAGGTATTGTCTGACAGCCTTTAGGCTAGAAGTTCAAGACCAAAGTGCCAGCGAGGTTGGTGTCTGCTGAGAGTTCTGTCCTTGGGTTGTAGATGGCTGCCTTCTGGCTGTGTGCTCATATGGTCTTTCCTCTGTGAAGGAAGTCTCTGGTGTCTCTTCTTAATCCTGTTGGATCAGAGCCCCAACCTTATGATTTCAACTTAACTATGATGGTTTCTTTAGAGGCCCCATCTTCAGAGACAGCCACACTGGGGGTTAGAGCTTAGATATATGATTTGGGAGGAGGACACAACAACCCTCTTTTTTTTTTTTTTTTTAAATTAAATGTGAAGGAGTAACTTTGAGAAATTTTCTAAAATCAAAACTTACAACTGAAATAGGTCTGATTACTGGGGATATGCATCAGCATCAACATTCAGTACTGGCTGCTGTAACTTCTCGGCAATGCATAATTATCATTACTAGCAAAACGTTCTTGCCCTCCTACAGTGATTTAAGAAAGGATCCCATTTAAACTTAGAAAAATTTCCCCCCAAGAATGATGAATGCAAATTGTAAATTGGAAAAACAGAACATAAAAGTAGTTATCCCTTTCCTCCCATAAAACCAGGATCCTTTTCCTCAAATGGCAGTATTCTTAAGTAGAGAGTAACAGAAGCCAGCTGGCCATTTATGGGTGGCTAGAGCACCAATCCTGTATTTTAATATCACAGTGGAAAGAAATCGTGGGTTAGGGTCACTCATGCATTAGCACAGGCTCAGAACTCAGTAACTGTTTTTCTTTCCAAAAAGCATTCTTATCCTGGTGAATCCAGTGACACGGAATGTATTTTTTTCTTTGAGCAGTGAAGCATCTCTATAACAATTAC
Organism: Lynx rufus; assembly: GCF_022079265.1. Taxonomy (NCBI): domain Eukaryota; kingdom Metazoa; phylum Chordata; class Mammalia; order Carnivora; family Felidae; genus Lynx; species Lynx rufus. Next base: position 39,137,683 of record NW_025814831.1, read on the forward strand.
CTTTTATAGATGGAAGACAGACTGGAATTGGATACTGAACGGGCTTTGAGTACTTGCTTGGTGTACATGTGTTGCAGCCTACATGTATTTCAGGGGTCAATACTGGCATCTTTGAAGAAGTAGTCTAGGATTCTGATAAGGGGAGTTCCAACTCCACTATTTTCCCCCCTTTCTCCCACCCTGGTACATCAGCTGAACAAAATACGGGAGTATATTCATTCCATATCCCTGCAAGCTCGTATCCAATTAAAAAGACATCACTAAAACACTGTCCACACTTGGAACAAAGCTAATATGGTCTCCATAAAACTCTGAAGTATTCCAGAGAATCTGCGCTTCTCTCATAGCACTGATTGTGGTACTTGGATTTCCTATTTGCATGTTTGTTTTTTCAGTTAAACAACGAGCTCCTTAAAGTAGGTATTTTTCTGTAATCTCTTTGCCATTGCCAATGACCAGAATAGTGCCTGCTGTGTAACTGAATGAATGAATCAGTGAATGAATGCAAAGTGAATCTGACATACTGGCCAGCATAGTTTCTATCATCACTGACTACAATAATCACTGCCATCCAGAAAAACAAATGATGCCCTTGACGATTTTGGCAGAGAGCCTTATGAAATAGGATTATGAAAAGGACCATTACGAATTAGTGTTAAATCACAATTAGAGCTAACTTCCAGCTGCAGTTTCTAACCATTTCTGCCTGCGGAGTCCACACAATGCCCCGTCTCTCTAGCACTTTCAGAAGACAGCAACGTTGACATCACTATTGCGTGTATTTAGATCACCTGATGCCAGGGGCTGTGCTTGTCAGAACAGTGCTTTCATCTCATTCAAAAGGACTTTAAAGAACAAACTTTTTTTCTCATCGTTTCCCTTGTAGAATCTGCATACACCCTTGAGTGTGAGCAGAGAGCTACTCCCTTAGCTGATCATCAGGATCGCAAATGCGTGTGAACTACTAGAAACACTGGCCATTTGGGGCGCCTGGGTGGCTCAGTCGGTTAAGTGGCCGACTTCGGCTCAGGTCATGATCTCGCGGTCCGTGAGTTTGAGCCCCGCGTCGGGCTCTGTGCTGACAGCTCAGAGCCTGGAGCTTGTTTCCGATTCTGTGTCTCCGTCTCTCTCTGACCCTCCCCCGTTCATGCTCTGTCTCTCTGTCTCAAAAATAAAATAAACGTTAAAAAAAAATTAAAAAAATAGAAACACTGGCCATAGACAGTACCCTGCGGCTTGTAGAAGTTTCACCTCCAAACTCCTGTAGCTCTGTACCTTGCAGTTCACACACCGCGGGCCTTGTCTCATTTGGGCTTCAAATCAACACTGGAGGGAAGTGAGCCAAGAGAGGTGAGGCGACTTGCTCGAGGCCACACAGCCAATCGCTGTTCTGAAGTTCCAGCCTCCAGTGTCTCAGCTTCAGGCTGGCGCTCACCCCGCTGATGGTGGTTGAAAGAGGCAGACTTTCAGCAATTCCAGAAGTTTATCATGTGCATTTAGAGGAAGCAGAGACTTAATTATGCAGTCTTTTGATTCCTTAAGCTGCTTCTATTTAGGGCTGTCTTGATCTGCTTCCAGACAGAATAAAAACTTTTCCACATTTAGCTCTCAGGACATAGGTTCACAGATCCCTCACTCTTCAGTAATACCTCCAAAGCAGCTATTTAAGGACAGTGTTTCTCAAGTTTCAGAGTGGGGCTGAATTCGGTAAGTTACCAACATACTTGAAGGGAGATCATACTGTCTGTTTGACAGCTCCCCTTTTCAAAACTAGAGTTTATTTTTATTGCAAGAAAATATGTCTTCTAGTAATAAATGAGGGAATAAGCATTTAGTATAGTCAGAAGAGTAACCTAAGAAATGATAAAATTATAATTTTATAAATTATTTTTCTTGGGAATCCTCAAAGTAGCCAGGGCTGAATCCTGCCTTACAATAGTGCCTTTTAGGGGTGTCATAGCTGGACACCAGACTATTCATTTCCATGTGTCAACAACCACTTCTTAATTCTCAACAATTAATATTTGATGAAGGGGCCTCTGGAAGTACAGTGCTATATCACGCCATCTTCATTTGTAGGAAACCCCTCCTTTTGAATGAAAAAAAGCAAGGATTTCTATTAAGACTGAGGGGCGCCTGGGTGGCTCAGTTGGTTAAGTGTCCCACTTCAGCTCAAGTAATGGTCTCACAGCTCTTGGGTTCGAGTCTCATGTCAAGCTCTGTGCTGACAGCTCAGAGCCCAGAGCCTGTTTCAGATTCTGTGTCTCCCTCCCTGCCCCTCCCCTGCTCACATTCTGTCTCTGCCTCTCTCTCTCTCTCTCTCAAAAATAAATATTAAAACAAATTTAAAAAATATATTAAAACAGAAATGTACATAATATTTGCTTCCCTAATTTCTTTAGGTATTGATTTGAATTTTGAATATACACAATTTTTCTTATATTTGTTTCTTATGTATCTTTTTCCTTCTCTGTTATGGAAAAAGAAGTCAATGAATCACCTATGATTGTACATATAATATGTATATAATATAAAATATATACTATATAATAACAGGTATGTATTTTACGTGTGTGTGTGTATATATATATATATAAATATATATATATAAAATGTTAACTTTGGATCTGTTCGTGGATCAGTACTTTAGTATATTTTTAGGTAGAGCTCTTTGTGGGGGGGGTTCCTCCCATCCAACCTCCAAGTTAACATCTAAATTTGATGATATAGTTTGTCCTTGTAGGAATTTCTTCCCATCAGTTTTTGAGCTTAATCCACTGACTCAGCTTCTTCTATTCTCTGAGGAACCTCAGAAAATATCGAGATCAATAGACGTGTATTCAAAAGGTTTCTGTGTTGATTCTAAGTAGTTTGTAACACTTTACAACAGATTTTGAAAGGCTTTTGGTTATTCAAAGGGGTGTTTTCAAGATGTTTACAGTGCCAAAAAAGTGAAATAAATATTATATTTAAAACATATCAATGTATGTAGAATAGGAAGCATTTTAGAGCATTATATACATTTTGCAAACAAACAAAAAAATAGAGATCTGCTCTGTGGTCAGATTGAATTCTTAATAGTTAACGATTATGACCAAAATAGTATGTGTCTTCCTGGAATGTCCGTTTTTTTCCCTATCTGAAAGGTGCATTTAATAGATTTTGACATTCTAATCAAGTGATCTTTCCCCAAAGGAGTCAAATCAAGTCATTCTACTAAATAATCAGAGACACTCAGATGACCCAGCGAGGCTACAGTAATTTCTCCCAGAGAAAGTCATTCATTTTCTGCCTCTTCTTTCTGAATCAGGTTATACTTGATTTAACCCAACACTTTCAGAAGTTGACATTTGATGTCACTGGGGTTTGCGTTGTGTCCACAGTTTCATCCTTTAGAGAGCGTTGTCAATCTGCAGCATTTCAGCAGAGGCTCCATCCCTCAGGAAACTCACAATCTGGAATGCAAATTGCAGGCTAAACATGGGAACTGCTCATTTTGCGTGCAGGAATCAGCCAGGTTCCCCTAACAACAGGGCACAGAGGTGATGCTGGGCACTGGACCCTGGCCAGGGATTTGCTTCCCTCTCTTACAGGTATTTTAGCAACTACTTTAAAGGTGGCTGTGAATGGCATCATAATCCCAGCATGTGAAATGGGTAATATGTAACACAGGTCCTTTGAAAGTTAGTTTCCCGTGGCAGGAAGATACATACCTCCTCCTGAGTGAGAAAATTAGTGTTTCCTAATGTTCGGAAATTCAGAGACTGGATGTCAGATGGCCTACTTAGCCATTATAGAGTGCACTGTTGCGTGGGGAAGGGTCTGTTGCACCAGAAAAAAGCAAGCACGAGAGATCAGATCCAGCCTTCTGGATTTATGATTCCATAAAGTGAGGCTGACTGCCGGCTTATGAATAGTAACATTTTCACACCTGACGGTCACCAAGTGGCTTGTTAGAGAAATCCACTGGGAAGACTTTCTCCACAGACTGGGAGTGGGAGTGGTGGTGTGGAGCAAAGAACAATGGCTGGCAGGGCCTCATTCCCTTTACTCTAAGGCAGCTGACTTCTCCCAAGAAGTCCGCAAAGAAGGTCTTAACATGGATGTTCGCCCTGGTGAGAAAACTAGGAAAGCAGATTTGGATTTGGTAGCTTTGCCAGTCCGAAAAATCTCTCTTGTGGGGCTCCTAGGCCATTCTACTTGGCACATTCCTTTTAGAAGGGTGTTTTTAATTGTGAACCAGCAACTCTATGGAGGTTGACAACATTAATGAAGCTCAAACAATGAGAAAGAGACAGAGAGAGAGAGAGAGAGAGAGAGAGAGAGAGAAATCTTTAAAAATTCAAAGACGCATCAAGACAAGTCTGTCAGAAGAAAAGATTTGCAACACATGTACTTATATGAAAATGTATCGATGCTCGAGGGTAAGCTGGCTTTACTATAAACCAAACAGCATATAAGACATTTGAATTTAGAGTTTTGGAGTATATTTTATAAAACAAACATATCAATCTCCTTCTGGAAGCACTGGTGCCTCATGGTCTAATATCCATAGCCCAGAAATAAATTTGCCATTGATGCCATAGAACTTCAAACTATCCAAGTATTTTTTTCATTTTTTCCAAACTCTTTTCAGGAAAATGTGAGCAATTATAAAACTGCTACTTTCGATTTCAGAGAGTGGCAGGATTCAATAGCCAGGTGTGCTCCAGTGTGTCAAAGATGTAGCTGCTTAATTTTGGTTAAAGAAGACCAGAGATGTATTTAATATCTCACCAAAATAAAATCTATCTACTGTGAGTGACCTGGACTAGAATCAAGAAAAACTCTAACCATTTGTAGAGCAACAAAAGTGGTTATTTTAAATGGAGAGCAAGGGCAAAGATATTCCTTTGGTGAGATATAAAAAGACTCCTGGTCTCCAAACATTGCGAAAATATGGCACAGAAAAATCATCAAGATTTGGACAAATGGAAGACAAGTTGGGAAAAACTATATTATGAAACTTGAATTGCTATTTTATAAAAGAAACCAATCAATCACCTTAACCTGTGACTTCAGCTCCTTCCTTAAGGATCAGCTTTGCCCCCCCTTTCTCCATTCACCTCCTGCTCTCCAGCTGTATGGGATCTCTACTTTCTCTGTATCATTTTTTCAATATTTACTGTATGTTGCTTTGCAGGGTTACATGTATTGAATAGACGCCCTGTCTTCACACATTGACTGTTAAGCTGTTAAAGATAGAGAAATGGCTACTATCCCATATTTCCACCTGCTCTTTGTACTCTAGCACTCCAGTGACATTTTGTTGATTGAATAAGTAACAATATTGCAGAGTTCACTGACTTAAAGCAAGGTGTGCTGCTTCCCTTTCTAGTAGTAGAGCCTGACACCCATGGAGGAGTATGTCTGGAGAGGAAAGTAGCAGGAAAAGAGGTATCTGCTTTATATATTTTTTTAATTCTGATAACTACTGGGCTCCTTTTGAATGTAGATTTCATAAGAATTTGCAAAAGTTACACTTTAGAGACATTAGAAAATTCTTTGGGGCATTAAACATAAAACATGTAGACTTGCCATTGGGTTACTGTGAGCAAATACATCTTAATTGATTAAAATTTGTCCCAAAATAGTAAAGAGAAATGGCAATATTTGGGATTCTCCAGGAGGCACTTGAATTACTTTTTTGCTAGAAGTAGATGTTCAATTTAGAATAAATCTTTAGTTGTTTTGGTGAAGGAAAAAGGGGAAAGCATGTCCTAAACACATGGCTCCTTTGCTATTAAACAATTGGAGGTGGGAGAAGTGGGCCATGGCTTTCACCCAGTTCAGAAATAAAAGTGATCTTATTGACACCCATAGGCAAAGGGCATCTATACTCTTTCCCAGGGAATGTTCTGACATCTCTCTTCGTAAGGACTAGAAAGCCAGCTTTGGGTTCAAGTGTATGATCTTGTGCACTCGGGTTTACTCACTATGCCTCTGTTTATGCATCTGTAAAATGAGATTAATGGTAGCCAATGAAGAGCCATGGAGTGCATAAGTGCTAGGCACTTTTCTAAATGCAGAATATCTAGCAGTGAATAAACCAGATATGTTCCCTGTCCTCATGGGGTTCAGGATCTAGTGCCTGCCTCACAGAGTTGTTGGACTAAATGCATACAGACTATCCCACATGAGGTTTTAGTGGAAGTTAGCAGTGATGATGGCAGTGGTAATGGTGATGAAGACAGTGATAAGGATGTGTTTCATAAATGGCAATGCCAGACTGGTGCCCAAGATTCTCTCCCAAAATTCTAATGGGAAGAGAAGTTCAGTATTGTCTCAGTATTGGGTCTGTCACTGGTGCTAAGAAAGTAAGAGAAATGATAACAAAGTACCTGGATCTAATCATCTCTGTAGAAGATAGAACCCTCCTCTTATAAACAAAATCCAATAGGTTACGACAAGGAATTCCATATGCAACAGTGAAATAGGCTGAGAATTGCAGAAATAAACATTTCTACACTTGCCCAGAATAATGTTGATTTTTCCCAAAGGAAAGGCCTACTTTCTTCTGTTAACACAAAACAATATCTCCCTCCACCTCTTTCTAAACTCCACACATTCAGCATAACTTCTGTTACGAGTAAACTCCCCTCTGTGGTCTCTAACATTTGATGAAATTATTTGGTGAACGATACATATTAAGAAAACAGACAGGGGTTGGAATGTCAAGTCCAGGTCTTGCCACTTTTTGCTCACGGATTGCATTTCTCTAGCCTAGGTTAATAAGCAGCGTCCATGCTCCCCTTTGTTGTGCATGCTAAGATTAGCGTTAGCCAATTTAATTTGATCTAAAAACTTGCACTTTAACTATAGGTTCTAAACTTATCCTAAATGACATCTATCGAGTTTGTCTGAGTATTCTGCTTTCCATTGAAATAGGCCTCCCCACCTTGCCCCCGTGGCTATAGAAACAGTTATTTACATAAATGTGTTTGCCTTAATGGGTGACACTCAGGGGACGCATTGGGGAAAATGGAAAAAAAGCTTTCCAATCTGTGCCTACTATTAACCCAGTAGATTTGTAAACCAAGAGCTCGGTTCATTCTTTTATTTAGAATCTGAGAATCTGAAGCTAAATTTGCATTGAACTTTTAGAAGTGAAAGGCAACTACATTTCCTTTCATAAAATTTTCATTTCACCTGCTCTTAACATTAGGACATCTCTGAAGGACTGACTTAAAAAACAATACTAGTTGTATCCATTCATCTGCTCAGGAGAGAACAGAATAAAGAAAGGCCACTGGTAATGTGAAGAAAGAGAAATATTGCTTGAACAAGCTCATTCCACTAGTCAAATTTGTCAAAGAAAAGGTGAGCTAATATCATTCATTTTTATAATATTCTCTGCAAGAAAAAGTTGCTCATTTTATTCATGCTTGACATTTCATAGTAAAGGTAACATTCATTTTTAATGAAAAATATTCCACAGGATTATTAATTAAAGGGAATGCAGGAAGAGAGATCTGTCATTTAAAAAGAGAGCAACTCATGAACGAGAGAAAGTCTCCAGTCAAAAATGCAGCTCAGTGAACTTCTCTCAGGATTGCTGGCTGGCTGGGCACCAGTGTGACCCTCACCCTCTATCCTGGATGACACCCATGTCATCTGGGCATGGGTTCTTTTGCATCAGAGCTTTGGTAAACTTGGAGTTCTAGCCCCTTTAGCTTATTGCTTGAATCTTTGATTATACTTCTTATTTTGGGCCCATTGTTCTCACCAAATTGTAAACTACTTGAGGTCAAAGATTGTGAATAATGTAATCATAGCACTTAGAGGAGAATTTTGTGCTGTACAGTTCAAAAAACGTTTGGCAGGAGAGTGCATCAATATTTGAGTGCCTCCTATTTATAAGAGGACTGAATATAGTTATTATTACATGGATTTATGTTCCCCTGGCATAAATAATATCTGTAAGAAGGGGTTAAAGAGGTTAGAGTTGTTTAATTTGTTGAAGAGAAGTTAATGCTATAAAAAAATCTGGAACATAGCAAGGTCATGAGAAATTATAACACATATTTTCCCTTTGATGAGGTCATACTTCCTTCCCACCTCCTGGAACTTCCAGTCTTTCCTCTCTCCCCACTCCCTACACCTTCTTCTCCACACAGCTCTCTGGAGCTTAGAAATAGCCACTGTTTGGCCAAGTCTGATATCTATCTTTTGAGGCATTGTGGAAGTGCAAGAGATCATAGAGTATCCTTATGTTCAGCCCATATTTGGAACCAACTGAGAGATCAAAATACGACGATTATTACTAAGGAAGCTGATGGGAGGATATGGGTTTAGGGCTTTATCAAGTGGACTTTATGCCATGTTAGCCCTGAGCCAGGCATATTTACTGTCTAGACACTGGTCTGGCTGGGAAACCAAAGCTCTTTCCCAACCAGGGAACCTGCTCTGATACATTCATGCCTCCGTCCATAGGCCAAAATGCCCCCTCTTTGCAGGAAGGACTCCTTAAAAGGGGAGAGGAAATGGACAGGCTCCAACTTCTTTTTCCAACCTCATGAAGCAGAGACATCACTCCTTTTCTGGGGAGAAGGAAGTGAAAGATGGAGGAAAATGTTAGGAATATTTGCCTTGTAGAAGTCCCTTCATTTGGATACATACTTATTCTCCCCTAGTGAGTGCAAGTGGAATCACAGTACTTATGAATCATTTATAATATACAGGCAAAACATACATATGCATAAATGTATAACATTTATAACATGTATGACATTTATATATATTTGTAACATATAAAATTTATAGCAGATACATATAAACATAAAACTCACATATGGGTATATAACACAAGTATTTTATAGTATAATACATATATTACATATTACATATGTGTATTTACACTCTAAAAGATCATTCAATTTCTACCAGTGGAATTTCAGGCAAAGGGATTATGACATGAAGGATTGCAGGCAACGCGGAGGAGATGCCACGGGGCCATGATCATTTTGGGGATGATTTAGATCAGACCATACAGGAAAGTGAGGATTGTGGATTAAGTACACCAGAATCACTTGGATGTTTAATCAAGTTGCAGGTTTTTGGGTCCCACTTCAGACACTAAACCATAGTTAGCAGGTTTGGGGGTTAAGGATTCACTCCAGGTGATTCATGTGGACAGCAGGATTGGGAAGCTATTGCCAAAGCAGAAACTGTCTGACCTTAAAGTGTGTAGGGGATTGCAATCCGCTTTTGTGGTCACCTATTCTCCCCTGAAGGAGAGAATGCCTCAGCCACAAGGTGAATTATTTAGATTATGGATGAAGCTATCTTGGCAATAAGGGTGACCAAGGAAATAGCTGCTCTGTATGGAAATTGTGAATAGTCTGAAACGTGTAGCATTTTCTACCTAGAGATTCCCGACATTTACATCCATGCTGCGACATATGATGCATATAGGAGGCAGGGCTGGTATTATCCGGTCAGCCTGTCTTCTTACGGACCTCTGTAATGAATATCCTCGCCCCTCACCAACATTCAACTCCCAATCAGGCTTTATACTGAGGGTCTCTCTGGCCCCTTGCCTCTAATCAAAGTCTCTTTCCAAGGATTGTTTAAATAAAATATATGTGATTTGTTCTCTGAATGTTTTAAACCATACATCACATAGATATTAAATTTATACTTGTTTAGAGAGCTGATGAACTCGGTACTTTTGAACACCCCATACAGTGTTAGATATTCTAAGGAAATACTGCTTTTGTTGGAAAGCCAGTTTCAACTTAACATTGATTATAGGTTAAAGTTCCCTTTACTAGGATGACAACCTCTTGTAATGTGAGGACAGCATGTTATTCTTTAGAAGTAATGTGGCTGCTGTTCTGTCTGGGACCAGACCGGCCTGAAGATGGGGGGACAGGTGACATTTTGAGACTTTCCACTTCTTGAGCTTGTGATCTACATAGACAAGCTGAATAACCTGCCACTGACTTCATTTGCTGCACAAGATAACTTCTGTGCATCAAAAGCCTGGAGCTTTGACCTTCACTCTTGCAGGCAACTTGTGTGATGTCAGTGTCCTACAGGGCAGCGAAATGGTGAAGAACTCCCTCTGCTAGACTCCAGTCAAAACAACATGGAGAGGCAAATCCTAAATTGTAGAAGCCTGCGGATATGTTCTTAGAAGGACACATCCTTTACATTCTCCCTGGTGTCTCTTCCCACTTTCCTTCTTTGTCCCTTTCTTACACCTTTTGGATTAGAGGGTGTTCTGAAAGTTACGATGTTTTACTTGAAGTTTTTCAAAGCTTCTGATTCTCCAGCCCATGGAAATAAGCATATGGTGTGGAATGAAAGTTCCTGCTGTTTTAGCCATTTCAAATCAGAGAAGCTTTTCTCAGAGGCCTCTGAATGATTGATTTGGTGAGTGATTGGCCATGGTTCCTGGCCATAGTGTGAAGCTTGGTGCCAATTGTCAAGAAGTGAGTTTTCGTTTCGCTTTTCTACTTGTTATTTCAGAGTATATTAACTCATGTGGTTATGCGTCCTTTCCCAAAGATCTGGTCAAGATATGAAAAGCTCTTTTTGTCATTGTTTAATATCTCAAACCATAATAAGTCCCCCCCCCACTCTTTCTCTCTCTCATTTGTTTTTAATTGATTTGATGTGAGGAAGTCCACTGGCAGTATTCTGAGCCTATTTGTGATAATATGGGAAAAATTATTGAGTAGGAATTAGAAAATCTAGATGTAAGTAACATTTCTTACTTCTTTCCTTGGGTGACCACCTTAATCTCTTGTGCCTCAATTTGATTATCTTTAAAATTGGAATAATTATAACCTCTGACACCTCCACAATTACAGGTTAGAAAACTATTGAAAATGCAGTTTCTTACATTACTTCTTCAGGAAACATATCATTGTCTGCATTTTATAGACGAGGAAACCAAGTCTTGGAGAAGCAGGTAACCTGCTAAGATCCCTCAATGTTAAATGGTACAATAATAGTCTTGGAAACCAAACCCAGATCTTCAGAAAGTTACTAATTTTGCTTTAACGAATATGTCCCTTACAGAGCTCATGGAATTATTGGGAGTAGTAAGGATAGTAATAGCAAAGGGCTTTTTAAAAAAATCAATACGAATGTGTATTAATATGTAATAAAGGAGAATTCTCTTTACCAAAGAAATCCTTCACTATTCTTACTTTTCTATTTAGTTCCTTGAAGTTAGAGAGTTTAAAGTTGATACAGAATAAATAAATTAATATAGAGGCAAACCTTTGGATGGCAGTTCAAGAACTTAACTTAATTCCTTATTGCTTTAGTGTCTAGCCATTCCAAACCAGGTCAGGGCTGTTTCTTGCCTCTTACATGGGGGGGGGGGGAGGGGGAAGACTGCACTGACAACTCCTGACTATACATGGTACTATGCAAACAGCTTTCTCTATCTGGATAAGAGAGCTTTCTTTCAAAACTTACACCATTCAGCAAATCTCTAGTGACTTCCACAGCTGTGCTCAGGAGAAACATTGTTGTTAAACAAATACCTGTTATTGTTCACCATGAAGCCACCAAGAATTATCCATGTGAGGAAACAATTTCTTTGCAGATCGAGCCCTGCTGTTCACAGCTTCTGTCCTTGTGATTTTTGATGACGGCCTCATATTTGAGCCACTCTATTTTCTTTGACTGCAATGTCCCAATGCATATATCCTATTCCTCCTGAGTGGCAATCACTCAAGCTTTTCATTGCATCTTATCTACTGTGGAGGATGGCTGCTTAGCTCCTCAAGATGCTACCCAATATGTGAATTTCATGTATATCAGATATACATGAAGTATACCCTCCAAATCTGTTGGGGATTAGCATGTTTTTGCATGATGTGGTGGTAGGTGGAAACAGATACGTTGATTTATATAAATTAAAAAAAGAACTGCAAGTTTGGATGTTGTAAGTTCTATGTTCAGCTTGGGTGGTGTTGTGCTTCCGCCACCAGCATGGTGTTGCAATGGAATATAGAGCTTTCTGAAGACAAAGAGACTGCTATAGATTAAATGTTTGTGTCCGCCAGCCCCTAAAATTCATATGTTGAAATCCCAACCCTAAGGTGATGGTATGAGGAGGCAGGGCTTTGGGGAGGTAAACAGGTTATAAGAACACAGCCGTAATGACCAGGATTAGTGCCCTTATAAAAGAGGCCCGGAAAGATCCCTTTGCCTTGTGCTCTGTGAGGGCACAGAGAGAAGGCACCCTCTATGAACTGGAAAACAGCTCTTCACCAGACACTGACTGAATCTGCTGTGCATGGTTTTGGTCTCCTCAGCCTCCAGAATGGGGAGAAATAAATTTCTGCTACTGATAAGCCACTCAGTTGATAATATTTTTGTCATACCAGTTTGCAGCAGACTAAGAGATCCACATCTAACCAACAGATATGTATTGAGTGACTGCTAGGTGACAAAAAGTTGAAATGGAATAAAAAAAAATAATAATGAAGTGAAAACCCTCTTCTTGGCATCAGTTTCATTCTGGGAATTGCCGAGATACAGGGTGGAGTATTTACATAGAACGCATCCAGAGATTTGATCCTCTATGGACACAGGCAACATAGCAAATACAGGTTAAGGGGCTATCCCAGCCTCCAGCTGGAGGTCTGACTGTAAAGGCAAGTTTGTGTTTTGGTACTGATTTCTAACTTTCACCTTGAAAGATGAAGCAGGGAATCTTGGAGTGCTGCAAGCAGTATTTTTCCACCCAGACTGCACAGTAGAATCATTCCGGGAGCTTTGGAAAAAAAGTCTGATGCTAAGCCTCATCCTGGAGATTCTAATTTAAATTGGTTTGGGACAAGGCATAGGTATCCTTTGCTTTCTTTCTTTTTTTTTTTTAATGTTCTCTGAGTGATTTTAATGTGCAGCCAGGGTTGAAAATTATTGTACTAGATCAGTGATTCTAAAATGGTGTACAAAATCACCCAGGGCGGGGGTGGGGGGACATTGGTTAAAATTTAGATTCCTGGGACTGACCTTCAAAAATTCTGATTTGGTTGGTTTGAAGTGGGACCCAGGAATCTACCCTAAATGATTATAATGTGCATGCTTCTTGGAAAACACTTTGAAAAACACCACTTGTGAGCTTTAAGTATTTGTAATGTCATTGGCTGTTTTATGGGAACCAGACTAGAGATTTCAATTCACTAAAAATGAGTATCTACAGTCATCCCTCTCAGATAGCTCAAGGAAATGAATGTAGCATTTATTCCTTCTTATTTTTAAAAAACCTTCCCTTCTCCTTCGTCTATAAAATTAGATATTTTTTGTATAAGAGCTTCTCACCTTTTCAGCACAGACTCAGTCTATGAAATTATTAAGAGTTCTGCTTGCAGTTTTCATAAAAAATTAATTGAATTATTTTTATTAACTTTATTTAGAATTTTTACTTAACTCATTTAATGTTAACTTAGTTTTATTAAAGTCGATAATAAAGTCTAAGAGAAATGAAGATCATTCAGAAATCTCAAATAAGTTGAATCATACTATAAGATACTTTGTGCTTTTTTGCCACTTGTGACTAGCTATTTTAAAGCTTCTAAAATATGTTGTACACTTTTCATGACACCAGTTTCAATATATTATTTCATTTAATCCTACAAAGCCTTTGAGGAAGATACTACCATTCCATTTTATTAGCCAGAAAACTGAGATCCATAGAGGCTAAGACAAGGTTGATCCTCTAATAAGCAGCAGAAATGGAATTTATACCCCAGGGTCTTTGAGGCCAGTGGTCTTTTCTTATACTAAACTGTCTTTAGCTACAGAAAACTTTTCCAGAATTGGCAACTTACAGTGATTTTCATTGAAACCACTGGTGCTATTCTTTCTTTGCATAGATATTTATTAAAACACAGTTGTGGAGGCTATTGTAAAATAAAAGCAAAAACCAAAGCTGTATTACTGCCTAAAAGTTTTAGCCAAAAGTTTTACTCACTTTCTCCTTCTCTCTCTGTCTCTGACAATACATTAAAAAAATAATCATTCTAAGTAAGCTATAAATACCACTCATGTGGGTGTATCCTCTCCGTGCCTTATGTTACCACTGGGTGAGAACTCAGGTCCTACAAGACACCAGAGGAGATACAAGAGCTTTTACAATCCAAAATCTGGATAACTCAATCTTATTTTAACAGAAAGTTGGCTTGGTATGTTCAGTTCATTAAAAGAATTGATTCATGGTGTGCCAGCATTTCTCTATCTACAGAGCCTGTACCATATTAGAGGGTCACTCCATCTGCACCATCATGAGTTTTCCCTAAAAGCTTTTCTCCCGCCCAATCTAGCCTATTAGTAGAGCAGGTCCTTGTATCCTCAGTCAGCCTCTCATCTGAAAATATAATACAGGTTTGTTTGTTTTTTTCCTCCTACATCTGAAGCATTAAGTACCGTAGGAAACTTCTTAAGGAATAGATGCAAACCGCTTCATCTATCAGGACATTTTTTTTTTTTTTTTTTTTTTTTTTTGCTGGGAGAGCTCTATCATGAGTCCTCCTCATCTAGCAGTTGATATAATAGTGTAAGATTATATATAATGCCCTTAAAAATGTAAGAGGGGTGTCATTTATAAGCATTTTCCTCTTTTTTTTATACTCAAAGAAATCAAGGCATATGTTTCAATGACGTCCACTTGTCCACTTAAAAATAAGATGTTTCTGGAAATTAGCACATTAAGTTTAGTGAAGTAGGTAATGGAAGCCAGAAATAAGAATAGTGACAGCTTCCCAAGAGTTCTTTGTTTTAAGAGCCCATCAGTCTGTTTTGCTGTAAAGAGAGACAGGGAAGGAATTATATATTAGTGCATATTAATTCCATTCGTAGTCAGTATTATCCAAAAGTGATTCCTTGACACTAAACAACCAGCTGTGTAACGTAGAGTTGACTAAACTTCATATCCACCTCCCTATTAAATATCTTTTATTTTATGCATAACTTGTCAGAATACATGAATAACAAAATAAGCTTAATAAAAATAAACAAAGGAAGAAAATCAAATGAAGTGCAAACATAGGGATGTTATCCTTTTGGGATTACATCTGTTAATTGTCATGTTCTTCTCTGAACTAGCTTCACAGACCAGGAAGGCTTTTTCAGAGAGGGGGGAGAGCAAGGGGCAAACCTAGGTGCCATGTTAGAAAGTCAGCAGGGGAACAAAATGGGCTGGTGGCTGTGAGCAAGAGAGCAATAGATTAAATAGTAGGGATCTCCCTCTATCTGACCAGCGAGGCAAGAGATCCAATAGTATTCTCGTTATTGAGTTTCTGAGATTAAGTAAAACAAATAAACACATACACACCCAAAGACTGACAATGGACAGATAGTAGATAATGATAAGTATTGTGTGTTTCTATACTCAAGTATATTCTTACAGTCCACATACACACCTTTTGTTATTGTGGCCCCACGGTCATTTAACAAAGGTGTGTTGATATCTTAGGCCATTCAATCACAGACCGCTGCTTGATCTTTACTCTCCTGTTGGTTTAATCAGATCTGATGTGTTTAAATATGTGATCTCTAGGAATGGAAAGAAGCTTAACTATCTACATGGTATGTTTGTCTGGCAAGAGAAAAGATTCTTAATGCTGCTGATTCAGATGTTAAAACATCCCCATCCCACCCCTCCAAAAACACCATCTTACTTGCCTAAAAGGTTTACAGTTAATTATGTTCTGTGTTTGGAGGCTATTATAAAATACCATTAAACTGTTGTTGTAAATCAAAGATAATGTTCTATTGGCAATCCTTGAGATACACAGCAAACTTTTCCTTCAATTCTTCAAGCTACCTGCAGGTTTATATGACAAAGAGTAACACTCGAATCTGATGCCCTGGGTCTATAGGAGCATAAATCTTTGTTGAGTTGTAATGTTTGTGCAGGACTTTCTCATATAAATATTTCAGTCTGTACAACAGTGCTGTGATTGCAGCTGGCAAGACTTTGGGATTTATAGTTTCAGTGGGTCACAGAACTCTCTATCAAAAGTTTATTAAGTTGGCAAATGTTGATATTCAGTAGAGAGTATCTTAGACATTCTCCAACACATTGACATATAATTTCTTGTTTTTCAAATGCTGTGTTATATTAGCACCACCGTCAAAACTTTCCCTCTAAGAACTGCTAAATGCCCTGGCACAAAAAAGGAAAAAATTCTCTGCACAAGTAGTCTCATCATTTTGACTGGAGAGTCTGCAGGCTTTGAAGAATTCTATTAAACTTGAAAACGATTAAAAATATTTCATGTCCTGGACAATGTGTACTATTGAGGGAAGTTTTAAAAATTTTTGTCAGAATCCTCCCCTCCCCAAATATGTAATTCTCAAAAAATTGAACACTTCTTCAGATTTAATAAGGAAAGCCACATACCACTGTCTTTGTGCACCATACTACAATTTGTATCAGAGGGAAAGTTTACCAGTGACATTAATTTCCACAGATTAAGGATGACTCCTGAGGGGCGCCTGGATGGCTCAGTCAGTTAAATGTCCGACTTCGACTCAGGTCATGATCTCACGGTTCGTGAGTTCGAGCCCCGCGTCGGGCTCTGTGCTGACAGCTCAGAGCCTGGAGCCTGCTTCGGATTCTGTGTCTCCCTCTCTCTGTGCCCCTCCCCTGTTCATGCTCTGTCTCTCTCTGTCTCAAAAATAAATAAAACATTAAAAAAAAAAAAGAAAAAGAAAAAGGATGACTCCTGAATAACCATGTTGCCCTTAAAACCTACTTAACAGATAAAGTCATCGCATATCTGTCTAAATTCTTTTTGAAACTTTTGCTGCTCTTGTCCCATTATTCCCTCTGCCTTGCACGCCCCAACGTCCTCTTCACACTTGTCTTCCTGCTGAAGTCTTTTAAGACCTAATTAAAATAGCACCATTTCTAAAAAATTTTTCAGATGACCTCAGTTTCCCTCCTTCATAATGTATTTTTTAATTTTTATTTGTTTTTGAGAGAAAGTGTGTGAGCAAGGGAGGAGCAGACAGAGGGTGGGACAGAGGATCCGACTCTGCACTGGCAGCAGTGAGCCTGATGCGGGGCTTGAACGACGAACTGCAAGATCATAATATTGGACACTCAACCGACTGAGCCACCCGGGTGCCCCCGCAATGTACTTTTTTACGTGTGCATTCCTTTTATTGAAGAGCCTCTTATAGTTTGATTTGTATTGAGGTTCTAAATGGCTGTATGTTCCTAACTAGACTGCAAATTACTTTAAAAGAGAGAGACCAGGTTTCATTTATCATTGCTCATTCCATTAGGCACTGTGCTTGGCCCTCAGTATATATTTGAGAAATGCTTCCTATTTAACTGTTTGATAGATGGTAAGTTGATTCCGGATGTCTTAAGTATGATCGTAGGATCCAATAGGGAGATGGACACAAACTGCCAATAGGGAGATGGACACAAACTGCACATTATTCATGGAATACTTACTTGGCAGGGGCATTGTTAGCATGTGTACATCATAGTGGGCGAGGTAAATTAAAGGAACCACAATATGATACTTTAAAATATTTTCTCTGCTCTTTTTAAATGAAGTGATACACTCTCAGTCAATAATGCTGAGTCTCATTCACTTTATAATGAGCTCTTTGTGGCACCAAGAAAGCTTAAATGTCCTGGGCTCTTAAGTATTTTACTATATTTGCAAGCATGTTTAGTAACTCTTAGCAAGTAATAGCTATTAGTAATGAACGTTGCACTTTGCAGCTCCCACTTTTTAAAAATCTTTAAGCAGTGCTTGACAAGGATTCCTTTTCTTAGAACCTATTTTCAGTAAGTCTGACTTCTCAACAATTAAGAATGTCATCTTTTATTAATTACCTCTTAACACACGGAATCACTTCCATTCTATAAAACTTTGAATAGATTTATTTTAATAATAGCTAATATTTATATAACAGTGTAAAGATTACAGATGTAATTTTATATGCATCATCCAAGCCGACCCTCAGAACAACACTGTGAGATAGATAAAAGAGATTTTATTCTCTTCATCTTCACAGATGAATAAATAGACTCAGAAGCAACTAACCCCAGGCCATTTACCCCTAGTAAGTGATTCAGTGGGGGTACAGGCCCCAGGAATTCCTTCTTCAGTGGCAGTCAGTATTCATTCCACTACTTTGTGCTATCTTTAAGGTATAAGGGATAATTTATTCACTCAACAGATCAACCTTACGCATTTTTTATGTTCCAGAGTCTGTGTGTCCCAGGCACTCAGCATACCTCAGTGAGCAAACAAATGTATCAAGTCTTTGTTAAGATTAAATTCATGTTGGGAAAGCAATGACAAAAGTAAATACTATATACAGTATATTAGATGGTGGTGATCACTGTGCAGGAAAATCAAGCAAGGGAAGGGAGTAGGGCATTTGCAGGGAGCTGCAAAGCAATTGTCTACAGGATAATCAGGCCTCATCACAAAAGGGATGCTTGAGCACAGACCTAAGAGAGATGAAGAAGCCGGGCTTATGGATATCTAGGGGATACGTGCAGAGGAAACAGCAAGTGCAAAGGCCCTGAGACAGGAGTTTTCTTGGCATGTGTGAGGGAAGAAAGCAGGCCAGTGGGGCTGGACTGGGGTAAGCAAGGGGAGACTAGCAGGAGATAAAGTCAGAAGGTGAAGAGTTGTAGAGTCCACTGTAAGGACTTTGGTTTCTATTCTGAATAAGATGGGAAGACACTGGAGGATTTTAGTGGAAGACTAATATGGCACCATGTACATTCTGAAGGCTTCACTCTTGCTTCCACCTTCTATTTTGAGAATGGATAACTGAAGTGGAGTGGGGTGGAGAGGGAGAAGTGCAGAGTAAGAGACTAGCGGGGAGGCTTTGCAACCCCCGGGTGCTGGTGGCCACAGTGCCATGTTAGGGCTGCTTTAACAAAGCACCAAAAACCTTACAACAGGAATGTATTGTCTCACAGCTCTGGAGGCCTAAAGTCTTAAATCAAGGCATCAGCAGGGCTCAAGTGTGTCTGACAGCTCTGATGAGAATCCCTCCTTGCCTCTTCCAGCTTCTGTTGTTGGCCAGCAACCACTGGTGCTCCTTGGCCCGCAGATGCGGCCCTCCAGGCACATGGCCATCTCCTCCCTGCAGTTTTTCACATCTTTCCACTGTGCACGTCTGTCTCTGTCTAAATTTCCCCTTTTTATAAGGACACCAGTCATACTGGATTAATGTCCATCCTAAAGACCTCATTTTAATTTGATTACTTCTGTAAAGACTCTCCTCCCAAATGAAGTCACATTCTGAGGTACTGGGGCTTAGAGCATCAGCATATCTTTTTGATGGACACAAACCTGTAACAGTGGCTTAGACTATAGTGGTGTGAGCAGAAATAATGAGCAATAGTATTTACTGACTAATTGGAATATATATAGATATATGGATATATACATATATGGATATATATTTATATATGTATATATCCATATATCTATATTTCTGTATCTATATATCTATAGCTATCTGTATCTATATCATCTATATCTATATCTATATACACACATAGAGACAGAGAAAGAGTATAGAGTATAGCACAGTGATTCCTATGAGTGCTAATTAGTAGCTATGGTTTTGTTTTTAATATTGTTATTATGGTTAGATGATCATAGTACCAACAATACTTGTCTGAATGAGACAAGTATATCCCTCTCCTCAGTTCAAGGGGTCTCTAGGGTAACACCTACAGTCCTGAGCCGTCTTGCCTCACTGTTGTCCACGGTCTGTTCTGCCCTGTAACCTGGGTCACTGTCATTCCTGTGCCCGCCCAAGTCACTTCCTGATTACAATTGTAGTTCCATCATTCTTGTCACCTCTTTATGTCACCAACATAGATTTGATTATACCAATGCTTCTTCTCCTTTTTTTTAAAGTTTATTTATTTATTATGAGAGAGAGAGAGAGAGAGAGAGCACAAGCAGGAGAGGGGCAGAGAGAGAGGGAATCCCAAGCAGGCTCCACACTGTAAGTGCAGAGCCTGACGCAGGGCTCGAACTCACAAACCGTGAGATCATGACCTGAGCCAAAATCAAGAGTCGGACGCTTATCCGACTGAGGCACCCCCAACTCTTCCTTTTGATCCCACAGGAAACTGTGGTCTACAATTGTTAGAAGGTGACCAAGTCATCTTCCCTGCCTTAGAGCACTTTAGGTTTAATGAGGTAGAGAGAGATGCAAACAGATACTTTCAATACTCTATCTTAAATTCTCTGAGAGACTTGAAGGTATTCTGGGAGCCCAAGCGTGGACACTTACAAGTAGGAGGATAGTGGGGAAGGCACGATGCTAGCAGAAGAGGGGGGTGGGATAGGAGGGGCAAGAGGACAGGCTTCCTGGGAAAGAATGGTGCTACACTAAAGCACTGAGGACACAGTCAAATTACATGATCAAGAGCATTTTGGTAAGAAAGACAGAGTTCAAAATGCATGGAAGCATAGCATGTAATGACTTGAACTAGGACAGATAAGCAATTTGGCATTAATAAAACATAACAGGCCTGATAGTTTCAGTGCTGAGACTAAAGATATAGGTAGGGAACAGGGCAGGAACAAAGCACCCGTGTGCCTTGAAAGAGCTCAAACTAGAGCTATTAAAAGTATTAAGCAGTGGAATGACATGATCATATTTTCACTTTAGAAATATCTCTCTGGTGCAAGTATGAATGATAATTTTCAATGAATCATGACTGGAAGCTGATATGATGGGGCGTGGGGAAGAGAGACGAGTCTAGGATGACTCTTATGATTGAATAAATGGAGTCATTAGCCTAGCGGAAAACAGAAGTAGGCGTAGTTCTGAGGCATAGTATAACGATTTGAGTATCAGCCATGCTGAGTTTGAAGTGTCATCAGATAGTTGTGTCAACATGTAGATAGCTAGATTCAGACAGTGTCGGGTATGCTTGATGTCTTGAGAGTGGAAAAATTCACTTAGGAAAAGCATATAATGTTAAAAGAGCATTGGGCCAAGGACTGAAATAGGGGGAGCATTAGTGTTAAAGACTTAATAGTAAGAGGAAACCATTAGTGACATAAAAAGGGAATGACTAGAAGAATGGAGTGTCCAGCAGTGTAAAATGTAGAAAAAAATGTTCAGTAAAGTATCAACTGAAGAATGACCACTAGATTTGTACATGTGGGGGTTAATAATAGTGGCCAGAGAGAAAGAAAATAGTTTTAGTGTAGGGATGATGGAACAAAAGCTAAAATGTGTGGGTTGGTGACTGAATAAGAGGTGTGCAAGTATTATCTACATAAACTATGTTTTCAAGAAAATTGTATCAGACCGGGACCCAGCAGGAAATAAATGGCAGACTTTTACTGGGTAATTTGAGGAGGCTAAATAAAAGGTTTATATATAAAGTGAGCAACTGCTCACAGTTTCTAAATATAAGGGATAATGCTACCCATCGGTTGTTTATATCACACCATTACCATCCATTGGCCAAAAGAGATAAGATGAAGGAGAGAGAGGAGGGTAAGGACATGGTGGTGGGGAGAAATAGAGAGAGACTGCATCAAGAAGATTGCCTGACAGGAGCTATGACCTTGAATTAAGTTTAAGTCAAGGAATTAAGCCAGCCCATGGTGACACCTCAAGGAGGAGCTTTAGTAAAAAGACCCTGATTCCTCACTCTCCTTCTTCACTTATATCTCATTCTAATGCTGCTCATTGGCCAAACCCAACTGGAAGCAAGGTAGCAAGTAAGCCCATTGATGTAGTCATACAGGCCAGCATCCAAGGCAGGTAGGGAAGGGTGGGACTGGGTCTAGAGGTGTAAATGGGGTAAATGTTCAGTACAAAATTAGTTTGAGTACAGCAGTAAGAAGATGCAATATTAGTTAAAGTGGTTGCAAAGTAAAGTGACGGAGCTGAGTTTTGTGAAGATTCTCCCTCTGCACCAGGATGGGAGAGATGGGTAAAAGCTGAGATAAAAAGTCAGTAGAAAAGAAGTTAATGCTATTGGAGGATATAAGGATAATTGATGGAGAAAAGTCCTGGAGGATTCAGGTGACAGATAAAGAGTCAGAGTGAAGGGGTTGGCTTTAAATAGAAGTAAGAACATTTCATCTTCTCAAATTGGAAAGGAGAAGCAGAGGCACAGTTGTATGGAATCTGTAGGTGGTGAGTGGACCAGAGGGAAAGGCAAGAAATTGAGAGCTGATCTCTTTGTCTCAATTTTCCTCATAAAGAAGGCATGGATCATCTGTTGAGGGTGAGAGGGTGGGATGTGGGCAGATTGTGGGGAGAGTTATATTTCTCTGAAACTCACCAGGGCAGGAGCAGGGGTGGCAGAAGGAGAAATGGACCAAGACAAGAATTGTCCACTGACAGCCCAGTTGATGTTGGAGATCCTTAACTATCACGCGTGACTGAGGGATTTTCTCATTCAGTTTTGGATGCTCAGCAACTTGACTGTGTAACTCAAGAAGGCCAGTTGAAGGGATGATTCAGGATCATGGCTTTATCAGATTAGTCTGGTAGTAGGACATACTCAATGGAAATGAGGCCACTGATGTTCACCCCTCAAAATCCATCTTATATAACTGAGATCATTTTATTTTCCTCCTCTTCTTTTGGTGCTGTTTTTTAAATAGTATATTTGTAACATACTTAAACGCATAACAATGGTGGCATTTTCAGAATTATTTCATTAGGTCTAGATAAAATTCCTGAAAGTATTATAATTAGCATTTTCATGCTCAGTACAACACATTCTTTTCCGAAGTTTAAAGCAAGTATCACATAAGGCAGATAAATAGTCAAGGTTTAAATTTTAGTAAAAAATTGTACCATTAATGTGTACATTCCATGTAGAAACCATCTATTTGCTGAATCCACATGGTTTATAACAAATTCATATTATGTTTCAAAAGAAGAGAATGAATTGAATATTTTCAATGACATTTTGTCTTCATTTCTTTTGCTTTTTTTCTCATCAATATGATTAGTGGGGTTTTTTATGTTTGTTTATTTATTTTAAGAGAGAAAGAGAGAGAGACAGAGAAAGTCAGAGAGAGACGGACAGAGAGTCCCAAGCAGGCTCCATGCTGTCAGCACAGAGCCTGATGTGAGACTCAGTCTCATCAACCCTGAGATCGTGACCTGAGCTGAAACCAAGAGTTGGATGCATAACTGACTGAGCCACTCAGGCACCCTATGATTAGTGTTTTTTAAATGGACAATAATTATATTTTTAAACTTCTAAAATTTAGTTTACAAATAAAACCAATGGAAAAATAGTATTGTTAGAAAAGAGTGTCACATGCTATAGCTACTACCCACCCTCCAAATCTATACTTATTGTTTGGAACATAGTTCAGTATCACCTAATTGAAATTGGGTCTTTGTAGTTTTACTCTACCAGCTTTTAGTATGTGTGTCCTTGTGTGGGGGATGAAGTCTGCCTTCTAGTAAAGACAGATTTTAATTGTACATAATGCCTTCCCAGTAGAAATGAAGGTTTATTTTTCTATATTATTATTATTATCTTCTTAGATTCATTTAACAAATAAGCACTCCCATATTGTTGTTCTTAATTAGATGTAGAAATAGGTTTCTTGATTCTGTTAATAGTAAACAAGAAATAACAATTTGGAGAGATTTGTCTCCATATAGTGAAGAACAACAAAAGGAAAATAAACGGAAGGGATGTGTCGTGTAAATTGATTACCGTGCCCCTGATTGCACTAATTGATCCATGGTGGATATTACTGCCGTAAAGTTATTGGTTTTGCCTCTCTTGGTTATGCCTCCCCATAACCATTGAAAGAGGTCTGATGGACTTATCTACAGGAATCACTAATTCTAAGGCAATGCTTGAAATTAAATAACTATACCCTAGAAGCTACTTTATTTTGGCTTTATTAGTAAAATAAGGATCAGAAAACAATACTTTATTCACACGTTTCTTGTCCATGCATACAATCCATGAAGTCCAAATGAAGAGTATATTTTCATTTCAAACTATAAAAGTAAATGTTTACAATGTATTCTTTCAGAGTCTGAAAAGAAAAAAATAAAGACCCAGATTGCATGTAAAGTGCAGATTATTTTAATTTACTCTTTGACTTCAAATCAATAAAATGATATTTATTGGGGAAAAAGTAGAAATGGCGACCGCTGTCACGGAAGTTATAGTCTTTTGAGGAAGAAGAGAAATTTTAAAAGTAAATGTAAAAATTACCTTTCCAGATTAACTTTCCATCTCTTACTCCCAGAGACCTTTGACTCCAAGAATATAGAAAAAAATGAAAGGTTCTTCAAATGCACCATGATCTTAGTCTTCTGCATCTTTCTGCCGTCTGCTTTGCTCTGCTCACAATTCTTTCCAGGCTTTATTTCTTTGGTGAATTGCTATTCATGATTTAAGATCCAGGTCAAAGTTTTGTGAAGCTTTTCCCAAATTCCCACACCAGGCGATGTTAGTGGCTTCATGTAATGGACTATAATTAGTTACTTCTTTCTCTCAAGATTCATCCTATTTGTCCTATACCTTCTAATACTACAGCTCTCTTATCTGATGTGATAGGACCAGAACTATTAACAGCTAACATTGACCAAGAAAATCCGTATGATATGCTAGGCATTCTTCAAAGTTCTTTAGATACAGCAATGTATTTATTCCCAACAATGACCATTTACAAATGAAGTAAGTGAGGCACAAAAAGGTTAAATAACTTGTCTAGAATCACATAGCTAATGAATATATTGACCACAATTTGAACCACATTGAATTGGCACTAGAGCTTATACTCTTACCAAAGCATTGTGCATCACTTAGTAATTAGTAGCTTAATAAAAACTTTTGGTTAGATATTTTGACTTAAAACCTTACAAAATATTCATTCAATTACTAAAGTTTTGAGGCATGAGTAGTGGTTGTTAGGTAAAGCATAGCATAATAAAGCCTCTAAGATTTTCAATTTTGGTTTCTTTAAGGGAAGCAAGAGACTCTACTGATAAACATACATACAACTAACTATTAATGAGCATACAGTTCAACTGTTGGTTGTAGAGGTTTACAGGCCCAGCAGTCTAGAGCATCTGGTGTGCTATGGGCATCAGTCAGTGTGTTCTACAAAGAGGATGGAAAGTAATGGTCAGGCTAGTCATGTTGATTAAGTGGAGGTAAATTAAAGAGGTCCTGGTCTTTATTTAGCATTGTGCACATTCCTCTGCTTCTACATTTACATATTGTGTTGAAATTACCTGTTTTGAAATTACCCTTGTTCTTTATGGAGCTGTAATCAGCATGCTTATTTTATTCATTTTATCCTCAACACCTACAAACCTGTCCTGCACATAATAAGGGCTCCTAAAAATCTTTAATGAATTCTAATAGACCAAATTGTCCCACTGCATTGTTGTGACATGGTAATGAGAGGGTCTACTGCTACCACACTGCGAATCTCCGGGGATGAGACATGTTCTTATTTATTTTGTAAGTAACATTTCAGTTGAAATATAACTCATTTATAGAAAAGCGTATAAACTATTAGAATACTGCTTGATGGATTTTTACAAACTGAACATTTCCATGTAACCAGCATCTAGCCCAAGAAATGGGACAGGAAGCATGTCAGAAGCCTATTTCCTGCTCTATTGCTTTCATGACACCCAATCCCCCCCACCAAGATTTAACTACTGTTCTGACTTTCAACACTTTAGATTAATTTTACCTCTTTTTTTATTTTTAGAGTTATATAAATGAAATGATACAATATGTGCTGATTTGTATCTGGCTTCTTTCACTCAATATTGTTTTGTAGGAGTCATTCACATTGTACAGAGCTGGAGTTCATTAACATTCCTTGTAGAGTTTTCTACTGAATGAATATACTTCAACTAATCCATTCTGCTCTTGATACATACATCTGGGTTTCCAGTTGGAACCATTATGACTGGTGTTGTTACCAGCATCCTTATACATGTCCTTTTATTTACATTTGTACAATATTTTTTGGAGGGAGTATATACCTAAGAGTAAAATTTCCAAATCAAGACTATGTTTATCTTTAGCTTTAGGAGACACTCATAAAACAGTTTTCCAAATGGTTGTATGAATTTGTACACCTACCGGCAGTTTATGAGAATTCAAAAAAAATTTTTATATGTTTTTATTTATTTTTGAGAGGGAGAGAGAGAGAGAGAGAGAGAGAGAGAGAGAGAGAGAGAGAATGAGTGGGGGAGGAGCAGGGAGAGAGGGAGACACAGAATCAGAACCAGGGTCCAGGCCATGAGGTGTCAGCACAGAGCCCACTCGATGCGGTCCTGGAACTCAGGAGATATCATGACGTGAGCCAAAGATCATGAGTGAGATCATGACCTGAGCCAAAGTCAGATGCGCAACCAACTGAGCCACCCAGGTGCCCCAGTTTAGGAGAATTTAATTTTGCTACATTCTCATTAACACTACTTTTTAAAATTTTTTTAGCCATTCTGGTGAGTGTGTAAGGGTAATGCATTATGGTTTTAAATTGCACTCCCTTGATGTCTAATTAAGATGAGCACTATTCCATATATTTAATGGCTGTTTATATTTTGTAAAATGTTAATTTTTCTATAAGAGTTGTCTGTTTTTGTTTTTAATGATTTGTAACAATTGGGATAGAATAGAGATGGTCTAAAGATTCAGGACAAAGTCATTTGCATGTCTAATTTTGCCTGTATGGAAAATTGAAATATGTAAGTGGTGAATGAAAGAGGAGAGATCTGCACCACAATTTGGTTGTTTTGCAATCAACAAATACTTAGAGACTGTATTCTCAGTTTATCTGGGGGAACACATGCTATACTTATGCCACTCATCAGATTCAATATAAGCAATTGATCTTTATTTTACATGGAATGCCTGTATCATTCTGGTAAAATAGAGAACCATTTACCTTAAATAGGTTTGAGGTACACCTGATGTTTAGAAAGGGTAAGTGGCTTGGCCAAATTTATACATGCAAACTCTTGCCTCCTGACTCATATGAGACGTTTTGAGAAAAAAAATTTTTTTCTTGCCACACAATTCTGATCTAGAAATAAGGGATACCCCATGGAGGAAATGGAAAATGGACTGAGAAATCAGGAAAAGTAACTTCTAGGTCCAACTGTCAATGGCTGGCTGTAAATCCAAGTGCCTAATCATTTTGGCTCCTTTGAGTTTCAGCTTGCAGATTCCCCCAAATTAAGAAATACCCAAGAATATTACATTTCAGGTAAATTTGATTCCAACTATAGAAGATTGAAACAGTAATATATCATCTAGACTAGATATACATTTCTAAATATTTCTAGAATATAATACTCCAATAGAAAAAACTATTTACCTACTTCGTCTGTATTTCCCAACAGTGAAGAATTTGTGTGTGATATTGAGTAAAAGCTGTATTAGTCTTTTAGGAATCAAATGTAAAAATTAACACATACTTAAATAAATGTATTAGAATTGGTTTCCCAGACAAAAGCTGTAGAAATTTTCTTTCATTATGAAAAAATATCTTTGAAAGTATTACAACTGCCCTACTTTAGTAATTGTTCCCTCTGAGGCACAGCAATTATCTTACAAGGCAATAACTAAAGCCACATATTAGATGTGTTCCTTGGGACAAAGGAATAGTATCAAATGAGATCTAGTAGGATTTACAGTGGAAAGTGCATTACAAACTATGAAACAAAATTATATACAGCATTAGGAATGTCAGCATGTAATAGTGGAGGGAACACGAGTTAGCTTTAGGAAACAGATTTCAGTCCCAGCTTGGCCATTTACCAGCTCAGTGAGTTTAGGCAAGTCACATAACTTCTCTGACCCTCATCTGTCAAATAGGAGTAATAATAATTGTCCTGCTTGATTTATAAAGTTTCAGGGAGAAATGAGCTAACATAAGCTGAAGTGCACTGTAAAGTGTATCACATTTGCCAAATATTAAATAGTGTTGTTTTCTACTTAGATACTGGAGACTCTCCTTCCATATTCCTATGTATACACCTCCCTCTGTGTGTTAAACTGCCAGCTCAGGGTCATGCCTTTTGTTGTCTGCCATTATTAAAGTGATTCAACCTACTTTATCATATAATTGCTTTCTCCTCAGGCCTTTGATCTTTTGGATCCTTCGCATCTTTCTTAAATTTAGACCAGGAATTCTTAAGTCAGTGTAGCCTACTTTTTGAGTCCATTACACCTGGATTGGAAACTGTGCCTTGTCACTTATTAGCTAGGTAGACTTGGGGAAGATCTTTAAATCTCTCTAAGCCTCAGGGTTTTTTCATCTTTAAAATGGATTATTGTGAAAATTAAATAAGCAAATACTCCATGAAAAATACTTAGTACAAGTCTCCTGATCCTGGTATTTTTATTGCAAAGATTCTAAAATGAAAACATGTGGAAGCAACCACTACTGTGACCAGAATAACTATATTCTCAAAGACAGGGTGGTCTAATGGTTCATCTACAAGACTCAGGCAATGGTGATGGCTGCATTTTTGCATTCCCAGCAAAGCATAACAGTGATGGTTTTTCTTTATCAATTTTTTCTTTTGAACTTGAGTGTGCTAAAAATTCTATGCTGGGAACTTAGAAGTAAAACAATTTTATTCTTCTGAGTTTTCTTCTGAATTTTCAAATGCTAACAAATAGGTGGTAGTTGCAATGCTACTTGGACATGAGCTTAAATCGATACCAATAGTGGGGCTCTGCCATTGCTTATTCCAAACTGTATGGCATTGACTTAGCAGGGCTGGAAAGAAGCAAGGGAATGGATATTTGAGACTTGGAAGGATGAAGACAAATATTTTTCGGCAGCAAAGCATTTGGTAAAGTTGCTAATTGTGACTGCCTTTCAATAGTGTACCTTTTTTTGGAAGAGGTTGGAAAATGATATTAGTAGTGAGTGGGGGTTGTGACTGGTTACTTTTAGTAAGGCATGGGAAGAAAGAAGTGATCCCACACAAGGGTTACCTGGCTTATAAGCAAATATGGAAAGGAATTGAGAACAGGAAGAAGTAGAAATAAGATTCAAAAGTCACTGTACAAAAAAGTCCATTAAGACTCAATTTTGTAGCAAAGGTCAGAGAATGGATGTGACCTCCCAGCAAGCCTGATGCTTTCAATGTAGCAGCTATTATGGCAGGAGGGGTGGGGGAGAGAAAGGGAGAGAGACATGGGGCCAAGAAAGCAAAGAATTGAATCAGGCTTGAAAATGATATTTACGAAAAAACTTTTTATGAGGCTGTAGACACACGGAATTGACTGTAAACAGATCAGAAACTTATTCAAATTTTTAGAATGGGGTGCTTACAAGGCTCAGTTGATTGAGCATCTGACTCTTGACTTTGGCTCAGGTCATGATCTCACAGTTTGTGAGCCCGAGCCCCACATTGGGCTCAGTGCTGACAGTGAGGAGCCTTCTTGGGATTCTCTCTCCTTCTCTCTCTGCCCCTCCCCCGCTTGCTCTCTCTCAAAATAAATAAACAAACATAAAAATTTGGGGGTGGGGGGAAGACATATATTGCCAAAGAAACCACAAGCTCGGTCTTAAAATATCCTTTTACTGTATGAGCCCCAAACTGCAACTCAGGCCCCCCAAATTTTCACAGGCAGGAAAGAGCCAAGGAAACTCTTCAATCCTGAAACAGCAGCAACTCTCCAAGGCCCATATCAGGTCTGTCTATGGAGGACTGTGGACAAAAAACCTCCGAAAAGATGGAATCGGGAGCCACAGAGACCACTGGGTGGGAGAGCTTATCCCACAGAGCTAATCCTATAGAGCAGGCTCAGAGGCTAATTAAGGAACTTACCACACTGCCAGGGCCTTATAATGCCTGCCTGGCAGACTTCATCATTGCTGTGGACCAGTGACTGCGGAGTCTCTGAGCCATTTTTCCTGTCCCCTTTTAACGGGAGTGTTTAGTCAGTTAGCCTTTTCCTGCTCCTCCTTTGTCTCTTGGCATATGTGTTTGTATGCATTCATATTCATGTGTGTATGTGTGTGGCTGGGCTGAGGCATGGAGGGAGGTGGGCAGCTTGCCTTTCTAGTTTACAGGCCACTCCATTCTAGGCTTTCCCATCTCAGAAAATGGCGTTACCATTTAAGCATGGGCTTAGACTAAAGAGAGATAAATTTTTTTCTTTTTCTCTCAGATTGTTCATCTGCTTATCTGCAAACCTGTCAGTTTTGCTGGCAAAATAAATCCAGAATTTCACCACCTCTCACTACCTCCATTTCTACTTCCCATGCTGATGTCTCACTTGTATTACTCAAAGAGGCTTCTAATTGATACCCTTCTACCCTCCCCACTTTCCAGTTTATTTTCCCCATGGCAACCTGAGCGATCATCTTGAAATAGAAGTGAGATCATGTGACTCCTCTCCCATGACTTCCTTCACATCTAAAACTCAAAGTCCCTGGCCTCCTGGTTTACCAAATGCTGCCTCCTTTGTCCTTCTTTGTTCACATCGTTCCTCAAATGTGTAAAGTGCTCTCTCACCTTGGGGTCCCCCTCCCCCCATGGCTATCTGCATGGCCCACGTCTTCATTTCATGACTACCTCTGCTCAGATAGCACTTTCTCAAAGAGACCCAACTACTCTTTATTTTTCTTTGTAGCCCACATCACCACCTGACATTTTATAGAATATTTAAGGAGCTTTTCTTTGCTTACTGCTATATACCTAACTCCAAAACACAGCCTGGAACAAGGTGGCTCTTTGACAAATACTTGTAATGTGAATGAATATCTTGTTTGCTGCTGCCTGCATTAAGTGTTAACAAGTAAGTGCTGTTAGGATGCAGAATAGGATGGACCCATTTCTTCCTGGGCAGTAAATGAAAGCCTCATAGCAGGGCTAGCTTCACGGATGGTTCGCCTGTGTCATACAGAACTTTGCACTTAGAAGCGCCCTGTTCTTGGGCCCTGAAACAGAAGGGCTTCTGTTTCATGTTCTGCTGTCGCTCTCTCTAAATTCTTAATAGTTTTGAGTAGGGAGCCCTGCATCCTTTTTTATTGTGCTATAATTCACACACCATACAATTCACCATCTTAAAGTGTACAATTTAGTGTTTTTTAGTATATTTACAAAGTTGTGCAACCATCACCACTGTCTACTTCCAGGACATTCTCATCACCCCAGAAAGAAACCTCATACCCATTAGTAGTCATTCCCCATTTCCCACTCCTTCCCTGGCCATGGGTATATACCCCCTGGTTAATTTTGCCTATTCCAGATGTTTCATATAAGTGAAGTAAAAAAAAAAAAAAGTGACCTTTTGTGTCATTCTTCTTTTGCTTAGTATGTTTTCAAGGTTCATCCATGCTGTAGCATGTATCAGGATATCATTCCTTTTACTGGCTGAGTAATATTCCTATGTATCCATATATACCACATTTTGTTTGTTGACTCACCAGTTACTGGATTTTGGGGTTGTTTCTACTTTTTGGCTATCATGAATAACATTGCTACAAATATTCGTGTACTAGTGCTTTCATTTTTCTTGGATATATACTGAAGAGTGGAATTGCTGGGTCATATTGTTAGTCTGTGTTTAACTCTTTGAGGAACTGCCAAGCTGTTTGCCACAGAGGCTGCACCATTTTATATTCCTTCCAGCAGTGTATGGGGGTTCCAGTTTCTCTACATCTTCACAACACTTGTTATTTTCTGTTATTAATATGTTATTTTTCGATTATAGCCATCCTGGAGGATGTGAAGTACATTGTATTGTGGTTTTGCATTGCCCTAATGATGTATCTTTTTGTGTACCTATTGGCCATTTGTATATCCTCTTTGGAAAATGTCTATTCAAGTCCCTTGATTATTTAAAAATATTTTTTTCTTTTGTCTTTTAATTTTTGAGTCATAAAAGTTCTTTATATATTTTGGATATTAGAGCCATATCAAATATATGATTTGCAAATACTTCTCATTTTGTAGGTTGTCATTTTGCTTTCTTGAAAGTGTCCTTTGACACTTTTGTTTTGAATTTTGATGAATTCCAGTTCGTTAATTTAATTATTTTTGGTGGCTTGAGATATAGGTGTCTAAGAAACCTTTCCCTGATTCAAGGCCACTGAATTTATGCCTTTGTTTCCTTCTAAGAATTTTATAGCTTTAGTTCTTACATTTATGTCTTTGATCCACTTTGAATTAAGTTTTGTATATGGTGTGAGGCTGGTGTCCATATTCATTTTTTGTTCGTGGATGTGCAATTATTCCAGCACCATTTGTTGAAAACATTAATCTTTCCTCATTGAGTTGCCTCATCATCCTTGTCAAAAAAACAATTGAGCATAGATGCATGGGTTTACTTTTGGAAACCTAGTTCCATTCCATTGTTGTATATGTCTGTTCTTATAGCAGTATCTTGATTATGGTATAGCTTTATAAAACTGGGAGTTTGAAAACTGGGAAGTATGAGTCTTCCAATTACATTCTTGTATCTTGGTATTGTTTTGGTTATTCTGGGTCCCTTATGTTTCCATCTGAATTTTAGGGTCAGCTTATCAATTTCTGAAAAATTGGCAGTTAGAATTTTGATAGGAATTGAATTGAATCTATAGGTAAATTTAAGGAATATTGTCTTGTTAACAATATATCTTCCAATCCATAAACACGTAATGTCTTTCTATTTAAGTCTTCTTAATTTATTTAAATAATGTTTTGTAGTTTTGTGTATGAGTCATACATTTTTGTTATATTTTTTCCTAAATATTTTATTTTCTTTGATGCTGTTGTCGATGGAATTATTTTCTTGGTTTCATTTTCAGATGGCTCATAGCTAGTATATAGAAATACAACTAATTTTATATTGATTTTATGTCCTGCATCCTTCTGAACTCCTTTATTAGCTATAACAGCTGTGTGTGTGTGTGTGTGTGTGTGTGTGTGTGTGTGTGTGTTGTGAGGATTTCTCAGGAATTTCTATATACATGACATGTCACCCTCAAATGGAGATAGTTTTCATTCTTTTTCATTCTGGATGTCTTTTATTTCATTTTCTCGACAGTTTCCCTGGCTGGAACCTTCACTGCAATGTTGAATAGAAGTGGCAAATTGGTACATATTTATCTCTTCCCTGATCTTAGGGGGATAGCTTTCAGTATTTTACCATTAAGCATGTTATAGGCTCTGATTTTTTATGTTGTATTGGGCCCTACAAATGATGTAGCTGGTCTTGCCTCATAAAGGAGAGCACAGCTGAGCTGAGTATTAAAGGATAAGTAGGAGTTCCCCAGCATGTGAAGAGGAGAGAGAATACTAATTTGCAACATCACTGATGGGGAATGATTCTTAATATCAAAGTGATTGAGCATGGCAGGTATGTGGAGGTCAAATGAGGAGTGAAGGAAACAGATTGGAGAGGTAGGTGGAACTGAGCCATAGTTAGCCATAACAAGGCTTGCTGACTTGTTAAAGAGCTTTAATTTTATTCTGTGATTTTTTTTTTTTTTGCCTTGGATGCTATCCTATTTGATACACAATAGCAAAAAATGGAATAAGGGGAAATGGGACTAGAAATTGAGGCAGGGAGGGCAATTCCTGGATTACTGCAATATTTGAGACAATGAATCTAATCTTGTCAGCCTTAGCTGCAAACAGCCATTTTCTTGGTTTTGAAGACTTTATCTTCCTTCTTTCATTATTTTTCTTAAATGAAAAAACCTTTAGTAATAGAAACATAAACACTAAGTATCTGTATTTCAGAGTTATGCTAACATCAGTAATGGGGTTTACAATATATGTTTTGTTACTTATGGAAAATACATTTTTATATTTATGATCACCTGGAAAATTGAGATAAATGATTTTTATATGGTAAAGAAAAATGGGGCGTAGAACATTTAATTAGTCAATTCGGTAATAGTATTAATGATTCTAGGGTATTTTGCATTTGCATTTTCTTAACCACCCTTATCCACATTAGGCATTACCTGACACATTAACAAAATCAAAAGATATTCCTTTTCTCCCTCCCTCCCTCCTTTCTTTACTTTTCCCTCTCTACTCATCTCTTTTTTTAATTGTCAATTAATTAATTCCTCAAAATTTATTTAGGACGTAAGAGGCTGAACTAGATCTCTAACACATTCCTTGTCCTTTAAGAGCTTACAGACTTATGAGTGGCCCAAGTAAAGCAAGGCAGCCATATTTCAAAATGGAGTGTGATGTGTCATTGTTACCCTTCCTTTACACGTTTGAATTTGTTGGATGACCATCTGACACAGCCCTGTCACTGTGGCCTTCGTTAAGATGAGCTTCTAGCCTCTGGTATGCCCATGAGAGTTTTAATAAATACTCTTGAATGGATTGAAAGAACTAGAGTTAGAATTAGTAACTGAGTTTATAGAAACAGTAAAAGGAACCAATGAACAAAACCAACCAGATCCCCTAACAGTCAGATGAACTGGAGCTTCTGCCTGATCACATATAGCTATAAATTCCTAGTCAATTCCCTAGATTCACAGATTTGGAAAGTGATGGGCCATTTGAGGGGAAACTCCTCTATCTTCCTTCAAATTATATAACACGAAATCCATGTCATTAAACAAATGATTCTAACCCTTTTTTTCCTTGCCTTTATTGGATTTCAAAGTTCAGTACACATTCAAATTATTTAATTTTGATATCACTTTTATGATCAAATGTCCTACTTTTGAAATGGAAAGCTCAGTTGGCCATGTTCCCTGTTAAGTTTAAGAAGCTTTTATCATTTAAATAAATTAAACCTTCCAGCATGGGCTCCACAGAACATAATGAAGCACAGAGAAGAAAAGCTTAAATGAAATAAACCTCTTTGCTGATAGAAACAGTACAGGCTATTGTGACTACCAATAAATGTGTGGCTGGAATCATAGTCTGATTCATTATTTTTCTTTTTCTTTTTTTTTTTTTGTCCTTAATTTTTGTGGTGTTCATCAGCAATTTGAGTTGCCATTGCACAAAAAGATGGACACAGAGTACATCAAGTGCAAGGGTTTAGGTTATTAATACTGAGAAAAAAATACAAATAAAAAATTTTAAAAGCTGATTTAATACCATGTTAAGAATCATGTATATTTTTTTTCTTTTACATTAATCCATATGTTGCTCTATGAACACTCAGATCGTTTTACATTTTCTAAAATAATTTCTTCGGGGGAATTAAAATTTTTTTTTCCTAGAGAAAAATCATTGTCATTTTTATGTAATAATTGGTTAAAATTAATCTACATAACTTACATATTTATTTAGCAGGAAATATTTTACTTTCTATAGGACACACTGCCCATATAGGAATCAACTGAATTATGAAATGCTTATTGTTTGTAGATTCTTTCAATTGCCAAAGACTAGTAAGCAAAAGTTTTAAAAATCTTAATGACAACATGCTTTTTAAAAAGGGCTTAACTAAATAAAATTTACACATCTTTCCATTCAGTTATAAAGTGAAACCATTTTATCATATGCATAATTAAAAACTTAAAGGTAAAAAGCACTTCTTAAAAGGAAAGATTCTGGGCACCTGGGTGGCTCGGTTAAGTCAGTTAAGTGGCTGACTTCGGCTCAGGTCATGATCTCACAGTCTGTGAGTTTGAGCCCTGCGTCAGGCTCTATGCTGACAGCTCAGAGCCTAGAGCCTGCTTTGGATTCTGTGTGTCTCTCTCTCTACCCCTCCCCCACTCGTGCTCTGCCTGTATCTGTCTCTCAAAAATAAATAAATGTTAAAAAAAAAAAAGGAAAGATTCAATGGAATATATTTGAAAATGCTCATGCTTGTAATGGTAATGTAGAATAATTACCATGCTATGTTTATTATAAAATGTAGTCTCCTTGGTAATAAAAATACATTGTTATTTAAATTTGGAGTTTAGGGTCATAAAGTTATCTTTAAAACTATGAGAACTTATAGAGAGGGTCTATTACATTTAATGTTTGTGAAAAACAGTGAGTTACTTCCATTAGGCACTCCTGCTCTTGTATTTTCTTGGTCTATAATGCATCCTTCATAACTTAAGACAAAACAAAAAGCTATCATACTTTACACATACAACATGGTTCAACCAGTGATGGTACCTCAGTAGATTATTAGTCTTGAAACCAAGTAAACATGACAAAATCATCTCTTCATTTTTTATTTCTCTGTTTTTAATTTTAGTGCCAAATACTTGTATTAAGAAAGTATGGCATTGGGGTGCTTGGGTGGCTCAGTCGGTAAAGCATCTGACTTCAGTTCAGGTCATGATCTCATGGCTCATGGGTTCAAACCCCACATAGGGCTCTGTGCTAACAGCTCAGAGCCTGGAGCCTGCTTCAGATTCTGTACCTCCCTCTCTTTCTGCCCCTGCCCCACTCATGCTCTGTGCTCGCTCTCTCTCCCTTAAAAATGGATAAACATTAAAAAATTATAAAAAAAAAAAAAGAAAGAAAGAAAGCACTGTATTGTCACCAGCTGGGAAATAAGTTCTTTTTTTTTTTTTTCAAAATTTTATTTAAATTTTAGTTAGTGAACATGCAGTGCAATATTGGTTTCAAGAGTAGAATTCAGTGATTCATCACTTACATACAACACCCAGTGCTCACCACAAGTGCCCCCCTTAGTACCCATCACCCATCTAACCCATCTCCCACCCACATCCCTCCATCAACCCTCAATTTGTTCTCTATAAGAGTCTCTCATGGTTTATTTCCCTCTCTCTCTTTTTTGGAAAATAAGTTCTTAATGGATGTTATTGCATCCTTACAATGGAATCAAAGATAGGTTCTCATTCAAGTTCTTTAAAGATTGATTTGTGGGTCAAAGATTTGAATATGATTACAGTCAGCCAGCATTTGTTAACTATCTACTTGTGCCCAGTAGTGGGCTAGGTGCTGAGGATGCCAGGAGGTAGATGATGTAGTATTTGCCTCCAAATGAGGAAATAAGAGTAGACATTAATGATCAATTACAATAATACAAATAACATTTATTCATTGTGTAGACAGTGAAAAATAATTTTAAAAAGTAGGAAACCTTCCTATTTGTATTATTTTCTATTCATAGACCTTCACAAACATACATTTACTGAGTATATGAGAGTATATGAAGAGATTATTGAATTAACGAATAACATGTACTTATTGAGGACTTTCAATATGACAGACACTGTCATAAAGTCTGGAGATACAGCATGTAACAAAAGAGACAAAAATCTCTGCCCTCATAAACAAATGAATCCAGGAAGTAGTGGGATCAAGAATGGCATTTAAGTCCAGGGAAAATTACGTCCTTTGACTTGCCACCCCCTGTTTTTGGTAAAGATACTATATTTAATATAAGTAGAAGTTAGAAGAAAACCCAAGAGCTGCCTTGAAGAGAGCAAGACGATACAAAATGACAGCATGTATTTTATTTATTTTTTTAATGTTTGAGAGAGAGTGCAAATGGGGAAGGGGCAGAGAGAGAGGGAGACAGAATCTGAAGCAGGCTCTGTGCTGACTTGGGCTTGAACCCATGAAACGTGAGATCATGACCTGAGCTGAAGTCGGACACTCAACCGACTGAGCCCCCAGGCACCCCGACAGCATGTATTTTAAAGGGAAGTAGAGTGAAGCAAGCCTGCTGGCTTTGCATTTGAGAATGAGGAGCGCTTTGAGGTTGCCTCCCCTAACACCCTCCTGCCCCGCTGTCAGTTACTCAGCGAGCACAGAGCCCAATGGACTGCCTTCAGGGATGGTTCTCCATGGCAAATGCTCGGTGAGGGTTATCTGTTGGGTGTGAAACTGCTGTACCACCCCCTGCTTTACCCACTCAACTATCCACATCTCTGTGTCAAAATGACCTTACAGAGCTGCAGTCGAGTGTAATGGTTAGGACTGCTTGCAATCTGACTTCTTGGATTAGTATCCTGGCCACTTACTCCTTGGGTGACCTGGAAGGCAAACCACATCACTCTCTATGTCTTAGTTTGCTTTTCTGTAACATGAGAATACTAGGCCCTATATCAAGTAGTAGTATGACCGTAGTTAATGAGATAATACATGTGTGAAAGTGACTTCTTTGCTATATGCGAACTTTTAATAATTATTTTTTTCAGTAAGTCATAATTTCCATTTTGAAGCCAAAAGAAATAAAAGAAATTTAATCTATTCAGTAACCTCTAACTCAGTAATTTTGTTTAAAGTTACCTCTGGCTTGTGGTGCTTGGGTGGCTGAGTCGGTTAAGTGACTCTTGATCTTGGCTCAGGTCACGATCTCACGGTTGGTGAGCTCAAGCCCTGTGTCAGGCTCTGCACTACAGCGCGGTCTCTAGACCCTCTGACATTCTCTCTGCACTATCAGAGAATTCCTGCTTACAATTCTCACTCCTTCTCCTTCTGCCCCTACCCCACTCGTGGTCTCTGTCTCTCCCTCTCAAAATAAAGAAATAAACTTAAGGAAAATAAAGTTACCTCTGGCTTAAAAGCCTGGTTATGGTTAAGTAGTTGATCAAATCCAAGTATTACTGTTTTGAGTTTGATTCCAGCTCAAATTCTGTAGCTTGGGTAAGAAATTTCCTTATGACCCTCTCTTCCCATCCTTCCTTCTGCACCTGTTTCTACTTTCCCTGGGCTCATGATTGCCTGTGGGCCTGATGCAAAGGGTAGGGGGCTCCACTTCAGCACCCAGGGCTTGTCTGTGAGATCTGGCGGGCTTGTGGTCACTCCTCAGAGCGTTGGCCTTTCCAGCTGGCCACACCCAACTACTGGGCACTATTTATTGTGTGGCATATTTAATGGTCTGAAAGGTCCTGCCAGCAAGTGTTCTACAGAGTGCTGTAACTTCTCCCACCTCATGGAGTATCTTCACCTCATCTGGCTTCCATGGGGCTGAGATAACAGTCGTCTACCTACTCTAGTTCCCTGGCCCACCGGGATCCTAGCGATGCCCATCCAGGCACACAGAAGTATGGGCAGAAACAAAGAGGGTGTATGCTTTTCTCCAGCATGTTGGTTGGCTCCAGAGAGCGAACGTGTGGGTCCTGCTGCTCTGCAAACTCCATCAGAGAAGTTAGGGCCTATCTCAATGTTTCCAAGTGCCCCTAAAGCTCAAGGGCCTATGTCTAGTTCCTTGTCCTCTCCTATCCCCCTGGAGTGGGGGGGGGGGGGGGACGGGAATGGAGGGAAAGGAGCAACGTGCAGCACTTCAGATGCTAATATCCCAAACCTCTATTCTTTCTCTTTCTCAGTTTCTTTTATATGTTCATAGTGGCAAAATCCACAACCTTGTTCTATCTCATTTGTCCCCGGTTGCAGACCAGCAGCCTGGCTCTGTGACAGGACTCCCTTTGTACAACGTAGTGTGGCATTTAGAGTCTCTGTTCTCAGCTTAACAGTAGGAGTCCAGACACTTTGTCCTCGGTTTGTGTGGAGGGGCCAGCTGGTGGTCAGGGAAGTTGCAAAAGGCTTATTTTGTTGATGTTTTACATGGGCTTAAATCACTAAGCATTCTAAACTTGCTAAGCACACGATAATCGTAAGCAATCATTAGCCATCATATTGAAATTTTAAAACATACAGCCAACAAATAAGATGCCACCAGATTCTCAGTTCCAGGGACACCAAATATTTCATTGTAATTTCTAAAAACTGTGAATTTCACACAGCAGTACACATGGACACTACAGAGATAGTAATGTTTTTGTCTATTACATATCAATAGCGTTGCTGAATTCAGCAAACAAAAGCACAGGGCATGCAGTTAAATTTAAATTTCAGGTAAACAATGAGTATGTTTTAAAACGTCAATATGTCCCATTCAGATAAATGATGTATGACTTTTCAGTATTAGTGTGTCCCAAATACTGCATGGAGGACCTGTATTTCATCTAACATCCTCATGTGCGATTTACCTCCCTTCCCTCGTTGAGAGTCTGAAGTAGATCTTTTTATTGCAAATGTGAAGGTGACTCTCAGTTATTACATTGCACGAAGGCTATGGCTAAAGGCTAAGGAATTACGTTTATAAAAACAAACCAAAAGATCAGAGTTGAGTGGGAAGGAGGATGTGGCCAGTCATTTACATTTGTCCCCTCATGTCAGTTCCTGAAATGCAATTCAGCACATTTTCAATGAAATGGGATGAAATCAGAATGTGGTATTTGTGTTTCCATGTTTGGATCTATCTCGTCCTAAAGAGTGTTAGTATCTTGAAGGGTCAGCATAAGCTCTGTTTACTTAGGGGGCATAAGAAATATGTCAACCCTTTGAAAAACTTTCAATTAAACTGCGAGAGCTTTGATGTCAGGCTTTCAGATTAGTATTACATCATTCAAAAAGACCCAATTTCATGTGCCACTAGAGAGGGAAAGATATACTGGTCTTTATAGACAGTTATTGAATTTAGAGAATATTTACTTTAAAATACAGATTATTACCACTTGATAAGCTGTATCTAGTGCATCAATTTCAATTTAGAAAGTATGCTCTTAGAGAATTCTATCTCCCTGACTTTTCTGTTCACAGTGACCATCAGTAGTATTGGTTTCTAGTATAAATCAATGTTTGTATGTTACTCTGGAAGCTTCAAGTGGTAATGGAAATGGTTTCAAATATACAGGATTTTATGAGAGTTCAATGGATATAACCAGAATATTTTGAGTGTCTACTATATGCCGTGTACTTCACATAGATCTCTAATCTAACCAATAAGTTAATGAGAGAGGGTGATGAGGTAAGTAATTTTGCCAGCCCCATAAAATTGTCTGATTCTGAGAGCACTGTATCTACTATAACTCCCTTCTGGATTTTTCTTACAGACCTCATCTGCAGTTATTTTGTTCTTCGGAAGGAACCTGAGCAAAAAATCTCACACTCATTAAATTCACTTCTAATTCTGATAATATAAGTGGTAATTTCTTACAGGTGACCATTTTTACTTCTCTTGATGGAGTTACACATTCTTCCCAGTATTATTTTCGGAAGACATTTTTTTTTTTTATATGAAGTTTATTGACAAATTGGTTTCCATACAACACCCAGT
Organism: Lynx rufus; assembly: GCF_022079265.1. NCBI lineage: Eukaryota > Metazoa > Chordata > Mammalia > Carnivora > Felidae > Lynx > Lynx rufus. The sequence goes on from NW_025814831.1 coordinate 39,178,697, forward strand.
GCTCATCCCAAAAGGTGCCCTCCTCAATACCCATCACCCACCCGCCCCTCCCTCCCACCCCCCATCAACCCTCAGTTTGTTCTCAGTTTTTAACAGTCTCTTATGCTTTGGCTCTCTCCCACTCTAACGTCCTTTTTTTTTTTTTTTTTTTTCCTTCCCCTCCCCCATGGGTTCCTGTTAAGTTTCTCAGGATCCACATAAGAGTGAAACCATATGGTATCTGTCTTTCTCTGTATGGCTTATTTCACTTAGCATCACACTCTCCAGTTCCATCCACGTTGCTACAAAAGGCCATATTTCATTTTTTCTCATTGCCACGTAGTATTCCATTGTGTATATAAACCACAATTTCTTTATCCATTCATCAGTGGATGGACATTTAGGCTCTTTCCATAATTTGGCTATTGTTGAGAGTGCTGCTATGAACATTGGGGTACAAGTGCCCCTATGCATCAGTACTCCTGTATCCCTTGGGTAGATTCCTAGCAGTGCTATTGCTGGGTCATAGGGTAGGTCTATTTTTAATTTTCTGAGGAACCTCCACACTGCTTTCCAGAGCGGCTGCACCAATTTGCATTCCCACCAACAGTGCAAGAGGGTTCCCGTTTCTCCACATCCTCTCCAGCATCTATAGTCTCCTGATTTGTTCATTTTGGCCACTCTGACTGGCGTGAGGTGATACCTGAGTGTGGTTTTGATTTGTATTTCCCTGATAAGGAGCGACGCTGAACATCTTTTCATGTGCCTGTTGGCCATCTGGATGTCTTCTTTAGAGAAGTGTCTATTCATGTTTTCTGCCCATTTCTTCACTGGGTTATTTGTTTTTCGGGTGTGGAGTTTGGTGAGCTCTTTATAGATTTTAGATACTAGCCCTTTGTCCGATATGTCATTTGCAAATATCTTTTCCCATTCCGTTGGTTGCCTTTTAGTTTTGTTGGTTGTTTCCTTTGCTGTGCTGAAGCTTTTTATCTTCATAAGGTCCCAGTAATTCACTTTTGCTTTTAATTCCCTTGCCTTTGGGGATGTGTCGAGTAAGAGATTGCTACGGCTGAGGTCAGAGAGGTCTTTTCCTGCTTTCTCCTCGAAGGTTCTGATGGTTTCCTGTCTCACATTTAGGTCCTTTATCCATTTTGAGTTTATTTTTGTAAATGGTGTGAGAAAGTGGTCTAGTTTCAACCTTCTGCATGTTGCTGTCCAGTTCTCCCAGCACCATTTGTTAAAGAGGCTGTCTTTTTTCCATTGGATGTTCTTTCCTGCTTTGTCAAAGATGAGTTGGCCATATGTTTGTGGGTCTAGTTCTGGGGTTTCTATTCTATTCCATTGGTCTGTGTGTCTGTTTTTGTGCCAATACCATGCTGTCTTGATGATGACAGCTTTGTAGTAGAGGCTAAAGTCTGGGATTGTGATGCCTCCTGCTTTGGTCTTCTTCTTCAAAATTCCTTTGGCTATTCGGGGCCTTTTGTGGTTCCATATGAATTTTAGGATTGCTTGTTCTAGTTTCGAGAAGAATGCTGGTGCAATTTTGATTGGGATTGCATTGAATGTGTAGATAGCTTTGGGTAGTATTGACATTTTGACAATATTTATTTTTCCAATCCATGAGCAGGGAATGTCTTTCCATTTCTTTAAATCTTCTTCAATTACCTTCATAAGCTTTCTATAGTTTTCAGCATACAGATCCTTTACATCTTTGGTTAGATTTATTCCTAGGTATTTTATGCTTCTTGGCGCAATTGTGAATGGGATCAGTTTCTTTATTTGTCTTTCTGTTGCTTCATTGTTAGTGTATAAGAATGCAACTGATTTCTGTACATTGATTTTGTATCCTGCAACTTTGCTGAATTCATGGATCAGTTCTAGCAGACTTTTGGTGGAGTCTATCGGATTTTCCATGTATAATATCATGTCATCTGCAAAAAGCGAAAGCTTGACTTCATCTTTGCCAATTTTGATGCCTTTGATTTCCTTTTGGTGTCTGATTGCTGATGCTAGAACTTCCAGCACTATGTTAAACAACAACGGTGAGAGTGGGCATCCCTGTCGTGTTCCTGATCTCAGGGAAAAAGCTCTCAGTTTTTCCCCGTTGAGGATGATGTTAGCTGTGGGCTTTTCATAAATGGCTTTTATGATCTTTAAGTATGTTCCTTCTATCCCGACTTTCTCAAGGGTTTTTATTAAGAAAGGGTGCTGGATTTTGTCAAAGGCCTTTTCTGCATCGATTGACAGGATCATATGGTTCTTCTCTTTTTTTTTGTTAATGTGATGTATCACGTTGATTGATTTGCGAATGTTGAACCAGCCCTGCATCCCAGGAATGAATCCCACTTGATCATGGTGAATAATTCTTTTTATATGCTGTTGAATTCGATTTGCTAGTATCTTATTGAGAATTTTGGCATCGATATTCATCAGGGATATTGGCCTGTAGTTCTCTTTTTTGACTGGGTCTCTGTCTGGTTTAGGAATCAAAGTAATACTGGCTTCATAGAATGAGTCTGGAAGTTTTCCTTCCCTTTCTATTTCTTGGAATAGCTTGAGAAGGATAGGTATTATCTCTGCTTTAAACGTCTGGTAGAACTCCCCTGGGAAGCCATCTGGTCCTGGACTCTTATTTGTTGGGAGATTTTTGATAACCGATTCAATTTCTTCGCTGGTTATGGGTCTGTTCAAGCTTTCTATTTCCTCCTGATTGAGTTTTGGAAGAGTGTGGGTGTTCAGGAATTTGTCCATTTCTTCCAGGTTGTCCAATTTGTTGGCATATAATTTTTCATAGTATTCCCTGATAATTGTTTGTATCTCTGAGGGATTGGTTGTAATCATTCCATTTTCATTCATGATTTTATCTATTTGGGTCATCTCCCTTTTCTTTTTGAGAAGCCTGGCTAGAGGTTTGTCAATTTTGTTTATTTTTTCAAAAAACCAACTCTTGGTTTCGTTGATCTGCTCTACAGTTTTTTTAGATTCTATATTGTTTATTTCTGCTCTGATCTTTATTATTTCTCTTCTTCTGCTGGGTTTAGGCTGCCTTTGCTGTTCTGCTTCTATTTCCTTTAGGTGTGCTGTTAGATTTTGTATTTGGGATTTTTCTTGTTTCTTGAGATAGGCCTGGATTGCAATGTATTTTCCTCTCAGGACTGCCTTCGCTGCGTCCCAAAGCGTTTGGATTGTTGTATTTTCATTTTCGTTTGTTTCCATATATTTTTTGATTTCTTCTCTAATTGCCTGGTTGACCCACTCATTCGTTAGTAGGGTGTTCTTTAACCTCCATGCTTTTGGAGGTTTTCCAGACTTTTTCCTGTGGTTGATTTCAAGCTTCATAGCATTGTGGTCTGAAAGTATGCATGGTATAATTTCAATTCTTGTAAACTTATGAAGGGCTGTTTTGTGACCCAGTATATGATCTATCTTGGAGAATGTTCCATGTGCACTCGAGAAGAAAGTATATTCTGTTGCTTTGGGATGCAGAGTTCTAAATATATCTGTCAAGTCCATCTGATCCAGTGTCTCATTCAGGGCCCTTGTTTCTTTATTGACCGTGTGTCTAGATGATCTATCCATTTCTGTAAGTGGGGTGTTAAAGTCCCCAGCAATTACCACATTCTTATCAATAAGGTTGCTTCTGTTTATGAGTAATTGTTTTATATATTTGGGGGCTCCGGTATTCGGCGCATAGACATTTATAATTGTTAGCTCTTCCTGATGGATAGACCCTGTAACTATTATATAATGTCCTTCTTCATCTCTTGTTACAGCCTTTAATTTAAAGTCTAGTTTGTCTGATATAAGTATGGCTACTCCAGCTTTCTTCTGGCTTCCAGTAGCATGATAAATAGTTCTCCATCCCCTCACTCTGAATCTAAAGGTGTCCTCAGGTCTAAAATGAGTCTCTTGTAGACAGCAAATAGATGGGTCTTGTTTTTTTATCCATTCTGATACCCTATGTCTTTTGGTTGGCGCATTTAATCCATTTATATTCAGTGTTATTATAGAAAGATACGGGTTTAGAGTCATTGTGATGTCTGTATGTTTTATGCTTGTAGTGATGTCTCTGGTACTTTGTCTCACAGGGTCCCCCTTAGGATCTCTTGTAGGGCTGGTTTAGTGGTGACAAATTCCTTCAGTTTTTGTTTGTTTGGGAAGACCTTTATCTCTCCTTCTATTCTAAATGACAGACTTGCTGGATAAAGGATTCTCGGCTGCATATTTTTGCTGTCTAGCACCCTGAAAATCTCGTGCCAATTCTTTCTGGCCTGCCAAGTTTCAAAAGAGAGATCAGTCACGAGTCTTATAGGTCTCCCTTTATATGTGAGGGCACGTTTACCCCTTGCTGCTTTCAGAATTTTCTCTTTATCCTTGTATTTTGCCAGTTTCACTATGATATGTCGTGCAGAAGATCGATTCAAGTTACGTCTGAAGGGAGTTCTCTGTGCCTCTTGGATTTCAATGCCTTTTTCCTTCCCCAGTTCAGGGAAGTTCTCAGCTATGATTTCTTCAAGTACCCCTTCAGCACCTTTCCCTCTCTCTTCCTCCTCTGGGATACCAATTATGCGTATATTATTTCTTTTTAGTGTATCACTTAGTTCTCTAATTTTCCCCTCATACTCCTGGATTTTTTTATCTCTCTTTTTCTCAGCTTCCTCTTTTTCCATAACTTTATCTTCTAGTTCACCTATTCTCTCCTCTGCCTCTTCCATCCGAGCCGTGGTGGTTTGCATTTTGTTTTCCATTTCCTTTAAAGCGTTTTTCAGCTCCTCGTGACTGTTCCTTAGTCCCCTGATGTCTGTAGCAAGAGATTCTCTGCTGTCCTGTATGCTGTTTTCCAGCCCAGCGATTAATTTTATGACTATTATTCTAAATTCACTTTCTGTTATATTATTTAAATCCTTTTTGATCAGCTCATTAGCTGTTGTTATTTCCTGGAGATTCTTCTGAGGGGAATTCTTCCGCTTGGTCATTTTGGATAGTCCCTGGTGTGGTGAGGGCCTGCAGGGCACTTCCCCTGTGCTGTGGTGTATAACTGGAGTTGGTGGGCGGGGCCGCAGTCCGACCTGATGTCTGTCCCCAGCCCACCGCTGGGGCCACAGTCAGACTGGTGTGTGCCTTCTCTTCCCCTCTCCTAGGGGCGGGATTCACTGTGGGGTGGCGTGGCCCGTCTGGGCTACTTGCACACTGCCAGGCTTGTGATGCTGGGGATCTGGCGTATTAGCTGGGGTGGGAAGGCAAGGTGCACGGCGGCAGGGGGGGCAGGCTTAGCTCGCTTCTCCTTAGGTGATCCACTTCAGGAGGGGCCCTGTGGCAGCCGGAGGGAGTCAGATCGCTGCCGGAGGTTTGGCTCCGCAGAAGCACAGAGTTGGGTGTTCGCGCGGAGCGAGCAATTTCCCTGGCTGGAGCCGGTTCCCTTTGGGATTTTGGCTGGGGGATGGTCGGGGGAGATGGTGCTGGCGAGCGCCTTTGTTCCCCGCCAAACTGAGCTCTGTCGTCCGGGGGCTCCGCAGCTCACCCTCCCTTTGTCCTCCAGCCTTCCCGCTTTCCGAGCAGAGCTGTTAACTTATGACCTCCCAGACGCTAAGTCGCGCTTGCTGTCGGAACACAGTCCGTCAGGCCCCTCCGCTTTTGCAAGCCGGACTCGGGGGCTCTGCTTGGCCGGCGAGCCGCCCCTCCGCCCCGGCTCCCTCCCGCCAGTCCGTGGAGCGCGCACCGCCTCGCCGCCCTTCCTACCCTCTTCCGTGGGCCTCTCGTCTGCACTTGGGTCCGGTGACTCTGTTCTGCTAATCCTCTGGCGGTTTTCTGGGTTATTTAGGCAGGTGTAGGTGGAATCTAAGTGATCAGCAGGACGCGCGGTGAGCCCAGCGTCCTCCTACGCCGCCATCTTCCCAGAATCCCTCGGAAGACATTTTAAATGAAATTTATGCTAACTTATTTGTGGTTACCTATCAAATAGCACATTAACTATGTATTTAATTCTATATTTAAAATTTACCTCAAGGGGCACCTGGGTGGCGCAGTCGGTTAAGCGTCCGACTTCAGCCAGGTCACGATCTCACGGTCCGTGAGTTCGAGCCCCGCGTCAGGCTCTGGGCTGATGGCTCGGAGCCTGGAGCCTGTTTCCGATTCTGTGTCTCCCTCTCTCTCTGCCCCTCCCCCGTTCATGCTCTGTCTCTCTCTGTCCCAAAAATAAATAAACGTTGAAAAAAAAAATTAAAAAAAATAAATAAATAAAAAATAATAAAATAAAATTTACCTCAAAATACAAAAAAAAAAAACTAATTCAAAGGATACATGCACCCCTGTTTATTGCAGCATTATTTACAATAGCCAAATTCAGCCCCAGTGTCCATCGACTGATGAATGGATAAAGATGTGATATATCTATACAGTAAAATATTATTCTGCCATAAAAAAAAGCATGAAATCTTGCCATTTGCAACAACATGGATGGAGCTAGAGAGTATAAAGCAAAATAAGTCAGTCAGAGAAAGACAAATACCATATGGTTTCACTCATATGTGGAATTTAAGAAACAAAACAAACAAAGGAAAAGAGAGAGACAGAGAGAGATGAACCTAGAAACCGACTTTAACTACAGAGAACAAACAGATAGTTCCCAGAGGGGAGGTGGGTAGGGGATGGGGATTAAGGAGGGCACTAGTCATGATGACTGAGCAATGTATACAATTGCCGAGTCACTACATTGTACACCTGAAACTAACAGAACATTTTACATTAACTATACTGGAATTTAAAAACTTAATAAAAAAAAACCTTCTGGAAATATGCACAGAAAAAGGTTAATGATACTTAGGTCTGAGGCAACCAACTGAAGTCTGAGTGGGAGAAACACTTTATGCTAAAATTGTTTATAATACTTCAAAAGGTAAGAAGATCCTGTATGTAGGTTGTAATAATGATAAGGGAAAAATGAATACTAACAATGAAAAACAAATTTTAAGAATATTGAAATCTGAAGAGTCCAATCTCCCACCGGTGACAGTATTACATGGACAACATCCTTACTTCTGTTTGGATATTTTAGTGGTGTTGAGGTTCACGAGTGTTCAAGGCAGTTTATTCTGTGAATAGATAGCAATTTGAAATGAAGTCTGTATTGAATTGGTATTTGTCTCTCAGGAACTTTACTTACAGATCCTAGTTCTGCCCTCTGGAGCCACATAAATAAATTTAATCCCTCCTCTCACCCCACATAGGTGCTATGCTAGTAAACTAATGTTTTGGTACTTTTATATAGCCTAGAACTCATAATTTGACCCCCTAAGCAGAGGATGTTATTAAAAATGGTCTTGAATATATTCACATATGAAAGGAAACATACAAAAAATAATGATGCATTGTAAGGAAATTTAATATAGTTCCTTACACGCGTATGCATACACACATATAATAGACTAACATATATATTTACCTATTTTCTATTAAATGGGAGTATAAACTAAACAGCAGGCATCTCTATTCAGCTATTACATTCCGCCTTCCGTATGCAAGGGAGTAGGACTAAATAAGCTAAGTAAGCTTAGTCAGTGCTCCTATGTTGAGTCTTAAGTGTATCGCATCTGTTAAAGAAATGGCACTGGGGTATTTTTTTTCCCCTTCAGAAATGACCTTATCTTGTGTTGGAGGGTTTCCTCAGTAAAAGAAAGTTCATCCAGCATCCTGGCACGCAACTGCAAGCTCGTCTATCTTCATAATCATGTTCTGAACATCTCTCCCCCTCCACAGATCATTTTCCGAAAAATCAGTGACGTGAAGAAAGAGGAAGAGGAGCGCCTCCGGCAGAAGAATGAGGTCACCCTCAGCATTCCCGTGGACCACCCCGTCCGAAAGCTCTTCCAGAAGTTCAAGCAACAGAAGGAGCTGCGGAATCAGGGGTCAACACAGAGCGACCCCGAGCGCAACCAGCTCCAGGTAGAAAGCCGCTCCTTACAGAACGGAGCTTCCATCACGGGCACCAGTGTGGTCACCGTGTCACAGATCACACCCATCCAGACATCGCTGGCCTACGTGAAAACCAGTGAGTCCCTCAAGCAAAACAACCGCGACGCCATGGAACTCAAGCCCAACGGCGGTGCTGACCCCAAATGTCTCAAAGTCAACAGCCCCATAAGGATGAAGAACGGAAATGGGAAAGGATGGCTGCGACTCAAGAATAACATGGGCGCCCATGAGGAGAAAAAGGAAGACTGGAATAACGTCACGAAAGCGGAGTCCATGGGGCTATTGTCAGAGGACCCCAAGGGCAGCGATTCAGAGAACAGCGTTACCAAAAACCCATTAAGGAAAACAGATTCTTGTGACAGTGGGATTACAAAAAGTGACCTTCGTTTGGATAAGGCCGGGGAGGCCCGAAGTCCGCTGGAGCACAGCCCTATTCAGGCTGATGCCAAGCACCCCTTTTATCCCATCCCAGAGCAGGCCTTACAAACCACACTGCAGGAAGTCAAACATGAACTCAAAGAGGACATCCAGCTGCTAAGCTGCAGAATGACTGCCCTGGAAAAGCAGGTGGCAGAAATTTTAAAAATACTCTCAGAAAAAAGCGCGCCCCAGACCTCTTCTCCCAAATCCCAGATGCCACTCCAAGTACCTTCCCAAATACCATGTCAGGATATTTTTAGTGTTTCAAGGCCTGAGTCACCTGAATCTGACAAAGATGAAATCCACTTTTAATATATATACATATATATTTGTTAATATATTAAAAACAGTATATACATCTATATACATACATGTGTATATACAGTATATACACATATATATTTTCACTTGCTTTCAATATGATGAAACCATATGGATTTTGATATGTAAATACTGCATGTCCAGCTGGATTCTGGCCTGCCAAAGAAGATGATTATTTAAAACATAGATATTGCTTGTATATTATGCAGTTGACTGCATGCACACTTTACATTTATTTATAATCTCTATTCTAATACAAAAAAAAGTATGATTTTTGCTAACCAAGGCAATGTAATATTTGAAGAATCAGGGTCCAACCTGCCAATGTTGCCATGACAAATTTGATCTCAGGCTGAGTATATCGAGCTGTCATTTTCTCACTGTTCTGTTAAGTTAAAATTCTGGATTAATGCCAAGGGAGAGTTCGCCCTTTTAGACCGTCGGTACCGTTTTATAATCTCTTTTCATAGGATATTTTTCTGTAACTTAGTGTTAGGTTATTTTCCCCAACAGGCAGTGTCTGCTCCATCAAAATGACTGTTTTGTTGCCTAAATCAGATAGCAGTGGGGGACGCTGAGAACGTATTGCTATGAGTTTTGTGCATGAATTGCATTTCTGCTCAACTATACCTCTCCTTTTTTAACACTATACTTAGATAGTAATCATTAACGCTTATGTAAGGAAATCCCTCCTCCCTCCGTCTTGGAGAACAGCTGCCATCTTGTAAGCTGATTTTACCAACCCCATAAATACGAAACTATTAATATAGTGTATATTATTATAGAAAAACTGCACCACAGGGTAAAAGGGCCTTTTAACAATTCATGTTAGCGATGCTGGTTTTCCAAATGTGATGAGTGTTCTAAATTTGTACTTCTAAAACTTGTTCAAAGGTGAAGTTGAAAGGCTCTTAGCAAAGAAACAAAACACATCTAAGTACTCATATCAAAATTTTAACTATAATGACATAAAATAAAAAAGAATGTAAGCAGATAGACAATATTTTGTAGCGTATCTGTAACTTAAGATGAAACACAGGTACAGAATTGTTCACACAGGATTCTTAATGTTTATAGGGATAACACATGAAACATGGTGACAAAAAAACACTAACAAGTAGATGTTAAGTTGCTCAGTTCAGATAACTGCTTTTCTATAATTTTATTCTGGTTACAATTTTCTAAAGCTTTTTTGCACACAGTTCTACTGCAGGACTTCTGCTGAGTTGATACAGTAGACTGCTGTGGCTCAGGCAGATCCATTTATGAAAGGGGGTTACTAAAGACTGAATTTCAGAGTCTTTTGAGTTATAAATCCTCTTCCTAGAAAGTGCCTATTATCAACTAAAAAAAAAAAAAAAGTCACAAACAGTTGTGTATAGCCAGTCCCTTAAGTGGTATGTATTGAGAATAAAATACATGTTCATTTGTAAGAACCCAGAAGAATTTTTTCTTTTGACTAAAGTCTATGTTATGAAGTTGATCAAAGAGGCATACTTTTAAATTGGTGCATGCATGACATCTAATTGTGGGAACAGGGAAGTTATTGTTTGCATCACGTTGAAAATATATTCCAGGAATCTGTACATTATTGGACCATCTGTACATATACATTCACAATATACACCAGATGACAGCAAAATCAAAGGAGATATTTGGACCTGTTGTTGCCATTTTTATGAGCTTTTCTAACGATCTCTCAGCATCCCCAAACAAAACCACCAGAACTGAAAGACAGGTTATCACAATCAGACCGGAGAAGTGCAGAACCAAGTAACTTATAAAAACAAGGGATATTTTAGAATATCTATTAGAGCTTCTTCACATGCCCACAAGATGTGCCTCTTTAATCCAGGAGTCTCAGAACAGATGTGATGTGCCAGGGGCTCCATTTCCCCTTCTCTGTGCCCACGACTTCCATTACTCATCATGGAAGTTTGCAGGGGAGCATGTCTCCAGGCAACGCTACGACATCTACCTACCACAGGCACAAGAAAATGAGGTAATCACAGTAAAAGGAATCAGCCTTGAAATTGAGACTTAGTTGCTTTCATGGCGAGGAGGGTCCTTTTTCTTGACCTCTGACATTTATTGAATTGCAGGGTAATTTTCTATTTAACCATGTACGACACAAGCCTGGTTAAGCTTTTAGAGGTGAATGAATAGTAAGCATAACCTAAGTACAGAAATGGTCAAGCTTTAGCCACGTGCTTCAAAAATAACCATTGGTGTAAAACTATATCAGAATGACTAAAACAGCAGGGTAGTTTGAAGCTGCAATCCACGCCTTTGCCTATTAGTGGTGCAAATATTTTCTGTGTTCTGCCATTGACTCAGTTGACGAACAATATTATTGTTTGTATCCATGGGAAAGAAACGTGGTTTTGACCTATTCGAGGTTGTCACAAAGGGGTAAAATGTGTCAGTTGCTTGTTTATGGTGCAGTTATCACGCATTCTTCTCCAGTCCCCTCTGTCCCTATGTGCATGACATGATGAGGTGCTGAATGCACTCTGCTGTTTCCAGCAGAAATGCATGTGTTCAGCAAACACTGTATATAGAGTAGTCTTTTCGGTTCCCAGATTCTGCAATTCTTACCAGGTGAACTTACTCAGACTTGAATGAAGGGTGAACACTTGCTTTAATAAGTGCAATCGTGACATAGTCATGTTCTGTGTTGCCTCAGCCAGCACATAGACAAGAGATTCTCTTTTGGGGGACCAGACGACTGCATGTTTTATTCTTACACTGTATAGATGCTTTCGGTGCATCCAGAATACAATTTTTATTATTATATTTCTGAACAATGTATTAATAGGAGTAAATAGATACGTATTGAAAATCCAAACATTTTTCAAAGCAACTTACATACCTTCAATATTTTTCTATGATAATAGATAAGATCAGATGCTGTACCCTGGACAGGTGGTTGTAATGTAATAGCGAAAGCCAAACAAAAATAGAAATGTGAGCTGTGCATCATAAGGACAAGTTTTGTCAGTCTGTATTAGGATATTATTGCACTATGGTCTAGTAGATACAAGAACTTATGATAAAAAGAAAATAGGCACACGAAAGGCAGATGACAATACCAAAGCTACTAGTGTCCCACAATGACGTAAATAGTACTTCGAATGGTTTGGGCATAGATGTCGAAGAGAGACATATACTTCATTGTTAAAATGGAAGATTTTTTATTATGACACCAGTTTCATCTCACATGAAGTACAGGTACCTGTACTTACATTGTACAGATACGTACAATTGTCCTACGTGCTCAGTGAAAAAAAACTGTATGTAGACCAGAGAAGAGAGTTCGAAAATTTGGGATTTTAAGCCGCTTTTAAGAACAAATATATACTCCTGGAGTTCCTAGAGCTCTAACAGGAATATTAATTATGACCACTAACAAAAACGCCATTTTGCAAATTCATCCTATTGGAGCCCAAATGCAAATCACAACTTTCTATGAATTTAAGGAGATTTTGTTCTCCTGAGATCTGGCCCATTTACTGTTCCATTTTAAATTACTAAATTCTTTTAGAAAACTTAAAAAAAATAGTCTTCAGAGCAGTGACTGTTTTTAAAAGTGTGCAGTGGTTGGTACTGGTGAAATTATGTGTCATATTCCTAATAAATTCTACTATCTTGTATAATTTTTATCTTTTAAGCTATTTTATCTGTCTCTTTTCCAAAATTTTATGTAGGTAATGAGACAATTTATCTAGAATGTACATAACATACATGGATAACTTTATGGATATTTTATAATTATGTGAATGTTGTGTTTTCATATTTTGTTACATATAAGAATATTTCTCTTGTGGTCTTGATGGCAAGGGAGAGAAGAAAGAACAATCTTTTGGAAAACATCCTAGGATTAGTATCTGAGCTCCATCTTGGATTCTGAATCTAGCTTTGCCACAATTGTAGTGTAACTTTGGGCCAATTAACTGTTCTCTGGTGTATCTGGGCTTCAATTTCCCCACCAATAAATAATAAAATGAAGATAAGAACTGCTCCGTTCTTATATCAAGATGATGTTAGGTCGGTGGCAAATCATCTTCCTCTCAAACGAAAATCACATTAAGATAAATTATTAATTGCTTCTTTCTTTCATAGAAGATCAGCTGAGGTGGACTCTCTAAATCTTTTTCTAGGGTTTAGAAAACTCTTGTCAGAAGTCGGTGGGGAAATACACTGATGGCTAAATAATTATCAGTCATTGGCATGTGAGCAAAAGACTTGAGAATTATCTGGGAATTTAGACCTATTAAATAAACATGGAAGGAGTGAATGTCTTGTGAGAAGAGAGAAAGAAGAGAAAAATACATGTAAATATTATGATTTTGTTTATTCTATTTAATCATACTGCTCAGCAGAAATTCTCATTCTTGTGAGAAAAAGTAAAAAAAAAATTGTTGAGTATTCAAGATACAGAGCAGTTCATCTTTCGGTTTTGTATAAAAACAATCATGACTTACTAAGACACATGGCTCCATGTGGGCAGATATTCTTACAATGAAATTCTTAATTGTAAAAGAATCCTTTCCAATGACCAATTGATTTTTCAATGTGTATCTTGAACTGGAAAAAAAAAGGTCAAAAAAAAAAAAAAAAGGAAAATCATTTGAATTACACTTAAATATACTCATGTTATTGTGACCTAAATTAGTGTTCTAACTTAAAAAGTTATAATACATGATTAGTAATATTGGTAACTCTAGGAAACCACTTACAACATGTAAACATTTTATTTTTGAGAATGAGATTCATTTTGTTAACATTTGTTCATTCTACAAAGATAGTCTTGTATCCTAAAGAATACACTCAAGCCTGAAGTCACTCCATTGGTGGTGACCCTTTGGGTAAAGAAAATACCAAGAGCACATAGTAACAAAGGGGAAACATCTTACACACCGAGACATTTAGATCTCTTACAGGGTTTTTTAATTTTTCTGTTATATCAGAATTGAAAAACTGTTATAACAAAATGGGAATTAGGCATTTTTTTGAAAGCAGACACAATTTCTCAAGTTAAAGAAAGGTTCATTATAAATGCCCAATATATTTAAGAAATATTAAAAGAGATTTATGCGGAACATTCATTATTAACCATGACTTTTTACTATCCATTCTAATGTTTTTTATTTATTTGCTAAATAGTTGATAACATTTATATTTGTATCCACTCTGTGATAGGCCCATGGCATTCCAAATCACAGTTGCATTACATATGTATTCTACACATATGTAAATAAATATTTTCAATCCACTTTCTCTCAGTGTAAACTTTGTACTTACAACTTACATGATGTTAGCAGCTCAGATAATAAAAACTCTTCGAAATGGGGAATGACATATATGATTTTTTTAGAGGGTTGATATGGATTGAGTTGACATTATAAGAAAAGTTCTTCTTATTGGTTCAGGAAAACAAACCAAGAGGTGATGTATGTGGGACTACACAATCCAAACAAAAACAGAGTCAGGTTTTAAATAGGTTAGTAGTGCCAGGCTACATAAGCTCATGGGATTTGCACTTGCACCTCCGGAACAAATCTACAAAGAGGAAAACAGAGTTATTTGAACAGAAACCAAACTATAACCTACACCTTCCTATAGTTATAGCTTGTTTTTCTCACTGGCACATCACTAGACAAGCAAAAGGAGACATGTGGATGTCAAAAGCTCTTTAAACAATAAATAATGTGAATTATAAAACCTAATGCAATCCTAGGACTTGAGCAAGTAATAAATTCAAACATACTGTGTTGCATACATTCTCCTTTAATATCAGGTTTTCTCATCCTTAAGTAAAACAGTGCTTATATGAGATGTTTCTAGTACCCATACATAAATTATGGAAAATACAGTTTTAACAGGAAAGCTACAGACCTATTCTCATTAAAAGAGACACATTTTTGGGCTTTTCATACCTCTTTTCTGTGAAATTTAGATCTTCAATAAAATATTTTCCTTAATGGGGTGCCTGGGTGGCTCAGTCAGTTGAGCATCTGACTTCAGCTCAGGTCATGATCTTCCTAGTTCATGACTTAGAGCCCTGCATTAGGCTTTGTGCTGACAGCTCAGAGCCTGAAGCCTGCTTCTGATTCTGTGTCTCCTTCCCTCTCTGCCCCTCCCCTGCTCATGCTCTCTCTCACTCTCAAAAATGAATAAATGTTAAAAAAAAATACTGAGATTAAAAAAAAATATTTTCCTTAAACTTTATTTTCACACAATCATTACAAGCTTAATATTAATTAATATTTGTACTACTTTGGCATTTGCCCTTCACCACCCCCCCCTTTATTTTCTCTGCAAAGGTATCTATTCACTTTTCCACAAATTTACAAGTGTTTTACCTCCTGGGTCTTATCCAACTTTTCTCATTTAGAATATTTCTAGAACTGGAGATTTAGATGCTAAAAATAATGACATTGCTAGTGATTCTCTTCCTGGCAATGTGAGTTATTCAGTATGTTTAAGATTACAAACCAATATACTTTTCTTAGGATAAAATGCTTACTCTGTATTTTGCTGGTTTTATTTTCCATTCTTGATACTTTTCTCCCCAAAACTACTAAAAAAAATCAGACTTAAAAATAAAATTTCTTCTTTGACCCTAGGTCTTTTTCTACATTGGAAATAATGAAGATAAACATTTATATAATTATAAATTTGTTCCTTGTTTTCATGATGGAGGAATTTAACTTATAATTATCACAATTTAATTTATAATTCTCACATGTGGTAATATAATATTTCCAAAAGTTACAGTGAAAATCTGTTTGGGGTCATAACGTATGCGAAGATGAGAAGCACTAAAAAAATGAACATTCTTTATTAACAAAATTATATCACACAAATCAAGTTGTTAAACAGTGTTAATGTTCAGTATTACTAATGAGTTTAATCTTCAAAGCATTTTCTGTAAAATAATTGGTTCTCAGCCATCCACTGAGGGCAGAAAATATCTCCTATCCAAGTCCAAAGGCCAGTGACAAAGTATGGAGTTTTATTACCATGTCTTTCTTGTCCTTCAAAACACTTGAGGGTATGCACAAACACACAGAACCAAACAAATCATCTTCTTCTATAGAGCAAGGTAGTTAATTCATTCTTTGTAGAGTATTTACATTTATTAAACGGCACGGTGAAGTTTGAGAATGTTTGAGAAATTAAGAGAAAATAGGTAAACATTTATGTTGACATATTTATTTAGATAGGACTAAAATTTGTAATTGGCCCTACATTATAATTAAAATTTTGAGTCATGTGATGTAGGGAAATGAGACGTGAGCTAGAATTTGGATCATGACCTGAATCAAAATCAAGACTTGGATGCTCAACCGACCCGGAATTTTTTAATTCCTATTATATGCCAGATGTTGTAAGAGTGTTAGTCTGTATTCTAACTTGAGATTTTCTATCTCTTGATTTTCATGATGAGAGTATGTTTGCATGCTTCATGAAGGTCAAGACCATTGAGACTTGGACTGGGAATCAGGAAAATGATGAAGGCAAAGGATGAGAGAAGACTGAGTAGAATCTATCTGTTTCTTTACCTTCAGGCTTAGAAGTTAAATAAGTTAATTTGGCTCATATTTATTGAGTGTTCATTTCCTGTTTATGCTGTGCTAAACATTTTATTTCGAATCTCACATTTAATTTTTGCAACAACCCTAAGAAGTAACAGATAACGAACTTGTCAGGATAGCCTAGCTATTAAGTGGTAAAGGTGAAATTCTTTTTTATTTTTAAAGTTTTTTTTTTTAAATTTCCTTAATGTTTATTCATTTTCAAGAGACAGAGAGAGACAGAGTGCAAGCAGGGGTGGGGCAGAGAGAGGGAAACACAGAATCCGAAGCAGGCTCCAGGCTCTGAGCTGTCAGCACAGAGCCTGATGCGGGGCTCAAACTTACAAACTGTGAGATCATGACCTGAGCTGAAGTCAGATGCTTACCTGACTGAGCCACCCAGGGGCCCCAGTAAGTGATAAAGGTGAAATTCTAAAACAGGCAGGAAGACTTTAGAGAGAAAAATTCATTTCATAGACTACTGACAGGGCCATCTGGTCCAACCACAAATTCCAAGTTTTTCAAGACATGCACTTTTATTTTATTTTTTATTTTTTTGTTAAATTTTTTTCTAGCTTTTTTATTCAGTATTGACAGAGAGACAGAGCGTGAGCAGGGGAGGGGCAGAAAGAGTGGGAGACACAGAATCCGAGGCAGGCTCCAGGCTCTGAGCTGTCAGCAGAGCCCGACACGGGGCTTGAATCCACAAATGATGAAATCATGACCTGAGCCAAAGTCGGCCGCTTAACCGACTGAGCCACCCAGGCACCCCAAGACATGTACTTTTAAAGGCTCCTGAGATTAAAATAACTTCCAGAAATGTCACTCTGTAACATAAAAGTAAATATCTGATTTTTCATGGTAGGTCAAAGTAAATGACAGCGGTTGAAGTCCTAATTGTTATAAGCACAAGGTGCCCCATCACAAGTGGAATTTTCCTTTACTTCTTCAGCAATCGAAAGGCATCTGTAAAGGTAAATTGCCAAATGCAGTAACAAGTAAGAGGCAAGTTGTGGTCACTGGTACTAACACTTTCTTTTCCAAGTGAATTTTAACCTAAAGAGGTAATGCATGATAGTCAAGGAAAGCAAGAGACATTCAGGATTTTTTCTATTATTTTTTCTCCATTTTAATATTGGAATTTAGATGAAACTCCAGAAAGATTTTATTTTTAAAATTTATTTTTTGATCCACTAAGTTTTAAGTGGATTATGCAGATCTTTTTATTGATTATACTGATGTTGCCTTCTTGGCCAAACCACTATTAAATGCATTATCCAAATGAACTATTTCTGTTTAGAATGGCAATTTGTATTACTTCCAAATTTAATAGGCCTCTTGTATGTATATTTGCTTTAGAAAGTATAAATAATTTTCTCTAATGAAAAAAATGTTAATTTTCTGAAGGTGATTTATTTGTCCTACCTTCTGAGATTTTTTTTTTGAAGCTAATGTGTTGAGATAAGAAGAAACAAGGTATTACAGCATTACATTCTGGGGATCCTTAGCTCAAACCATCTTATTTCTCTTTGATGATAACAGAGCTAGAGGTAACCATGAAAAAGACCATTTTACTTGTTTCATAACAATTGTAGAGGACCCCAGTGATAGTATCCAAAGCCTTTTATAGTTAGCTCACTTTCATCCTTGACTTTTATGTTATCACTGCATTATTATTTAAATGAGGTCATGACTTGTACTACATCTGAATGAAGGTACTTGGTCAGAGAACAACTGAGGAAAAGAAATAGAAAAGTAGGGCTAGTAGTTGCTTCCTCATCATGGGTTTTCTGTGTGCGTGTGATGCTTTTTAATAGTATCTATCTATCTATCTATCTATCTATCTATCTATCTAGATAACACATTGTTATAACCACTATTAAGATTTTAATGAAACATTAGGAAGCATTTTGAAAGCTCATCAAATATTTGGCTTTAAAAAAAATGTAATTGAGGGCTCCCCTACCAACCAAGTTTACCTCTGGTTCTGACCTAGAAGCCCAGTCTCATAAACACTTGGCATAGTTAATCTATATGTCATGGGATAAAGCCAAGAGAGTCTGACCACTCTTTCCTTCATGCAGAATCACTGACTGTTGAATGACCAGACAAGTCAAGGCCAAAATATCCACACTGTGCCTGAATAAGCCAGAGTTAGTATTCACAATAACTAATTTAAGTAATTCATTGTCAAATATTTTGTCCTCCTTCTCTGCTAAGTCATCTTTGATAACATGAAGCTGAACCCTCTCCTCCTCTACTGAATTCGGGAGATTGGACTCTGTGACTAAAGCAACAAAGATTATTAATTGATCACAGAGCTCTTGGTGTCAAGGATCCCTCATTGGCTCCTCAATTTTTTTCAGAGTATGATGGGAACTATTCCTGATGAGGCCAAGAATGAGCAAACAAGAAGAACAGCTAGCAAACTATGCAAAATCACAATATAGATTCATTTTGAATTCCATGTCAAAGAAAGTTTGATAGACTTGAGTCTTTAATATTGGTATGCTATGTCATAAGCATGCATTGTCAGTTCATACAAAAGCCAAATGTAGTTTCATTTAAAATCAAGATTACTTAATATATTTCATATTTAGAAAAATAGTGGCAAGAATTGTTTTTTTTGATGTCTGTGGGAAGGTTTTCATGTGATTCTTGAGATTCTTTTTCAGAGGTTATAAATACAGTATTCACTTACATCTTGTTTTGGTTGGCAGCACGGACATCTTCCACCCTAGAACCCATTCACAGTTAAAGCAAGACAGAACATGCATTTCATATGAGGAACAATATGATTGTTACAACATTGAAGTTGGAAACCAATTTAGCACCATTTCTACCCTGAAACATTCACTGAAATTTATTGAAAAAGCAGAGACTCTTAGAATTGGTTGGTACTCACAGAACACAAATCAAAATGTACATACTTATGATATATTGAAAACCATAGATTTCTTTTGATTCTATGTTCTAGTGACTTTGTTTACTCCAGTTGCAGCATTGTATATGTTATAATGCAAATTACTCACTATAACACTAATGTTTCTATTGGAAATTATTTTTGAAAATTCATAAATGTCTTTGCCACTGCAACCATATTGATGGGAGTTGGGGTTTTAAAAATGCCTCTACCTATAAGGGTTAATTTACTGGAAACAACTGATTCGTGTATTGGCCAAGAAAACAATGCAAAAACTTCATGTGATATTTTTAACATCATTATGCTAAGTAGTACTTGTTTGCTCTTTTAAAAATCTAATCCATGCCTAGCAGATCATTTCTTTCTACTTAAAGAAAGGTATTGCAATGTGTAATATAGAAATTTTGTAGGTCCTGTTGACCTATTACCTGATTGCTGAGAGAATGTGTGAAAATATTTTAACTTTGACTTTAGGGTCAATTCTGGAACACTTGGGATCAAAATTTGATTGCTTCTGGGAGATTTGTGATGATTATCACTTTATTTAAAATTTGTTCACAAGAAATAATCATTTTAAAAAGTGAATTGGCAGGTGGAAGATTCTAACCCAAAAGAATTCTGGGTTTCAGCACAATAAACTGTATTTCATCAGGGAGGATTATTTTGGTTTTTTTCACACTTTATTTAAATGTGAATATTTTTTCATGATACAGAATAAAATGTGCATTTTATGGAACTTGTTTGAATTGTGTCTTTGTTGAAAATAATTGTTTTGAATTTGGTTTAATAAATGAGAAGCTCTCCATTACAAAAATATGAAGCAATGGATTCAGAGAAAATAATTTTGATATATTAGCTTTGATAATATTATTTTAAACATCTATTTTTCCTGTAATAAGTTGTAGTGTAATGCTATAAGCAATAAAATTAGTGTCACATCAGAAGTTAAAATTGTAACCCCCTGCAGTATATTTGTTTAAAGTAAAAGATTTCTCTTTTCTGTTAAAGACAGTGATAAAAACTAGATAGAATTTTGAAGAAATTTTTATTTTAAAATGGGATTTCTTTTTATATTTCTAAATTCTTTTAATTTATCAAAAACATAATTATTTTCCTAATATTATGGGTTTATCCCAGTTTGTGAAATTAAGAAGGTTAGAATGTCCATGGAAAAATTGAATGCTTCCATATTTTAGAAAATCCATAGTTTGCCACTAGCCCTTGAAGCATTAAAAGGCGAGAGCGAGATACGTAATATAGGAAGGCTGTTACATGAGGCCTGCAGATTTTTTCTAATTAAAGAAACACAGGCTTAAGGGATGGATTTTTGGACATCACTGAAGAGTTATTTATATCTATTGTTTCTCTGTGCAATATAGCATTTTGATTAGAGGACAACTAAATAAAACTTTGTCTTTGTTATGCATATATGAAAGTGTATTTATAGAGGATAGATTCTAGAGTGAGCTGTTGTTTATAAAGAAGTCAGGGATATGAAGATCACACATAATTAAATGGATCAATACACAAATTATTGGTAATTAACACCTCTGTTTTGCCTTTTTTCCCCTCTTCTTTCCTTATACACACACACACACACACACACACACACACACACACACATACACACAGCAATCAATTACAATCCCTTCTTGTAAATTCTGTGATAATACATCTACTGAGAAAGATACCAACTTTCAAACATGATAAAACATATTACAGATTTGGATAAGTAAACACTCAAGTGCCAAATACCATTAAAAGGAGGAGGAGACAGACATTTCTGTGCCATGGGCTATTCTCTCCTGAGAGTGTGATGCAGAATGAATGCAAATGGATGGTTGAGACCCCAACCTTTGGTCAAGAATTCTTGCATCAAAATGCTTCTATTCCCAACCATCAGGGAAGGTTTGCTTTAAGATCACTGAAAACACCCAGTTTCCCTATATCAGCTCGGATCCTTTTTTTTTTTTTTTTTTTTTTTAATCTAAGCAAGTTAGAACAATGTGCTTTAACTGGATTAAATAACGATGTACCCTGTGTGAACAATCTAGAACTGACAGGCATTTTACAGATGGCAGAGACTTTGGAAATGAATCAGCAGCACACCTATTTTGAGAAATGAAGAAACTAAGAACTGGAGAGGGTAAGTGATTCTCCAAAATTCTATGTACAGTTGGTAGAGGAGCTGGACTAAGATTCAGTTGTCTTGATTCCAGGTCCAGTGTTTCATCCTCTATATTACATTGCTGTAGGCGGTTTCCACAGAGCAACACGTGTACACACACGTATTTCAGCTACTGCTACTGAAGATGTTGCTGGACTCATCTCTGGGTGTTTCTGAAAGGACAGCTGTATGTCCAACTATGCTATTTACATAAAGGTCTTTGCCCTTTATTTCATTTTTTTAAAACCTGAAACAACGGAATCTCACAAAAAGTGTACTCTCCATATGATACTAAGATTGTTATTTACGGGGCCCCTGAGTGGCTCAGTCAGTTAAGCGTCCAACTTCAGCTCAGGTCATGGTCTCATGGTTGGTGGGTTCGAACCCCGCAATGGGATCTGTGCTGACAGCTTGGAGCCTGGAGCCTGCTTCGGATTCTGTGTCTTCCTCCCTCTCTGCCCCTCCCCCGCTCATGCTCTGTCTCTCTCTCAAAAATAAATAAACATTTAAAAAAAATTTTTAAAAGATTTTTATTTAGTATAATGTAGTCACAATACTCTGTACACCTAAAGTTTTAGAATCATATTTAAATACATCATCAGTTTGTTGTATCTGGCTAAAGCTGCACAATTGTGTCAGAGGTCAAGAAGACTGAAAAAAAGATTGGCTGGATGCAGACCACCCCAGATCACTCACTATGTGAGGAACAGAAACTGGAACTTCTGGGTGTCTTTTCTCCTGTGGGCCCATGTGGGTGCATCAATCACTGCTTTCCATCTCATCTGATTCTACTGTCTTCTAGTGTCCAACCTTAAGTCTTTGTGTGTGTGTGTGTGCATGTCTTTGGGGAGGACAGTCCTCTTGGTTCTTAGAATCCACTGGGACTATTCCCATAAAAAGGGAAAATAAATGTCTATGGTCACGGTTTACAAATAACAACGTTCAGTCTGGTGAGTGGTGGGTGGAGAAGTGCTAACATTTCCTCACCTGGAGTCATTCAACCCATTAACAGATATTGCTTCATTGTATGATATGGTGATCACACTGACCATGACCGAGGATGTTGCAGCAAATTCAGCTGCACCCAAATTGTGGACCTTTGGATTGTCTTTCATAGCTGTGAATATCCTGTTTTAAAACCAACCTGATTCTCTTGAAATTCTTCATATTAATGACATTTGAGCTATTTAATTTATTGCCTAGCAGGAATTCCAGGAACAATATCCAGGATTAGACAGGGAAGGATTTCAGCTCTCTCACGCCTTCTTTAAATTGCCATTATCTCCACTTTTTTTTTTTTTTTTTGAGAGAGATTGGGCACATGTGAGTGAGGGGCAGAGAAAGAGATGGGGAGGGGAGAGAGTGAGAGAAGCAGGGCTCACCCTAAGTGGGTTCATGTTTTTACGATGTGGGGTTTGTGTTCACCCAAAGCGGGGCTCATGCTCACCCGAAGCGGGGCGAACTCACCTGATGTGGGACTTGAACTCACAAACCATGAGATCATGACCTGATGCTTAACGTCTGAGCCACCTAGGCACCACCAAGGTCTCCATTCTTAACACCCTCCCCCCAACTCTTAACAACACGGGCAAGGAGAGAAGGGAAGAGATTTTCAGTCCTTATTCTTTTACTGCTGCACACATAGCCTGTCTTCTGCTCCCTATAGTTTGTCACTGCGCCCGAAGCAGGGGGAGGAGAAGAAATACCCTGCAGGTGACCTGAAACTGCTGGGGCTCCCTGCCTGACTATGGAAAAAAAGGGAGGACTAGAGCAAGTTATCCAGCAATCACCACTGAGTCCTCTGAAAGGTAGTCTTAGAGGAGGGAGGGCAGGGAGGGGTTCTGCCTTTCAGCACAAGAGCAGCAAATAAGACACTTCTGTGCTGGTGGAGTTGCCAGGAGCCCCTCCCTCCTTCCTTTCCTCTGCTAGTGGAGACTTTATTCTTTGTGTAGCCTAAAGTAGGTTGGGACCAGATCAAATGAGATAATAGCAGTGAAAGTTCTTTGAAAAACATAATGGCTTACACAAAACTTGAGGCTCTTTTTATTTGCCATTGATTTTCCCAGGAGTCAAGAATAGATTCCAGAACTTACTGAGAAGGAGTCATAAATATTAATAACACACATTGACACCAGCTCCCAGTGAGGTTCCAAATTTTTCTCACTTATATATAGAGAAAATTGGACATGATTATAGTATGTTCAGCCATGGCTAGCAGCTGGAGTGTTTTTATTTCCTTGTCAACCATAAAGGCAAGCACAAACACTACATATACCCACTCCTGTGCCTCACCCCACTTCTAGAAACAAAATATTTAAAAAGGACTCTTTAACATGTAGGCTATATCGTAAGTATAGCCCTAGCTTCATTAACCTGAAATTCTTAAGAAAGCAGTACTATTTGAATTTTTCACTTTCAGAATCAGTTATCGATATCTTATGAGATTTCTGTTACACAGATAGGAATTAAGTACTGTTTCAGAGTTCTTCCTGATTTATGATTTAGAGCTGTAAGATAAATTCTCAAAGTTAATGTTAAAGCAATAAAGAGGTTTCTAGATGTTGAATTAGTTTAGCACTCTCACCCAACTTATTTAGATACAGGTGAGAAAATAATGCTGGAGTTGACAATTTAAAGTGTTTATGCTAAACATAACACAAGACCAAAATTCAATACCAACAATTTTATCATCCCCATCAAGCCTCCCATCTAAACTCTGACAGGATGTTTGTACTTTTTATAGAACTCCAATTGTTGTGTTTCTGCTGCTATTGTTACTGATATAGAACCAAGATTCTTACTAATTTGTATATTGTATGTATATGGATAGATGGATGGATGGATGGTTGGATGGATGAATACACAGGTAAGTAGAATTATCTGTCAGATAGAGTTCTAGTTACTTTCACATAAGATGCTCCCAATAAGCCCATAGACAGACAAGGCCACAGGCTCTGGGTGACTAAAAGCCTTTTCTAAGCTTGCATAACTAGAATGTCAGAAAAAGTTTTCAAACCCAGATTTCTGACTCCAAGTCCTGTTTTCTTTGCCTCAAAGTAACTGCTGGATATGCATTAGATACCTGGTTTTCATATCAGCATTTGTAGAAATGAAACATATTAAAATTATTTTGGGGAGGACTCTTGAGTGGTTCAAACTATCACCTGATCACAGAATTTCAAGGTTTGGTCTTATGTTAGTCCTTAGGCAGGAGAAAATTCTAAGATTCACCTTCATGTATGTCTGCCTATTCACAGATATGAAACATTGCAATTCATGGCATCACCTTGGTTTTTTCCCTTTGCACAATGATATTTGTGGAAAAGCCCCACAGGAGCACTGAGATAAGTGTAGGACACTCTGGTCATACAGACATGAACCACTTAAAGGAAAGGGTTGTGTTTTCTTTTTCCTTTATAACTCCTTACAGGGTTTAGAAGGACACACCATGCCCAGCACAGTTGCTACAACTAAAAGTCTTGAAAGAATGCTTGGAGTAGTTCAGATCTATTCTTTTAAGACTTCTGTTCTGAAAAGTTTTAACACAGCTAACTCATGTAGGAAAGATATGCCTACTACTTGGTGTTATCTTTTTGCTCAGGATGACTGAGACGTCATAAATCACTTCTGTCTGAGAATGTGAACTGTAAGTCCTAAAACTCCCAGTGCTGCCTTAATAACTCTGTGCCTCACAGGGCACCAATGATCTAATCATGAATTCCCTTGTTCTTGGCAGATATGCAGCACTCCCCTACCCTACCTCATCCCTAGCAGAAAAATCTTTTCCTGAACCTGGCTAATTTGCCATCAGCCACGACAGCTGCATTCCACCCAGTGTTCAACCTAACAGGATCCTGACAGCCCATGAGTTTTTTCAAAGAAGCCAAGCACATCCACATGTGAGAGCCAAGGGTCACCTTACCCTTTTGCTACTCTGAAGACTTCCCCAGACAGCCCGTCTGTTCTCTTCCTGAATGTAACTTCATTGTGGCCCTGCATGGTATGCGAAGTGCTTCTCCGCCAGACCATGAGTATATGTGACTAGTGGGCTGCTCTCTATTTCATTTGTCCAGTGTTTAGTGTTTTGCATTTAACCTTCTTGCCAACAAGGTGAATAGGATGTAATTAGAACAAAATGTTAATTCACTTTATTAAAGAGAATTTTAACGTCTATCAACTCACAGTGTTCATCAAAATAAGCACATTATATGTCTTCTCACTTTGATATTTAAATAAATGATGATCTGTGGGGCTTTGTAGTCAAATACGTTGATAAAATTTTATTGGGTATAAATTTTGGATTTTTCTTTTGATGTGTTGCTAATATTTCATAATAAAGGCAAATTGTTTAGCATAGGAATCATCCGATGTAGTATCAGTCCCTTTTTATTTAGTTAGAATGCTTAGAACAAATTCATTTCCCTCATTCACTGTTTGAGATGTTGAAGTTTATTGATGCAATAAAACTGGAAAAATGATACTTTCCCTCTTGCAAATGCTTTCACTTGCCACCTCACTTTGCATTTTCTAGTTATCAACAAATTATACTTACCTGGACAATTCAATGGTGAGAGAAATTCTACTTTTTAAGTTCCTACATGATCTTTCCACTACTCTAATGAGTTTGGACTGATCATTTAGACCACTGGTTCTCCACTGAGGGCAATTTTACCCCAGGGGAAATCTGTCAATTTCTGGAGACTTTTTTGGTTGTCTATCTGGGGCAGAAACACTATAGGTGTTTACTAGGTAGAGACCAAGGATGCTGCTAAATTACATCCTACATTACAAAGGATGACCCCCACAATAAGGAATTATCCAACTCAATATATCCATAGTGCTGAGGTTGAGTATGATATTGTGATTTATAATAAAAAACATATATTTAGCTTTGGTCCCCATTTCTGGCACACAGGTTCTAAAAGTCTTGGAATTTTTTTAAGTGATGAGAGTAATGGCTGTGTCTTTTGTTATGTTAATGAGGTGACTTTTGGACCACACATAAGGATGGGGGCTGTTTACCAGTGGAAACCATGTGATTAGAGGGCTGGAACTTTTAGTCTCAGCCCCAACCTCCAGAGAGGGGAGAGAGGCTGGAGATTGAGTTCTATCACCAGTGGTCAATGACTTAATCAATCATGCATTGGTAATGAAGCTTCCCTAAAAAACCAAAAGGATTACATTTAGAAAGCTTCTGTGTTGGTGAACGTGGGGAGAATGGCAAGTCTTGAGAGGGAATGGAAGGAAAGTCCACTCTCCTTCCTCATACCTTGCCCTATGCATCTCTTCCATCTGACTGTTTCTGAGTTATATCCTTCCATAAAAAAGAACAGTAATGTAATAAGTAAATATTTCTCTGAGTTCTCTGGGCCACTCTAGCAAATTAATTGAATCTGAGGGGGAGGTCATGGGAACTGCTGATTTATAGCTAGTCAACCAGACGTACAGGTAACAATTGGCACCTACAGTGGACAACAGTCTTGTGAGACTGAGCCCTTAAGCTGTGGAATCTGATGCAATCTCTAGGTAGATAGTGTTGGAATCGAGTTGAATTGTAGGACACCCAGCTGGTGTCGGAGAATTGTTGGATGCGTGGGGAAGCCCTGTCCCTGACACACACACACATACTCACATGGTATTTGGTGATCATAACCCTTTTATTGAGAAACACTGGTTTAGAATATATGGTGTGCTGCTTGCGCTTTTCAAATTACAAAAACCATAATAGGAGTAATTTGATCTATAATAGGGTCAGAAGTTGGCATATTTGGAAAGCAACCCTTGAGAACATTTCTAAAAATAGTTCCAAGTGCCACAACAGAGGCTACAGCGTGGCTTAGCCAAGGTTTTTAACCCTTTCAGTCTGTATATAATCTCTACACCCATCTGTCTGAACAGAGAAGAATCACTTTCTACCATGATGAAATGGCAATTCTCTGTCCAATGTTGTAATTTTCAGCTCAGTATAACCATCACAGAATACTTGTATCTTTCTTTTTTTTTTTTTAATTTTTTTTTTCAACGTTTATTTATTTTTGGGACAGAGAGAGACAGAGCATGAACGGGGGAGGGGCAGAGAGAGAGGGAGTCACAGAGTCGGAAACAGGCTCCAGGCTCTGAGCCATCAGCCCAGAGCCCGACGCGGGGCTCGAACTCACGGACCGCGAGATCGTGACCTGGCTGAAGTCGGACGCTTAACCGACTGCGCCACCCAGGCGCCCCAATATTTGTATCTTTCATTTGATATTTAAGTTTCATATATTTATAGTGGTTTCTTTCTGTTGAAATTTGTAAATTAAAAAAAATGATGAATTCCTAACTTTATTTTTAAAGAAGAGTTTTCTTACCAGTCAAAAGACTCTTTTAAGTATCTCTCAAATTACAAATTAGCCTTTTATGATACTGCCCAGTGCATTATAGTTTTAAATTATAGGGGGGGGGAGAATAAATGTTGGCAAAAATGTGTGAAAATTTTGGGAATGAGTGATTCCTAGAAATATTTGACTCCGGCAATTTTGCTACCCTTATCCCTGCTAGTGATTCACAATTTGTTCACAAATGAGTTTTGCCTGCTATTAGAGCATTGCTGCCAGGTGCAGATCTATTGGAGAAGCTTTCATTGAAGAAGGTTTATTGCCTCTTTACAAACAACTTTTTGGGGTCAGTTTAAATGGCATAAACTTCACTCATTATAAGTATATAATTCAATGATTGTTTAGTAAATGTATATAGTTGCACAGTCATCACTGTGATCCAGATATAAAACATTCCCAGAATCCTCAAAATGTTTCTCGTGGCCACTTACAGTCATTCTCACTAACACCCAAACTCTAGGCAATCATTGATCTGCTGTTTCCATAGATTTGTCTTTGTTAGAAATTTTATTTAAATGGAATCATATAATATGTAAGCTTTTGTGCCTAACTTCTTTCAGACAAAATGTTATTTTAATTAAAGTTTATTTATTTATTTTGAGAGAAAGAGAGAGAGATAAAGTGCATGCACACGTGAGTGGGAGAGGGGCAGAGAGTGAGGGAGAGGGAGAGAATCTCAAGTAGGCTCTGCACCATTAATGCAGAGCCCAACACAGGGCTTGAACCCACCAGCCACGAAATCATGACCTGAGAATAAATCAAGAGTTGGCGCTCAACCAAATGAGCCACCCATGTGCCCCTAAAAAAATGTTTTATGGTTAATCTGTGTTGTTGCATGTATCAGCAGTTCATTTTTATTGCTGAGTAGTATTTCAATGCACAGTTATACCCCACTTTGTTTATCCATTCACCAGTTTCTAGATATTTGGATTGTTCCATTTTTTTTCTTTGGTTATTATGAATACTGCTATTCTAAACATTTACAAACAAGTCTTTGTGTGGATATACTTTTTCACTTGTTTGGGGTAGATGCCCAGGAGTGAAATTACTGGGCCATGTGGTAGATGTATGTTTAACTTTTTTAAAGAAAATACCAAACAGTTTCCATAGTTACTGTACCATTTTACATTCCTGCCAGCAATGTATGTTCTGGTCCAGTTTCTCTACATCCTTCCAGTGCCTAGTATTTCCAGTCTTTTTGATTATGGCCATTCTAGTGGGTCTAAGTGGTATCTCTTTGTGGTTTAAATGTGCACTTCCCTAAAGACTAATGAAGTTAAACATATGTAAAATGGCCTTCCTACATCTTCTTTGGTGAAATGTCTATTTGAATATATTGCATTAAGAAAACATTCAAATCTCTTACCTTCCTTTTGCCTTTTGGTGCCACTATTTTCCAGTTACATGAAATGACAATTAACTGATTGATGATCTATAAGAGTATACCCTGTTCAGATATTTCAGTTCAGATTACCTGAGAGGAGGTAAGAGACACTAGCACTTCTGGGAGGTATTAACTTGAAATTACAAAACTACCTTAATGCTTTATGTGTCTGAAGCCACTTAGACTATCTTCTAAATGCAGCTAATTGATACTGGACATCGATTCTGATGCCAAAGATTTTTAATCGCAACAGATCTTATTTACCTCAAAAGCTGATTTTGAAAAGGCATTCAGAAGAAATTTATTTCAATTCACTCTAGATTAAAACTACCAGAAATGTCAAAGGTGAACCACCTTAAGAACTAAAGATGGAATGGTCCAGACAACGGAATAGTATTGAGTGAAACAATAAGCAAAGAGTTAACAGCCAAGAAAAGACTTAGGAAACTTAGATGCACGCTATTAAGTAAAAGAAGCCAAACTGACAAGGCTACCTACTCTATGATATTCTGGAAGAAGCAAAACTTTGGAGACAGGGAAAAAAGATCAGTAGCCAGGGGTTCATGGGGAGCAAGGGCTGAAAAGGTGGAGCTAAGACAATTTTTTAGGGCAATGAAATTACTATGTGTGATACTATAATGTTGGATATGTGTCACTTGTCTACACCCACAGAGAGTACAATACCAAGAATAAACTCTAATGTAAGCTATGGAATTTGGGTGATAATGTGTAAATGTAGGTTTATCAATTGAAATAAACGTGCCACTCAGATGAGGGATGTTGATAATGGAGGAGGTTATGCGTGTATGAGGGCAGGGGTAATGGGAAATCTCTGCACTGTCTGCTCAGTTTTAATGTGAATCTGAAACTGCCCTAAAAATAGGGGCACCTGGGTGGCTCAGCAGGTTGGGCATCTGACTCTTGATTTCAGCTCAGGTCATGATCTCATGGTTTGTGAGTTCAAGCCCCATGTGGGGCTCTACACTGGCAGTGTGGAATAAATAAATACACTTTAAAAAATAAAATAAAACTGCCTTAAAAATAAAGTCTACTCAAAAAATTAAGGACATATATCCAGGGAGGATGTAGTCCTTGCAATCCAAGCAGGTTAGTGTCTGGGCCGACTCTGTTTATTTTTCACACTCTTCTCTGTCAAAGCCTTTATTTTGTAGAAAGAATGGTCAATCAGTTGTTCTATTAACTAATTTATTCAGCGGCCTGCACATTTATTTTTCTTAGACTTGCTGGTCACGACGACAACCACTTTCAAAGTTGTGAAACTCATGTTTGGAGACCTGTGCTTTTTATTGCTGTGGGTTGTTGTTTATTCGTTTTCAGTTCAACTAAAATAAAAAGAGTCTTCTTGTTCTGTGAAATAGAAGATTGGCTATATAACAGCGCTATAGCAATATTTTGTTTAGAAAAGTCACAATTTGGTTCACAAGCTTACGAACTTACCAGTTTACCTTTACTGGTCTGTATTGCAAACTCATTCCTAGAAAGCTATGAGGGAAAGATTTTTTTTTTTTTTGACTAGTTGGCTAAAGTTCATTTTTCCAGATTAACCTAATGAGAAAGAAGCTGAAAGATTCTGAGCAGAGCAGACTAGCTTGCAGTTAGACAGATTCAGTCTTGCTCCAAACTAAGTCTTCTGGCTCACTCTTGCCTGCCACCTCTCAAGCCACAGTGAAGCTGTGACAAAAATGCCTATTAAAAAGTGCTTCACAATTCTGAGACCCCAGACTGTGCTGCTTCTAAATATATTTGTTCTGTGCTTGTAAAGTGCAGACTAGGGTCCCACCAATTTACAAAAATAAATCCCATTCCCATTGGATTGACTCTGTGACCTGATTCTGTGAAGGCTAAGGGCACATCTCCTGGATACCCTTATTTCTTCAGGACTCAGCAAAGAGACATGTGTATGGAATACATTCAGTAATCATTTGTTGACTAAACAAACATTGAATGTTATCTTAACATTGTTAAGTGTCAACTGTGTGAAATATTGAATGAATATCTAAATACCTCACCTGCTCACTCCCAGATAGACTATCTTTTAGCGCAGTATTTTCAAGTTTCTTTAAATTTATTCCTTTTTGTACAATATGGTTGAAATGAAGAAACCAGCACTGTATATTCTGGAATGGTGCTAACAACATTATAGAATATACAGAATTACTAATACTTAACTGTGCACTTTAATTCTCTTGCAATTACTCAAATGTGTCTTGTTTTACAAACATACACTGGATTTGTTATAAAATGGCTATGTGTGGCAAGGAAGGGTTACAAAGGTAAAGAAGGAGGAGAGCTTACTTTCAAAGGAGCTTAGAATTCAGCATTGGAGGGAGAGAGTTAAACCGACAATATTGTATTATTGAATACAGGTGGGAGGAATGGGATGGGGAAGCAGAGAAAATACTGATTGATTGTCAACAGAATCATCCTGAAACTTCCAAATGGGAGCATCAGTGATAGGGTCCAGCTTGCACTCCCAGGGATATAGAGCTGTGAGCAGGAGCAGGTGGACAGAGGCACTGCTCCTGAGCCCCAGTGATATGGCCAATGGTCAGGAGTACATACACCCTGATCCAGTTTGAGGGAACTAAAGGCTGCTAGAATGATGTATACAATCCTCTAAATCTGTCACGTTAATTTTTCTGAGTACAGGTATGTGTATTAATTTATCATAATGTCTAAGTTTTTTCCAGAATCTATTATTCATTGGATTAAGATTTGAAGTTTATGGAAACCATGTTATTTTATTGGATAGAAATTAAATTGAAAAGGTGTAACCTACAGAAATAAAGGGATATACTAGTTTATTTTTTGACTGTTTGGAGTGCTGCGCTCTTCTAGAGGTTCTCAAGTATTGCAGATGACACCTCCCTGCCCATTTTTATTGTCTTTTAGTAAATAAAACCCACCATCCTTTAGTACGACCCTTTCAGGAAAAATGCTGCATAGGCTTTGATACCTTTTCAATTTAAACCGCAGAGTAAGTTTTAACAATATTTTCCGATACTAATATTTTTAAAATTAAACCTTTTATTTTGTAAGGATTATAGAGTCACAGGCAGTTAGAAGGTATTACACAGAGGTCCTGTGTATCCTTCACCTACTTTCCCCTAATGGTTGCATCTTACCTAATTACAGTTCCATGTCCAAACTAGGAATCTGACACCGCACAGCCTATATTTCTAAGGCATCTTATCTCCTAGGTAGTTTTGGGTAAACCGCAATCAAATTACAGAACCATCCCATCACTACAAAGATCTCCCTTGTGCCACCACCTTACAGTCACATCCTCCTTCCTGCCATCCCAGACTCTCCCCAGTTGCTGGCAATCACTACTTTGCTTTCCATTCCTATAATTTTATTTTAAAATGTTTTGTGAATGAAATCGCCTAGTATGAAACCTTATGAGGTTGGCAATTTTCATTCAGCATAATGCCGTTGAGATCCATCGAAGTCACTGTGTGCGTTAATAGCGTATCCCCTTTTATTTCTGTAGAGTGTTACATGATATGAATTACTGCAGTGTGTTTTCCCATTGAGGGGCATTTCAGTTGTTTCCAGTTGTAGGCTACTACAGATAAGATGGCTAGGAACAATTGTGTCCCGGCTTTTGTGGGAACATCAGTTTCATTTGTTTGAGATAAACAATCAAGTCATACAGTAAAGATATGTTTAATATTTTAAGAATATTTTCTGTAAGAATATATTAATATTTTAAGAATATTTTCTGTAAGAATATATTCTGTAAGAATATATTCTGTAAGAATATTTACTGTATGCCAAGTCATACAGTAAAGATATGTTTAATATTTTAAGAAACTGCCAAATGTTTTTCGGAGTGACTGTATGATTTGACATTCCTACTAGCAATGCATGAGAGATCCAGTGTCTCTGAATCCTTACCAGCATTTGGTATTGTCACTGTTTTCACTTGAGTTAATATAATAAGTGTATAATGATATCTCATGATGGGCTTAATTTGCATTTCCCTAATGGCCAGTGATGTTGAACATGTTTTCATGTGTTCATTTGTCACCAGTATATCATTTCCAAGGAAATGTATCTTCATGTATTTGTCATTTATTTTATTGAATTGTTTGTTTTCTTAATGTTGAGTTCTAAGAATTAGTTACATGCTCTAAATATGCATCCTTTGGAGGATGTGTGGCTTTCAAAGATTTTCTCCCAGTCCATAACATGTATTTTTATCCTCTTAATGGGATCTTTTGTAAGGCAAAATTATTTAATTGTGATTAAGTCTAATTTAGAGGGTTTTTTTGTTTGTTTATTTTGTTTTGTTTTTAAGATAATGATTTTGGAATCATGTCTAAAAACTCCTCATGAAATTCCAGGTTCTGAAGATTTTCTTCTATCTTCTAAAAGATAGAAGTTTTAGATTTTTGTGTTTCATATTTAACTCTATAGTTCAATGAATTAGTTTTTGTAGGAGGTATGAGACTTAGGTTGACATTTACTTTTTTTGCCAATTGTTCCAGAACTATTTGTGGAAAAGTGTGTTCTTCCTCCATTGAATTACATCGGCATCATTGTAAAAAATCAGCTAGCTATATTAATGTATCCCATTTATTTATGTGTCTGCTGCTCTACCAATACCATATGATCTTGATTACTGGAGCTACATAATAAGTCCTGAAATTGGGTAGAATAATTCCTCCCAACTTATTCTCATTTTCCAAAATTACTCATAGCTATACTAGTTCCTTTGCTTTCCCATATAAATTTTAGAATACTTTTGTCAATATGTATAGGAAATCTCATTAGATTTTGATGGAAATTGCATTAAACCTGTATATAAATTTGGGGAGAATTAACATCCTTATTATATTGAGTCTTCCAATCCATGATTGTAGTCTATTTATTTAGAGATTTTTTTTGATATAGTTAATTAGCATTTTGTAGATTTCAGCATACAAGTATGTTTTATATGTATATATAGTGATTGTAAGTAGTATTACATTCTTAATTTGGTTTCTTCAAGTGTGTTGCTATTACGCAGAAATGTAATTTATTTTTGTATGTTTATCTTGTGTTCTGTGACCTTGCTGAACTTACTAGTTCTAGGAGTGGTTTTTATTGTTCTTGGGGTTTTCTATGTAGACTATAATATCATCTGCAAACAGAGATAGCTTTGCTTCTTTCTTTCTGATCTATATACCTTTTATTCCTTTTCTTGCCTCGTAGCACTGGCTAAAACAGAGATGAAAGAAGACACTGGGTGGTTAAGGCCATCTTTAGGGAACAATGAGAAGTGTAACTTGAGAATATCAAAGGGTATATCTAGGTTATCAAACTCCTATATTAAATTTTTAATACAGGTGGAAGAGGAGACTGAAGAGATCATTTACAAGCACAATGAGAAAGACCTCAAAAGCCAGTGTAAATGGTACATTCTTATTTAAGAAGAAAATTAAGAAAATAATATGACACGTTGGATAAGAAGGCTACTAACCAAAATTTTTCTTAGTTTCTTTTTCTTACTTTTCCCCAAAATTGGAAGGTATCACTTATATTTTACATTTTGAAATTACTTATCATTTTATTCCCATTTTAGAGTCTAGATTCTAAGATTAAAAAAAAAAGGTCGGATAGCAGAAAGTTTTCTTTTTGGGCACTGGTTTTGAGGTTGTTTATTTTTCAAAACAAAAACAATTTTTTGTTTGAAATTATTTTTACTTTTTTACTTGTTATTTTCTCATTTTGTTAAACAACAAATCTATACTTTTTTGTAAATTCACCTTGCCCAGAGTTATCAAACGGTTCCTTTATAGAGAAATCTATTAGAGAATGTTTAAAGGAGCTTTTTCAAACCAAATAAAAGATGAGTGACCATGGAAAAGATTTCTAAATAACTTCTAAGTTTTGACAAACTTTAGTAATCCCTTTTCTTACTATAGGTAACAGTTGGTAAGAGAAAGATGAAAATAACTGCTATTTTAGCATATTTATTAAAGTGCTATGCAGGATGGAAATTTTGTTAAGTGTTAAAAAATATAAGCAAACAACAGAAAAGCTGAAAAACGAGGGTTTGGTGGGTGGTTGAAGCACCTTTGTGTTAAATCATGTCATGAATGCTTCCTTCACATGTGGAGTTGCATCATTTCTTAAGGGATTTTGTTGTCATGACAACAAGTTTTACGGAGCATTTTCAGCTTCCATAGTTAGAATTACACACAAAAAAAGAGTTTGATACAATGAACACAGGTGAGCTTTCCTTATTACATTTGGATAAAGGCCCCCTGATTTATCATAGTCATATTCTTGAAACAATTAAAAATATGACCCTTCTTTCGTTTTCAAAGGAAGGTCATTTTACTAAAAAGTTTTTTTTTCCCCTCAAGCAAATGAATTTAAAAGACTCTAAATTGTCTCAGTTTAAATACTATTAGATTGCAAGGTAATTTATAACGAATAAGACATGATGACATCTAATGCACGAAAGGACTTGAAGTTACAGTCTATTTCTTGCAGAGATGAATTTCGATAAGTACTAGTAAGCCAAATATAGTTGAAAATATAGGTTGAACATGAAATACTATTAAGAATATGATAGTAATCTGCAGTGGGCATTATTTTATATCACTTGAAAATCTCCTTTATTAAAACCCATCTCTCTGGTAGTTCTATTTCTCTTTTGTAAATATCTTCAAGATAAATGGCAACTCTTTGTGTTAATTTCAAATGTGTACTCCTATTATATTGTTTTGTAGCTATGCATTTATAGATAATTATCTTCAAAATAATCAACACATCAAGTTTTATCTTGGAATGTTCATAATACTCTTATTTCTAAATAGGTGGACAACAAATCAATATTTTGTGCCTTTAAACATCGTTTTCTATTTTTTAAAATAGATGACTACTGGAGCCCCATCCATTTAATCTGCATTACAAATGCTTCAAACTTGTAAGGAAACTTCAAGAAATATTACAAAACACTCATGATTACCTTTCATGGGCCAAGACTTAATTATAGATCCTACTTAGTTGTAAGAATGACTAGACCTGTTGTGTTTTAGCAGGATGACAATATGGCCGGCTACGTATACCAGATTGCCTTTGCTAAACAGAAATAGCAAAATGAATTTCGGGAGATAATTTCCAACACAAATTCCTAGTAAAATTTTTATGGTTCTGTTTTACACTTAATATTCCAAAGTAGTATGTGAAATAACTCAGTGCTTCAATTAAGAAACTACTTGATAAAAACTACCTTTTTTTTTCAATGTGCAAGACACATAACTAATTCACTTAATGGGTTTACAGAGCTGTGCTAAAGGAAAGGTCTTCACTAAATTAGCTGTTAGTCTGCAGATAAAGTTTTGCCAATCTCCTCATAAATCTATCCCTAAATCTCAAACATATTTATTCAAAATCTATTATTTGTGAAACACTAAGCATGATTCTGCTAGGGCTACAACAGTAAGATACTCTTAGCATGTTTCAGTGGGGGAGTTTTAAATAATGATCCATTATTTAAGGCATGATATGGTAACTATAAAAGAGCTATAAAGTATGTTTGAAGCTCAAGAGAAAGAGAGGTGGCCCTGGAATTGGGTGGTTAGAACTCCAATGGATGGATATGGTGTTGAAGGATAGCATTGGGGGAAAGTGCAGACAGATAATATGGCATAAACAAAGGTCCACAGGGGAAACAATGGCATGAATTGAGGGGAATGGCTTGACCACATCATGCATATATTAGAGAGGAGGACATAAAGCTTAGAGAGACTAGAATTAAGAGGGCCTTACAGGTTTTACTAAATGACAAATGCATTCTGAATTTATTAAGAAAATGGTGAGCCACTGAAAGGGCAAGCAAGAGAGGGACATGATTAAAGTTGTGTCATGGGACAACAAATTTCACTATATGTGTAAAGGGAATCAGAGGCAATGAGAAATGGAGGCAAAGAAAATTAGTATACAGTTACTTTAATAGGAATGTACAGGTGAAAAGCAAACAGGACTTGGATGAGAGGTTCTTTGAAGTCAAAGAGTTTGGACTTGGTGAGTAAAATAACTGCATCACTATTACATCAAAGTTAGGAAGAGAAACTGTCAAGGACTATGTGTGTGAATATAAAAAAGTTCATTTTTTCTTACCTAATTTTTATTTTAATTTTTCTTCCAAGTTTTTATTTAAATCCTAGTTAACATATAGTGTAGTATTGGTTTCAGGAGAATTTAGTGATTCATCACTTACATATAATACCTAGTGCTCTTCATAACAATTGCTATCCTTAATGCCCATTTAGCCCATCTCCCACCCACCTCCCCTCCAGCAACTCTCAGTTTGTTCTCTATAATTAAGACTCTTATGGTTGCCCCCCCCACCTTTTCCCCCCTTCCCCTATGTTCATCTCTTTTGTTTCTTAAATTCCACACGAGTGAAATCATACGGTATATGTCTCTAACTTATTCTGCTTAGCACAGTACTCTCTAGCTCCATCCACGTCATTGCAAATGGCAAGATTTCATTCTTTTTGACGTCTGAGTTATATTCCATTATATATACATATATACATATATATGTGTATATATATATACATATATATACACATATATATACATACATATATATACATACATATATATACATATATATACACACACAACACATCTTCTTTATCCATTAATCAGTCCATGCACATTTGAACCTTTTAAATAATTTGGCTATTTGCTGATAGTGCATGTGCCCCTTTGAATCAGTATTTTTGTATCCTTTGGGTAAATACCTAGTAGTGCAGTTGCTGGGTTGTAGGGTAGTTCCATTTTTAATTTTAAAAAGTTCATTTTTTGATAAGCTAAATTAAAAACTTCATGGGGCAACTGGCTGGCTCAGTGAGTAGAGTATATGACTCTTAATCTTGGGGTTGTGAGTTCAAGCCGCAGGCTGGGCATAGAGCCTACTTAAAATCAAATAAATAAATAAATAAATAACACTTTACAAGTGAGATTATTTGAAAGGGGCCAGTGTAATGCCCGAAGTTCTGAAACCTCCCACAAAAGTCCACCAGAGTTGTAAGTCAAAGCCAAGCGGCAAGGGTCGTTTATTGCAGGTTCGAACTTGGTCCTCTGCGCACTCGTCGCCGGTGACGCAAGAGGCCACGATCAGGGTTGGTACAGCGTTTTTATAGGCAGAGACAAATAGCACAGGGGAGGTTTCAAATTATGAGGGGCCTGATTAGTTGATTTTAAAGTAAGGACATTTGTTGTTCTCTGATTGGGCGTCCTTTGTCCTTTGGCGGGAAGGCTTTGTCCGTTACTTGTGGCTGGCGGGAGGAAAAAGGGGGAAGGGGGAAGGGGGTAGGGTAGGTGAGGAATGTGCTAAGCAAGCAGGTTTACAGAAGCGAGAAATGCCGGTTAGTTTATGTACAATCACTCATTCCATTACATATCAGACTACATTTAGGAAGGTTTACAACCCATTCTACTACACAGCGGGTTACATTCAGGAAAGGCCTCACGATGCTCGTAGCAAACAGCAAGCAAAGCAGACTTCTCAGCAATTGTATTTCTTGTCAAAGATCCATAATAAGCAGAAAAGAGAACCTAGCTTTAAACTAAGGCAGGGCTGTCATTTGGATTGTTCCTTTCACCAGAAATGATCCTCCAGACTGGGTTTATGGGTACTTACAGGGCCACTCAGTTGGTTAAGCCTACGACTTTGGCTCAGGTCATGATCTCATGGTTTTTGGGTTTGAACCCCACGTTGGACTCTGTACTGACAGCTCAGAGCCTGGAGCCTGCTTCGGATTCTGTGTCTCCTTCTCTTTCTCTGCCCCTCCCCCCACTCATGCTCGCTCTCTCGCTCTCTCTGTCTCTCAAAAATAAATAAATGTTAATATATTATATATACATATATATATAAATATGTATATGTGTGTGTACACACACACACGCACACACGGGACCAACCTCTGTGGGTTCAAATCCTCATTGGTCAGTTACTAATGGTGTCAACAGGTTGATTAAGCTCATTGTGTCTCAGTTTTATCATGGGCAGAACACTAGCCCCTGCCTCATTGGGTTGTTATGAAGATAAAATGATTGGATAACCGTCCCTATCTTGTGGTAAGGAATTTGCACTAGTCATTACTATAGTGACCATCATCATTATTTGTCAAGTATTCTCATAATGAGTTTAGGGGTCAAGAAGAAAATGAGGAACTAGCAACGAAGATAGAAGAAGAAGGACAAGAGAAGGAATGCAACGGGCTAGCGCCCACAGGCAGATGGCAACTTGGTTTCCAGTGTCATAACATTCCTAGAGAAAGAAGACATTGGAACTGTCAACAGATTTGGAAAGTAGAACCTTTGAGATAGCAGTTTCAGTAGAGAAGTAATGGCAGAAGACAGACTGCAAAGGGTTAAGAGGTAAAAAGATAGTGAGAAAGCAGAGGCAAGGCTATTTATCCTAGTTGTTTAAAAACAATCAGAAAAAAAAAAACAACTGGTGCTGAAGGGAAAGAAAAGAATGAGGTAAAGTGGCTGAATCTGACAGCAGAGGAAAGAGAAATGTATTTGAAATCAGTCTATTTGTTTCTATGCGTTATAAAAAGTGAACAGGTTATTGAGAGATTGTTTTATAGTGAGCGTCTTTTTTCAAGACTTCCCAGGAAAATTTTACAAGAGAACCTGGGTGTACACACAGTTTCATTTCTAATGATTCATAGATGTAACATCATTGCTTACAAATGGAGAGTTGTGGGAATCTTTTGAAGTTTTTATACACTTGACAGTTGTTAAATCTTTATTTTCTAATAAAAGGTGGATGATAATCTAGTAGTGTTCTGTTTCATTTTTCATTCTGCTTCTTTTCATGTTCTGTTATTTTTAACTCATCAGCCAATAAATGTTTATTGGTACTTACACTGTGCAGGCAATGCTAAGTACAGTGGGAGACACAAAGAAGTAAAGGATTTCTGTTTCATTGTGTGCATGAGACAGTTGGAATCTAGATAATGTAAACGCACTTTCTAAGACACTGGAGAAAATACTTATAATTTTTTTTTAAAAAAGCAAAACTTGTCTTGTTATTAATTAATTTTTATGGGAAGTTCATGTAGTTTTCTTAAAGTCTTAAAATTATTTCAGCTGTGTTTTGTATTTTCAAATGATTAATTTATTCCAGAAAATTTAAGAATGCTACAGACAGACACACATATATGCACTCTAGTAATGTGACTCAGAATTATGGACTATTGTAAAAACTATATTATTTTATTTTCAAATAAGTATGATTGCAATTCACTGTTAAAAACATTTATAAGTACAGTAGATAAAATACCAGACTACATTTTTAAAATGTGACTTCGTAATTCTTATTTACCTACAAATAGTTCAGGCTGAATCACAGAGCTAAAAATATGGAATTATCCTAAATGACAGTGTTGCTGCATGTTGAAATGTGGAAGAGAGGTGCTGTGGCCCTTTCTTTGCCAGTATGACTGATGGTACTTATCATCTGTGTATGGGGCTGTGACTCAGAGGATCAATCAATACCAAGTGGCAGGCCTCACCACACTGCACCCATGTGACACTGATCTTTGATTTGTGGTTGAAACCATTGTCCACTGTAATTTTGCATCAGGTAAATTACCTATACACTTTTGTGGTTGAGGGTTACTGATATCTCTTATTCAGATCCATATTCTCAATATTTATGATGAAGAAGTTAGGTTGCAACAAAAACAGTCTTTTGCTAAATATTTCTTACACCTTGATGAGCAATGAGGCCATTAGGAAACTTGAAGATGCAGGCTTTATTGACCACACAATTTCTTACCACCACAACTCTTACATGCTTGCTCAAGGCCAAAAAGTAAGACCATTTGCCACTTTCTGTCTGCTCAGTTGGCTACCTGTGCAGCCTCTTGACCAGACCTGTGCCCAGTAACAACTGTTAAATCAGCAAAGAATGTCTTTGGTTCTCCCAGAAGCCCCTCCTCCTCTTCAGTTCTCCTCTCCTACCATCAGCCAAAGCCTTAGTTTCCATGTAGAAATTCATGTCAACATTAGAAATGTATGCCTTCTTAACATAGAACATCTCATATCCCTTCTGAAAACTAAATCAAACCAAACCAAATCAAACCAAACAAAGTAGTTTTGCTTATTTCAAGCAGGGTGTAGTTTTCCACAGCTACAGATTTGTTGCAGTGTCTTAGTAATGTATGTGTGTGTGTGTGTGTGTGTGTGTGTGTGTGTGTGTGTGTGTGTGTTACTATATTTCTTCTTAAGCTGAAATACCAAAGTTCAATTGATCAAATCTCTGTGTATCTGTAGAGAGATATCTGAGTATGTTCTGACTCCTTTCCCAGCTATTTTATTCTATGAATTTCCTACTTTCTCCATCAATGACCTTTGCATACTTCAGAGTAGTTGTTTATAAGTTGTAATTGATAACTTTGTTTCTCCATCTCCATTTTCACTTGAACCCCTCTATTATGGATCATCAAAAAATGTAGAAACATCCTTCTCTTCAAATTCTTCAGTTCCTCTTCAGGACTTTAAGGTAATAAAACTTCTCCTTTTTTCCAGATTCTTCATTCTTCTGTCCTTCTTAGTTGAACTCCTACATTATGATGATGACTTCCTAGCATCTAGGATAAATCTTGGCTTTTGGCAAGAGAGATTTGGAAAGCTCTAATCTAATGCCCCAGGAGACAGGTGGAGGTCACCTAAGATTCTTCCCTGACTTTGTGTCCTAGTTAGTATTCCTTGACCATGACCTTCCTTGGTTCAACTTTCTCATTCCTTAAACCTGAGTCCTGGACTTGGTTACCTGCCTACATCCCTGCCTTGATCTTGGCATTCTCCTCCCAATTACATGTCCCTGCCCTCAAATTCCAGGCTGTTGTAATGGTTTTGCTGTTTGCTGACAAATTTCCCAGTGTTTCATTGCCCAGTCCAAAGTGTCAAGTGCCCCAAATGCCCTGTGCACTTAAGAGATACTCATTCTCTCAGATGTTGAGGCCAATATCTTGTTACTGTCAATTCCTCCTGTTCTCTCACTTCACCTATTCAGTCAATTGCCACATTCTGTAGATTCTTTCTTCACCATGTCCTAAAGTTGTTCCTAATTTGACCCCATAGCTATTACTCTGAGTCAGGCTCCCATTTTCTCTTATATGAAGTATTACAATATAATTGGTCTTATGCACACTGATGCTCTCTCATTCTAATTGTTCTGGGTCCATTCCTCTGTGATAATGACCATGATTCCACTGAAGAAGTAGTAACTTCTCCTTTGATGTCTATCTACCTAGTGACTTTATGAGAATAAGATTCACACTATATCAAAGCAGTATTTGTATATATGCCTGGTGTGATTTTAAGTGCTTTACAAATATTAATCAATTTAACGTTACAACAACCCTATAATCCTACTTTTATAGAAGAGAAAACCAAGGTACAGAAATGGTAGGTCACTTGTCTGAGGTTACCTAGCTAGTACAATGACAGAGTCATAATTTGACCTTGTCAGTAACTTCAGAGTCTTATATAACTTCTCTAAGATTATTTATTATCTCCTCTTCAGGGATATTCATAAATATTCAACAAGTTGTACATAAAATAGCAGT
Source organism: Lynx rufus (assembly GCF_022079265.1). Taxonomy (NCBI): domain Eukaryota; kingdom Metazoa; phylum Chordata; class Mammalia; order Carnivora; family Felidae; genus Lynx; species Lynx rufus. The sequence continues at coordinate 39,221,435 of NW_025814831.1, forward strand.
AATTCCCTGGGTTTACTTCTTGCTTTAAAGAAACTTTCCATTTTCCATTTTGAATACCTAATGGTTAGACAGGTTGTTTTCTCTGCTTCAGTAGAGATGAAGTATCTTTGGGTATTAGTCCTACTAGTGATTTTTGCACCCAATCTATGGAAGTTATTATCACAATCTAATAGTTTAGGATATACTACCTCAAAATCATGAGTCTTCAAGGAGAAACTAGAATGAGGAATATGAGGGGCAGCTGTGAAATACCAGAGGGCTTTGAAAATAAGCACCGCATTTGATGTATATATATTAGGAAAACAGGCAGAAGGTATCTGAGGTCAGACAAGGAGAGGCAGTAGGAGGAGAGAGAGAAGGAGGAGCAGAGGGAAGGATCATTGCAGCTTGCTCAGGGGAAAGCATTGGATGGTAAACTGTGAACTCTGCATGTGTCCTTTTGGCATGGGAATGCCATTACTATTAATTGGACACTAGCACTGCATAAGAAATCCTATGTAATTTAGTTGGATGCATCCCCTGGCGAGCTGGCGTAATGTCAAGAGACAAGACAAAAATGAGAGAAATGCAAGAAAATACACAGGGAAAGACATTTCTAAGTGAAAAAAGTTTTAAGTAATCTCAAATTTTTTCTCATAATATTTGCTCTTGCTATGATGAGAAGCAACAAGGTTGAAACCTTGTCTAAAGACAGATTAATAGTGAAACTCTTTCCATTGTCATTAAGGGAGACATTACTATACAAATAGCAACTATTAAAAAATGTGCTAGACTGTGGGTAGAAAGTGTCATTCTCCTTGCTGTGTTTTTAATATCTATAAATATGATCTCTGTGGCATATTATCCACTAGGAGAGTGCTATTTCACCTTTGGTGAGGTACTTCTTTACCTCCTATTGATTTATTTGATGAGTAAAAAATGAAGGTTAAGGATAGCATTTGCTATAAACACTACGTCAATAACCAAGAAAGACTTGAGATGCTTTCTGAACCTTAGGTGGCACATGAGAAAAGATCTTTTTTAAAAAGCCTTTTCATCATCTTTCTACTTCTTCTACTTGTGTGTAGAAACATGGAGACTAGAAGCACAGAAAATGAAAGAAAGGGACAAAATAACATAGTTTGTTCTACTCAACTATGATCATGACTCGCATTTGAACTTTGTCTTTTCCTAGAATATCACACACTCCTATATAGAAATGTACATGTAAATGTAAAATGAAATGCTTTAGGATTATCCTAGTAGCCATGCCTATTAATGAGGCAATCAATAGTGGCTGTATTTGCAGATTACTTATCATTAAATAAAGCAACATCAAAAACAAACTGAAAAACTCCTGAATCTTGTATTGGCTCTAGTTTTATATCCTTTGTGTGGCAGGAATGCCCAGCATTTTTATACCCTCACTCAAGGCTGATAATTAATTTCTAATAAAAGAACACAATTGTTTTTCAAAGATCAGTTCTTATTAGTTGCTTAGTATATATTCTGCTCCAGAAAAAAAATGAAAACACATCAAGCTGAGATGGAGATGAAAACTAAAGAGGGCATAACTCATTTGGATTCGTTGGTACCACTCAATCAGCATTCAAGCGAGGGTTTTGGCAAGTAGGTAACTCTTTGCCTTTTTCTCTGGGCTGCAGAGCATCTTTGAACCACACTACATGGCCTTCACAAAGCAGCCATGCAAATTTCCCTCAACCAGAATCCCAGCCAGGGTTTCTCAGGGTGATATAATTCTGATTTGTTCCCTACCATGAAATGCAGTGAACAAAGATTATTATTTCAAGCAATCTTAGATCTTCCCTATACAAAGATCAAATTATTGATCATTTGGGACAGGCTAACTGGTAAACATGATAACTTACTCATGACATATACACAACTGATCACATTTATGCCTCTGAGGGCCCTTTCCAAGCTGGTTCAATTTTATTTCTCTGGAGTGACTGACACACTTTACAAACCAGTCCCAGAACCTTGCCTACTTTAGTCAGTATTTGAGCCCCAGAGCAGACCACACATGTATGTGTGTATATGTGTGTGTGTGTGTGTGTGTGTGTGTGTTTAACACCTTCTTCCTCTGTTGGGCAAAAATATTTATGATAATATTAATGCGATGATCAAAAAAATAATTATTTACAGATACTTTCTTTAGTTTTATAACCATTAAAAATTAAAAGTGAAAGATAAAAAACTAACTGAAAATAGTTATTAAAATTCAGTAAACCAGTTTAGCTATGAACTAAAATTTGCACTTACCAAAGAAAAACATATCTCACAGTTCATACTTTGTTTTACTGTTTTAAATTGTAAACAAATAAAAACAATTATAATATATTCTTTATATTTATATATATAATTAAAACAATAATAATGTAGAATATATTTAAACTTAGATGAACAAAAAAATGTTTTGAGATATATAATTATCATCAACGTTTTAGGAATTGTCCATTAATGGTGCTAATAAAACGTAGATTTGTTTTTAGTTGGTTTCTTTGTAATTCTTGAGGGTCAAAGATTCCCCTTATTGCTCCACCAGGAGAGACCTCTCCCATCACTGGCCTTGGCAGTGATCTGCTTGTTGAATATCCCTAGTAGCTCAAATTAGCATCTCCTCTGCCCTTGCACAAAACTGAAAATAATTTAGGTCAAATGAGTACTTTTTGGTGCATAGCACCCAGTCACACACACCCCATACCCACACACATCTCTTTCAAATAGCAATATAAATCATCTTCATGGGATCAGAACTTTTACTATAAACGTTTCTTTCTGAAGCTCCCTGTGAGAACAATAGTTTCTTCGATCTACCAGTAAGCCTGAGGATAATGGATAATGCTGGCCATGATGCGATTCATCCCCACATTCCCTCTGGAAATAAGCTTACTCCAACTCTCTATTGTTACACCAAGCTTCAGGACTGAGAAACATAAAAATACTTCTCTGCTTGTAGCTCGACAAGAGGACAGGTTTTTCTGGTCCATATTAAATGGATTACAATTATACATAGATGAAAGTATAATGATCTAATATTCATTTTAAAGCTGTTACCTCCAGTGAAGGAGAACAGAAAATAGAATATCTAGAGACAGGAACATGCATGAATATCATGTTAATAGCTTTCTTGCTGGTTAGGACACAGTGAGCAAATAAAAGTGTAATAATTCAGCAAGACAGAGGATATTAAAATGAATCATTACCAAATTGGGACCTAAGCCAATATTGCTGATGTCAATTCCTTTTGCAAACTTTATCACGTTGTGGCAGTGGGAGTTTTTATTTGCTGAGTTTTGAAGATCTGTATTTACGGAAGTTTTTAGTGTTAAGAAAGGGATCTGATAATCTAATGGCAGTCAGAAAACTGTCATTACTGCTTTTTAAACATTTCCTTTCTGGCTATAAATAGCAGGTATGAGAGTCCTCTCATACTTCTCTCTCTCTCTCTTTCTATATTACATATTATATATAATATATAATATAATAAACCTAAATCTCAATATCAGGCATGGGCTTAGATCACGCTCCACTGAGAATGGCTCTTAGCTCAACCAGAAGCTAAGACCTCAAGAAAAGACCATTTCCTGAATCTGTCTTCCTGAACATTCTTCCTTTTCCTTTAGTCCCTGCAGTCTGATATTCTCTCTCTCTCTCTCTCTCTCTCTCTCTATATATATATATATATTTGCACTTGCATGGGAAGAGGGTGGTAGCAGCCATATACACATTTGTGGACTCATTAGCTTTGCATTTCCATTGTGTGAATTCCAGAAGTACTAGAATCCCAAGGCCAATTAAAAAAATATTTTTTAATGTTTATTTTTTTGGGGGGGAGGGTAAGAAAGAGGGGGGAACACAGAATCTGAAGCAGGCTCCAGACTCTGAGCTGTCAGCACAGAGCCCAATGCGGGGCTCGAACTCATGAGCTATGAGATCATGATCTGAGCCAAAGTCGAACGCTTAACCAACTGAGCCATCCAGGTGTCCCAGAACCCCAAAGTCACATTTAATCAATGTAATTGCCTATCTACGTGTCTGTGGCAAAAAATATGAAGTTTTAAGAAATTGGAAAAACACAACTTAATGTGAGATAATTGATCTTTGTGACTAATGAAAGGAAAAATAGTACTTATGTAAATAATGTTTATAAATTATCTTTACCCCAGTGTAATCAGTTTAGGAAGAACAAATAGTTCTCTGAATTGAGAACCTTCAGTTACTCACTGAATAGAGTTTAATCTATACTCAACTCTACTGAATATAATTGTCATGAAAATGGGGTCAACCTAGCTTCCTTACATGTATAGAGAGTATATATACTCTCCCTGTTACGTATGCCATATATCATATATACAAATATTACACATAACAATCATATAAATAAAACTCAGATAAATCTTTAATTATCAAATTTGAGTTTTAGGATTTATTTATAGTTATACACCTACTCACATACAGTTGTTTTTCAAGCTTCACAGTTCGTCACCCCTTATGGTTACCTGGCTCTTCCTAGCTGATGAATCACTTGACCTCAGTATGCAGTACTGATGGCACCAAACTGACTCCTGGCAAGAAGGGGCAGACCCTCAAGGCAAATGCTTCGTTGTTCAACCCTGTGTCACCCTGACTTGCCTCCAGTCTGGCTTTGAGCTTGAATCCTCATGACTGACTGGATTTCCATTTTGCTCTTTGTACCCAAATCTCAATATCAGGCATGGGCTTAGATCAAGCTCCACTGAGAATGGCTCTTAGCTCAACCAGAAGCTAAGACCTCACAGAAAAGACCATTTCCTGAATCTGTCTTCCTGAACATTCTTCCTTTACCTTCAGTCCCTGCAGTCTGGTTCTCAACAGTGGGTTTACTTTTTGACTTGGCTCTGTTTTTTGCATTACATGGCATCCAAATTTACCTTTACTAAAACAGGTGCTCACAAAATGTTTGATATCCTGGTTTCCAAACTTCTAGACCTTCTACCTTGGTTGACCTTGGCATCTTCTGGTCCTTTTCTGGTTTATTACTTGCCCCAATCTTAGCTCTTCCTCTACATTGTCTTCCTGGAAAATCTTACTGTGAATCTTTGGTACCCAAAAAGTGAGACCTTATTCCAGACCCTTCCTTTTTTTTTTTTTTAATTTTTTTTCAACGTTTATTTATTTTTGGGACAGAGAGAGACAGAGCATGAACGGGGGAGGGGCAGAGAGAGAGGGAGACACAGAATCAGAAACAGGCTCCAGGCTCTGAGCCATCAGCCCAGAGCCTGACGCGGGGCTCGAACTCACAGACTGCGAGATCGTGACCTGGCTGAAGTCGGACGCTTAACCGACTGCGCCACCCAGGCGCCCCCAGACCCTTACTTTTGATGTTTACTATCTGCTTCTCAGCTCTGCCCTAATCTAGTTAATTTATTTCCTTCTGGCCCTATCATTCTAGCCTGCTTCTTTGTTTTGAATCTTTACCTTGTCACCAAAATTCTTACGATCAATGTTTAATGTGCTCCGAATGGGAGGAAGGAAACTTCATCAAGCTGTATGACACAGAGAATAACATAAATCCTGAATTTAGTGCCATGGAAACTTTTGTGGCTTTAGGCACTTCACATTTTTTTTTCCTTCTCATTCACTTAAAAATTAAGTTGTGTGAGGGTTTGATTGGACAATGTATAGCAACACACCTGTCACAGGGCCTTGAATCCCTTCTGTGTCACTCAGGATTTGGTCAGAACAGCAAAACCATCAGGAATGAGGCAGAACAGCAATTTATTAGAAGGACTTGACATTGTGCAAATGGGGAGGTTAAATAATTTATGGACCACTATTGCTTTTGCATCTGGTGCTGGCCTGAAGGGAGTGGGGAGCTAGAAAGGAGAGATGGGTATGAAGGGGAGGAAAGGAAGGGCAAACAAAAATCCAGGAAGATAAGCTGGAAACTGAGTTGGTCTTTCAACCACCCCCAATCCAGTCCTATAATTTTGATGACACAGGTGACCTACAGGAGAAGCTGACACTCATTTAGAATCCTAACAATGCACTTGACCAAGGAGTTGGAGAAGCCCAGGGAGGAGATCAGACATAAGCCAACAAGGTGAACCAGCATATCTGCAACAACAAACGTGAGCTGCAGTAGCCTCCGACACTGCACTGACCTGCCAAGGTAAACAAGACTTCTGACTCACTTTTGGAGTCTATTTCTCTCATACATTTTCCTTGTGGTCAGCCCTGGCCCAGAACCACACAGAGAAGAGAAGCTGGCATAGTGCAGATACCAAACCCCTTTCTTTCTTCCCATCTGTGCTTCAAGTCTATAGCTAACAAGGTGTGTTGAAAAATTACATATACATTCTTTAGATCTTGTTTAAATGACCTAATTGAATTGGCAATCTCTGATTTAGTCAGTTGGGTCACTTTATTCCATTCATCAGGAAATTGGACATCTGGTCAACTCTATTTTAGTCTTTGTACCTTAAGCTGGATCAAGTTATTTCACTTCTCTTTGCCACAGTTACTGTATGTCTAGGATTTAACACCACCTCTGAGGCCATGGCTACAGCAATTTTGTACTTCTTTCAAGCATGATGGGAGGATAATTGGTTTATGACATACGAGGCCCTTTTAAGCCTCTTGAATGAGTGGGAGGGGCATCACACCACCAAATTTCACAAAATTGTTTATTTAGTTGTTTTACTTATCCAGGCCCACTGCTGATAATCCTGATATGAACACTGTGTATCTTTCTTCCAAGGGCAGGGTTATTTTAGTTTTAGAAAGGTTTCCGGAGCTTTTTAAACCTATTTGAGCTCTGAAGGTTTGGAAGAGCAATGCATTTTTCACCACGTTAAATAATACATTCAAGTATAAGTGGCTTTCAAAGTGAAGAACTAAAGAAAAGGGCACTGGATGGAGCTGCTCTTGCTGTGTCTCCAAGGTGACTGTTTGTCATGTAGCAATAGGTCTGCCCCCTGACAAGGCTGCTAACAGTGGCCTTGGTGGAGAGGGACAGTGTAATCAATAGGGCCCCCATCAAAGCTAGATCTGAGTAAATTCTTCAAAACATTGAGTTCGTGTTTTGTGAGGAACAATTTGTTTCTATGGCAGAAAAGGAAATAGCTCACTGCCCATATCAACTTCCAAATTGAAAATCAAAGATGATATATTAATTTTCTGAAAATAAATCTCTTAACTCAGATTTCCAACATTTGCAAATGCATACTGGGAGATGAATCTAGGACATGTCTGTAAACAATAGGAGAGGAGAATCCTTGTATCCTCTGCTAGCCACTTAAGTATATCAGTATACTTTTCAATACGAAATTAGTATTTTGTGAAATATTTGGAATATTTCATTAAAAACTTATACAACAGCCCTATGAATATTGAATCTGAATTTAAGCACCAAATTGAAATGATTCTAATTGCTAATTTTATTTCTAACTTCTAAATGTATAGTTTTTTTAATGTTTATTTATTTTTTGAGAAAGACAGAGCATGAGCAGGGGAGGGGCGGAGAGGGAGACACAGAATCCAAGCAGGCTCCAGGCTCTGAGCTGTCAGCACAGAGCCTGTTGCAGGGTTTGAACTCACCGACCACTAGATCGTGACCTGAGCTGAAGTCGCATGCTCAACCAATGAAGCCACCCACCCCGGTGCCCCCTAAATTAATACTTTTTAAATCTTCTAGCAACAAGTCTGTAATGTGCCATCTAATCATTTATTAAATATAGAATCCTCTATTAGCAATTAATTATATGGCCAAACATAAGCCTGATCAAGTCCTCTGGTAATAATCCAGAGGGAAATGGGAAGGCATGAGTCATGGAAAGGACAGAATCGAGCTTTTCTGAGTTTGGATTTGGGGAATGTAGAGAAAAAAGCCAATTTGGAGGTTTCTAGCTTGGACCATTGGGTAGATGGTAATGTAATGATCTGAGAAAGAAAATTCAGGAAGAGAAGCAGGTGGGGGATGAAACAATCAGTTTGTAACTAATATCTGGAACTAACTGCTGCATCACTGCATCACTGCGTACATCTGTGGAAGTTAGTGGCTTTCCCATCAGGACCCATCCTTCTGAGCACCAACGAAAACAGTCCAACTCCTCACCATCTGCATGTAGTGAGGGAAGTCACAGCTGCTTCCCACATCCCCAGTCCCTACTGCTGGAAAGCCCCGGGATGCCGTCAGCATTTCAGAATGGCTGGTTGGCACTGGTTCGATTTGTGGGTGGATTTCATTGTTAATAATAGCGGTGTTGGCTGTTTTCAGGGCTAGTGATTTGTCCGCTACTTGGCATATGAAGCAAAATTGCTGAAATCAGGACACCTGGGGAAGCATCTTAAAATCGTGTCCTTTTAAAATGTTAACTAATGAACTTCAGTTTGATATTTTACCAGAGCCTGTGGGATTATGGGTAATAAAAACTCAAAATGTAGGGTTGATGTGCTGCAAGCAATGATAAAATTTGCTTTTTACGCACTTTTAGAAAATGCATAAATGTTTCAGGTCAGGTAGCACAGGAGCTGTCATAATGTGTTGGCATCTTGTCACTCTTACACTTTATCCTCTGCGTAGGACTGTGTTTGTTCGGACTCTGAATTGCATTAAGCTGCTTCTTATTAGAATAAAATATACTCCGTTCTGTAAATACCAAACTGAATTCACTTGGGTATTTTAATGCTGGTTTTTAGTCCAGCCTCTTGCTTTTTATGCTCAATCTTAATAGACTCAGGTAGATGTACAGATGCACTAAGTGACAATTGAGATGTTCCTTCCGTTCTTATGTAATGAGTAGAGAATGGGGTTTCATGACTATTGACTTCTTGTGTGGGTGTGTGACAATGTACATTTGATTTTTTTCCTGTCTATACAGGAAAAGTATAACTTTTAATAGAGCAGCCCTGTCCTCGCATACTTACTTTTGTATTATTCAGAATATCTGCCTACATATAGGATGCATGCTGAATATCAATTATAGATGTTGTTCTCTATTTGAAGAAAGATGGAGAAGGAAAATCAGGCTTTCTAAAACTTCACTTTGGAAAAATTAAATGGAGGTGTATCTTTTAAAAAAATATCTGAACATGTCATCGTTTAAAACCTTATATCAACTCCCCACTTCTTGCCAAAATTTCTTATTGTAAATAAAAATTTGATTTACTTATCTTTAATGTTCTCTTTACTTTGGTACTATGAGCATTCCTAGGCTTCACCTCTGGACACTGTATCATTTAATTCCTGCTTCAAATATTCCCTCTGATCCACCCCTTCCTTTCCAACTTCCACACCAGTTCGGTCTTCACCACATCATCTCTGGGGCTACTGACTAGCTTTTTAGCAGGACTTCCTGTTAGTAGTCTATCCACCCCTCATTTTCTTGTAACAGTTTAATCTTCTTTAAAATAAATATCTTCATATTCTTCCTCTTCTCAAAAAACCATCAGTGGGTTTCTATTTCTTACTATGCAGATATGAAACTGAACTTTTAGCACTCAAAGATTTTCGCAATTCAGAACTATCTCCCTAATCCAATACTGTATCACTCAACTGTTACTATTATAAACCGTTCAATGATAGATCTCCTCTTTTCCTTTCCTCATTGCTTTCACTTGCCTAAAATGCCCTCCCAACTCCTCGGCCTATCCAAAGTGTGCTCACCCTTCAACATCCTGCCTCTGGTCCCATCCTCTCTGACTTAGTATTCTCTACCATGTAGTTTAGTGCCTAATAAAATGCTCTTTTAACATACAGCGCTCTGAGGCAGACACAAAGTTTCACTTTTTAACAACTTTTAATTGTGGAAAAACATTTCAATGAATGCAAAAGTAGACAATTTAGTAAAATCAGCATCTACATATCCATCACCTGGCTTCAAAAATGATCAACTCATAGCTAGCTAGTTTTATTTGATCTATGCCTCACCTATTTTCTCCCCCATAATATTTTAGAATGAATCTCAGGAATCAGGTCATTTTATTTGTAAATATTCATAATGTGAAGTAGACATTTTGACAGTACTATGTACCTGTTTTTAAGTGCCCTTAGGCACCTGAATCCATTCTGCGATAGTCAGGAGGTACCTCCCTAGTTCAAACATGTATCTCTACCTCCATATTCATAGCCGTATCTATCATGTAGCCGTATCTACATCCGTATCTATATTGATACCAATACTATATTAATATTTATAAATGTCTCTCTCTCTCTCTCCATCTGTATCTGTAACTAAATTTCTATATCATCTCCATAGTCTATGTACTGGGAAGATATCTTCACTGGGAAGGATTCACAATCAAAAGATATGTTAACAAAATGGACCCTCGTTATGGATTGAGAAGACTGCACATTCCACTATTCATTTAGCACAAGCAAAATTAAATATTATAAATAATATATTTTCCACAATAGATTTCTCACATTAGTTTCCTTCCTCATGAGAGGAGCAAGCTAATTTCCCAATTATGGAATTAGTGAAACTCTTTACCCGAGGGCTTCCTCTGCTCTGGCAGTGTCTAGCTTCCTTTCTTCTTACATTACATAAATCCTATAGATCCTCACTGAGCATTGTTCCATGCCATACTTGTCACACATAAGTCCTCCCTGGGATGCTTAGTTATTTTATCAGGGCCCTTGCTAGGGTTTCCTGATACATCAGTAAATACTCCAAGCTCACTTTTACACCTTTAATCAGCCAGTGTACTAACGAAGCTTCAGGTCCCTGTCAGATGCTCTGCAAAATGCCTGCCACTGATTACACCACAGCCACTGATCACTCACTCTGGTAATGGGCGTTCTATATGTGTCTCACTGGAATCTGAAATCTATGAGATCTTTGGTTAGTTGCTTCTTTGTTCCACCCTTTTGCTTTCTCTAACTTTATTTTCTTTTCTAATTGGCCAGATAAGAAATGCTCCTTTAGGGTAGATGAATCACTTCCTGATTGTTCTCTCAGCTGACAATAGTTCTCCCCATTTATTGGCTGGTAGAAATATGGTACTAGGACTGTCTCAGCTCAGGATATGTGTATTAATTCACTGATAGGTAGCCTCCACTTAGGGATTCTATTGGATGGTATTATATCCCCAACTCCTTCCCTGGCAGTAAATGTGTTTTATATTTCAATCCAAAGAAGACTTCTGAGTATCTACCATGTACCAGGTATTTTATTAGATGCTGGGTAGTTTGGGGTTTTAAAAGGCATTGTTTCTTCTATTGAGGGTCTTATAGACAATGAAAGAAACTTTAATATTGTATTGACCATGCCATTTTTCTTCAATTTCTCTCTACCCTACTGTTCTGTGTTACCATTTTCCCCTGGTTCCTCCAACCTCTCTGATCAATCCTCTTCTGTTCCTACTGCAGATTCCTCTTTTTCTGTCAACTCTTCAAATGTTGATGTGGTGTGGCTTCTCTGTTCTTTATTTCGTCTTCTTCTGTCTTTAATGTACATATTCTCCCAGAGTGATCTCATATACTCTATCCTGGTGATTAACAGGGATCCTTCTAACTAAAATATCTCTCTTGTACTACAAATCTGTACACATACAATTTATTGGATGCCCATTCTTTCTCCACCAAATCTTCTACTCTTTTTCCACTGGCACCCTGCACCTGTTGTCAAAGCCTGGCTGTTAGCCCAGCATCCTCCTCCTCCCTACCCCTCACTCCCTACGTGCAGTTAGTGGTAAAGCCATGCCAATTCTTTATTCTTTTTCATTTCTCAAATCCTCCCATTTTCCATTAATAATTCAATTTCACTAGCTTTGGCTCTCTTCTTCTTTTCCCTGGGATATTACCAAACTCTATCAGATCTTCTTGTCTCACTTTGCATTCTCCAATGCATTGTTCACAGCAGAACAACCTTTATAAAATATTCCATAAAACATAAAGCACAAAAGCAAAATAATACATTCTTCTGATTAAAACCCCTTAATGGCTCTTTATTACACACATGATAAATTCAAATTCCCTATTTGGGAAGGCTCTGTATTCTGACTCTACTTCTCAGTCTTATTTCATGATTCCATTGCTCCCTGCTCTCACCTCCCATAGCCACCCACATACACAACTTTCACCCATTTCCAAATAACACGCAACTACTTCCACTTTTCTTTTCCTTGGGCATCCGTTCTACTTTCCCAGGAGAACATATATTCATTTTCTTAGACTTGTTTCATTTATTTTTTATTTTTTGTTTTTTACCTGAAGTCTATCTTTATGCTTGGGTAGATTTCAACCCTCGCTTATTTGCACCTTTGCTGTGCTGTGTACATGAATTCACAAAGCATCCAATCTACACTATTGCATTGTCTGTTTACACATACATCTTCTTCTATTATAAGTTCACTGAGGACAAGAACAGAGTTATATTGACTTCTGAGTTCCCAGGACCTATCAAACTGCCTGGTCTAGATAAAACATTAAAAAAATGCTTATTGACAGTTTGGATGGAAGAATGATGGCAATATTCATTTTTATTTAATGTTATTCAATTATATATTTATATATTTATAAACTGTCTTTCTGGGCATGAACATCTGATCTTCTGAAGAATCTCTACCAGTTTACCTTCCTCAAAATATGGACTCGGTATTAATTAATTTTACTTTTTCAGATGTGGGATAGCCCATGTTAAACATTAGCCATTTTGAGCCAAAAGCCTCTGAAGGAAACACAACTCAAACTCCGTGTTGGGTCTTACCATTAAATGTAGAGGACACAAGAGTTTTTTTGACTACCCGCCATCTGAATCCCCTCCTATGTTTCTAATATATATCTTGGTGGAAGGCAGGCCCTGAATCCTACTAAAGCTCCAGGAAGCCCAACTAATTCAGATTCAGGCTTCTCTCATGAATGACATCCAGACTTGGCCAACAAGATACAAGTCCTCCTGGTGCTTCAAATTTGGAGTGACACAAAAATCAGAGACAGTGGGATGCATCCACTTGTGCCACGGCTGCCCCCATTTCCCAGTTTGGTAGTAGTAGCCATGTCTGTTTCCTCTCCCAGGCAGAGAAGCAATATCTTCACAAAACAGTTCCTGGGACCCACCCAATATTTCCTTGTTCCTGCTCATTTTCCAAGCCTCATGCTCTAGCCTCCTGAGGAGTTTCCTGAGTTACTTCAATCTTTTTTTGTAAAAATCCTTTAGCTTCAGAATTCTTTAGCAGTTCCTGCTTATTTCTACTAACAAAACTGACTAATAACTATGGATGAATTTTACTTATGCAGAATTGTTTAAGTGGAAAACTATATGCTAGTGTGCCTCTAATTTAAAAATGGTTGTATTTAAATCACTAAATACATTGGGCACAGCTATCCTAAGTAATGAATGCAGAAGCAAAATGTTCTTCTAACACAACACCAGGGAGCAGACTTTGTGGGCAAATGACATAAGTAATTTATGGACAATAACTATTGCTTTGCCTTCAGATATTTCTTTATCTCTTTTGCATGCCTTTCCCCAGGTGCCATCTGAAAGGGGAATAGTAGGCGGCTAATGAAGGTGTACTCAGTGGTATTTTACGCAGCCTCAAGAATAAGGAATGGAGCAATTGTCTGCAATCATAACCAGATGTTGCAAAGCTCTATAAGCCTTAATGGCTGTTGTTTCAATGCAGCTTTTTAGGAGGAAAAAAAATCAATATACTAAAATAAATGATCTATGGGAAGCATTTACTGGCCATTTTTCATGAGAAAATTACTATACAGAGACTTAATTGTGCTCTTTGGATATAGTTTGAAAGTTGAAAAGCTAAAGAATTGTGTTTGTATTTGCATGTTTGGCTTTTGTAAGAAGTTTTATGAATTATCATTGGGACATCTATAGACGCTTTGCTACTTACTGACAACTATGCATGATGTTGGACTTTAAGCAACTTAAAATACATGAAAGAAAAACTGCATCTTGTTCAGCTGAAAACATGTAGTACTAAATGGAACAGATGTGGGGCCTTGCGACTTCAATATGTCAAAATAACACTTCTTTCCTCTCTCTTAAATTGGACCTCTGGTAGCTACAAGAATAGTGAGCAATCTGTGCAGGTAGCTAGCCAGATATTCTCCTCCTACTCAAACACCAGATTCATGGACAGGCCAATCTGCAAATTAACTAGGTGATGTTGGCATCTTCACCATATTTGGACAGTGAACCTTATGGTTTCTCCCAGTGTTTCCCAAAGGATGGCGCTTAGACCACATGTATGAGTCGGTTGGGACACTTACTAAAAGTGCAGACTTCTTGGCCCCACACTTCACACTTGAATTAGAACCTTTGTGGATATAGTCTGTACATCTGTCCATGATGTGTCCTAGGTGATCGATGAAAACTCTCTGAGTATCGATCATTCATGATGTCTCTGTCCTCTTAAACCTCCTCATTAGGACCAGAGTTAATTCTAGTCAAATGTGAAGAAATACAGAATTATATTATATGCAGAGACTTCTCTATTCTTCCCCAACTCCCCTCCCTTCCCAATTCATTTGACAGGATCTCACTCCCTTACCCTTTCCTATACAATCCATCATCTGGGGACCTTGTTCTTTCACTGCTTTCTCCTAACACCTTCCGCTTCCTGTGATCCAACTCAGAATTTGGCCATCCCATTCCTCAAACTCTAGTCTTCCCTTAAAACACCTCTCCTGGATTTTATCCCCATAGCCAAATCAGCAACGAAATAAGAGCCGCGGACAAGCTATTTTGTAATTATTATGGGAGGGCTGGAGAAAATTCCCCAAATAATCCTTCATTATTGAATGACACTAAAGCATTTAACAGAACCCCCTCTGTGCAAAACACTTGGTTGACTGTCTCTTCTAAGAGAGTTAACCAAATTAGATTTTGTAGCTAATACACTCTAATACATATTTGCTAAAATAATGGTGGGAATCTCAATTCAGGTTTCAGGTAATGGTAACATGATGGTGGTGGTGGTGAGAAATCTATGAAAGAAATAGTCTCTAGTTCAGGAATAGAGAGTGGAAAAGGCTGACTAGTGGGAGGTACATGATTTCATACCAGTGAAGTCAGTACCAGTGCGCTGTACTGAATGCTCCAAAAAAGTCATTAGCCCGGAAAAACAGAGAGATATCTACTGTCTGAGTGAGGGGGTGCATGGTGTGCGTATGTGAATGATACAGCAGGCCAGCATGCTTTTTAAGCATATCTTAAAGGAAATTAGGTAGATCTGACCAGACATGGCAGAAGGAGTTCTGTATGGAGGAAACAGCATGAATAAAGACAGAAGCAGGAAAGGTCTGACCTTGGATATCTAGAGATGTAAATGGAGATGGCAGCAGGGGATGCCGGGGAGAGAAAGTTTCCACTGGAAACACTGAGGAAGAAGAATGTGGAGGAAATTGACTACAGCTGTCCCTGAGTATGTAGGAGGGGAGGCTGACTCTGCTTGTAAGCCTGCTTGATACTAAATATATTCATAGTTTCAGTGTGAGAATAAGCCTCATCTTTCTATAAGTCTTAAAACTGTTTTCTCTGAAAGTCCTGTCCATGAAGAGTTTTGTTCTTTTATAGTCCCCATGCATTAGTGAAAACACAGCTTCTATTTTCCATATTTTAGTTATTTGCTATAAGTACCCATGTGGTGACTGCCTTATTATTGGAATGTCCAAGTAAGATTTTCAGGAAATGCAGAAAGGGTGTTTGTAAATTGTAGCCTGTTTTTCCTTTGAAATGTGAAGCATAACACTCTTGGTGATACTAGAAACCAAAGGCCCTTAATTTGATTTCATTGCACCACAGATAAAGAACATAATGATTGTTTTGTTGTTTTAGTGAAGTAGAAAACATTGCCCACAGGCAAGAAACTATAGGAGAAAAAGGCAAGAGAAACTTTAGTTATTTTATAGAAAAAGAAAGAAAGAAGGAGCCCACATTTGGTAGGACCCTGTCCTTATCCAGGGGACATTTCGTGTTAAGTGGCAGAGTCTATTAATCCAATAACAAGAATTATGAAGAAAGTCTACTATCTTTTGAATTTAAATAGATCTCCCTATCATTCATTTAGCACTTTATATATTTTTGAGATTTGGATTTTTAAAAATCTATCTTCAAACAAATTCTTTGTTTATATTAAACTTACTGTTTTGATCTCTAAGAAAAATTTTCATATCTATGTATCTATTTGGATTCAGTGACATTTCCTTCCAGAATTAGATTTTTTTTTTCTGAAGAGTCTGGGAAGAACTCAACCACACGTGGATATCCTGGTGAAAAGTGAAGTGAATCCACCCTACCAGTCACTTGTCTGTCCTCATTTTAATTTAAATACACCTTCTACATCCTCTGCCAGCTTGTCTCACTATTTCTCCAGGTCCATATAAAGAAACAAATTTTAACATTGCTTATAAAATTCAAAAAAAAAAAAGAAATTTTATTCTCAAATAGAGGAGAGATTAAGTACTAAATTGCCTATGAAATAAGAAATTAGATATTGTTTTCCTGTAACACAGGAAACTATTCTTTTTTTTTCTTTTAGAGACCCAACTCTAGTTTTATTTATTATTAATTAATTAATTTTTAAATAGAAATTATTATCAAGTTGGATAACATACAGTGTATACAGTGTGCTCTTGGTTCTGGGGGTAGATTCCCATGATTCATCACTTACATACAACACCCAGTGCTCATCCCAACAAGTGCCCTCCTCACTGTCCATCACCCATTTTCCCCTCTCCCCCGCCCCCCCCCATCAACCGTAGGTTTATTCTCTGTATTTCTAAACTATGTGTTTACAAACTGGGTCTTATAAACTTAGTGAGAACTCATAGTAGAAATGAGATAGCAAATAATCTCCATAGAATGAAAGACACTTGTAACCTGCAAGGCTTTCAGCTGCCACAAAAGTAAATATTTTGGTAATATTTATAATTCTCATTATATTTAAAGTGAATAAAAGGAGAAGGAAACATATCTAATAATTAAATAGTGATATTAATAGGTTAAGCTTCCATAACAATTCGGAATTGGCAGGTTTTTTTAATGATTTTCACCTTGTTTATTCTTCATGACACAAAATCTAGATAAGGCAGGGAAGATGGTATTATTATTATTATTATTATTATTATTATTATGCATGTTAAAGTTGAGCTGGCAAATGGCTAGGCTTAGTTCTAATGGCTAGTAAGTAGCAAAGCCAGAACTTAAATCCTGGTGCACTTTTTTTTTCATATATTTATTTGAAAGAGAGACAGAGAGAGACAGAGAGACAGAGCATGCAAGCCAGGGAGGGGCAGAGAGACAGGGAGAGAGAGAGAATCCCAAGCAGGCTCTGCACTGGCAGTGGGGGCTCATATAGACATGGGGCTCAAATCCACGAACCGTGAGATCATGACCTGAGCTGTAGTCAAGAGGCAGACACTTAACCAACTGAGCCACCCAGGTACCCCCAATCCTGGTGGCTTTGACTTCAATGGGCAGTATGTCAAAAGGGTAAACGAAGTAAAGTGTCTTTGATTTTTATCCAGAAATTTGGAATAAAGCTATCACTTTTGTAAAAAGGGACAAGCATATTTCAGCAGTGGATCTTTTTAATATATTCTTTTATGAAATACTTTACAAGATAGTAAATAGGTTTTTTTTATAATAAAAATACAGCTTAAATAGCAAAGCAATAATGTTAGGCAATTTCTTTTCAAACTTTATCATGAAAGGCTTTGCAAATTTAGAAACTAGAAATCACGATAAAAGCTTAATGACTAAGACACTCATTTTGTTATCATATCTTTTAGAAGCAAATACTGCCATTAGTATAAAACTTCATTATAACTTTTTAAAGTTTCTAGCAATTTAAAATTTCAATCATTTGAAATATCCTAAATTTAAAAATCAGCCCAAAGCCAGCTATTCATGAAAAGCTTGAACAAAGTTTTCAATTATAAAAATTATGATATATTTTAACACTTCTTAGTATGGGCAAAGAAAATTATCACCATAATAGATAACTTTCTTAAAGCCACTTGTATCTTGCCATTGGAGCTTTTGAGCCTTGTATTTATTTATTTATTGTTTATTTATTTTTGAGAGAGAGAGAGAGAAAGAGAACGCAAGCAGGGAAGGGGCAGAGAGAGAGACACACACACATGAATCCGAAGCAGTCTCCAGGCTCTGAGCTGTCAACACAGAGCCAGATGTGGGATTTGAACGCATGAACTGTGAGATCATGACCTGAACCAAAGTTGGAAGTCGGACACTTAATCCACTGAGCCACCCAGGAGTCCTGGAACTTTTGAGTTTTTAACCGAATGAATATAAACTATGGATTGAGGGGTGCCTGGGTGGCTCAGTCCGTTAAGCGTCCAACTTTGGCTCAGGTCATGATCTTGCAGTTGGTGAGTTCAAGCCCCACATTAGGCTCTCTGCTGCCAGCCCAGAGCCTACTTTAGATCCACTGTGCCCCTCTCTCTCTCTGCCTCTCCCCTGCTCGTTCTCTCTTTCTCTCTCTAAATAAATAAATGAACTTAAAAATAAAAGAAACTATGGATTGATAATATGCTAGTATTTTATTAGAACACTGGCAGAAAAAGATCAGATATGAGACTTCTTGAAGTCTATTAAAAAATGTTTCACGATTGGGTGCTTGGGTGGCTCAGTCAGTGAAGCATCAGACTTCAGCTCAGATCATGATCTCACAGCTCCTGAGTTTGAGCCTCGCATCCGGTTCTGTGGAGCCTGGAGCCTGCTTCAGATTCTGTGTCCCCCCCTTTCTCTCCCTCCCCAGCTTGCGCTCTGTCTTTATTTCTCTCAAATATAAATAAACTTTTAAAAAATTAAAAAAAAACATAAAAGTTTCAAGATCAAAGACACAAAAGCACCTTGTTAATATAAGAAAGCACATTCATGTATAAAGCAAATACTATACAGCATGATTTTGGTATCAATCTCCACTTCTCTCTAAGTGTGCTTAGGAGACATGTGTCTTCAAATCTCATCACTCAGTTCTTCTTTACTGGTTATAGTTCTGAATTTCAGTATTCCAAATTGACCTTCACTAGAATGGTCAATTGCTTGGCTGGGCTTAGCATAGCAATTTCAAGGAAATTCTCAGTTTCTCATTGTATTTTCGTAAAATTCACAGTTTAAATGCATCATCTAATTCTTACTTTGCTTTTTAAATTAAACAATTCTAAGAAATATTATAACTTAAAGGATGGATGTGTAACTTAGCTCCCTCACAGTGTATTATTTGTAAAAATGTCTCCAGAGGTTCTATGCCAGGAAATATATGCAGATTGTCCTGCCTTTCAGTAAAAAGAGCCTCTGAATCCCTACCCCCCCGATGTGACCACATCCCACCCTGCAATCCAGAAACCTCTGCTAGCACAGTCAGCCTGGAGGTACCCTACTTAATTGTTTGATCCTCACGTCATGAATGTTTTTCATGTCCATCTTGAAGAGCGCCCTCCCATCATCTCTTGATGGTAGAAAGTTAGTGTCCTTTTAAGCAAGGTATTGATTAGTCTAAAGAAGGGAAGAATGAAAATTACAGGCATTGTGGTATGATGAGGGTAAGACAGTTATGAACAAAAATAAAGAGAGTTGCCACATGTAGGTAACTACCCATTCTTTCTTTAAATTTCATCTTTAGAAAATGGGCCTGGCCTCCATGTCTTGCCTTACTGGGTATATTTTCCCATACGGCTGTGAAGAGGGGTAGGGTAGCCATTGGTTTCTTCCAAGCATTCAAGTTGTTCTTTCTA
Organism: Lynx rufus; assembly: GCF_022079265.1. Lineage (NCBI taxonomy): Eukaryota > Metazoa > Chordata > Mammalia > Carnivora > Felidae > Lynx > Lynx rufus. The sequence continues at coordinate 39,241,140 of NW_025814831.1, forward strand.
GACACAGAGCCAGATTCAACTTCCTCCCTTGTCTTGAAGTTAGGAGGGATCACATGACTTGCTTTGGTCCATATCTTCTGAGCAGAAGTATCACAAGTCACTTTCTAGCAGATACTTTAAGAGTCAGTACATCATTCACCATGACCCCTTTTCTCCATTTTTGCAGTCAGGAAGGCACAGAGATAGAGCTCCCTTAGCCTAGGATCCTGAGTGTGAATGATATAGAGCAAGACTCCCCCTCCAGATGACCCATGATAAACAAGTAGCATGAGCAACAAGTATGCCTTTGTTGTTTTCAGTCAATGATATTCTAGAGTGGTCTGTCATTACAACAAAAGCTATCTTGTCTTGACTGATGTAAGAATCAAGTTGAATAAAATGTAAATTGCTTCAAAAAGTTTAAGGCCCACCTAAATAGAAGCTCTCATTTCCATGTGAGATGCTTCATATTCATAAGAAAGTCTCTAAGTTTATTGATTCATTGAAAGAAATTTGAATTGTTCAGTCTTAATATTTGCACTTTCTCAATCAACAAGAGTTTTGCTAGCAAATATATTGACGAACAGAAGATTTTGGAAGCTGCATAGGTAGCTTCCTTTCAAAGTGAGACATTTATCATAGAGAAAGAGAACAAGTTACTAGTGGACAATAAATACTTCTAGAATAGGAATCCTTATTTTCCATGCCAGAAATCCATCAAGATTCATTAATGGAGCAATGAATTGTGCAAAGATTTGCTGGCCATTCCCGGAGCGGAGCCCAAGGCAATTTGGTACTCATGGGTCTTTGTGTCCCCTCTCATTGCCTTCAGGATTTTTGCTTGGTCATCCAATGTGGGTCCTGATTAGATTGCAACATGAATAGCAGGACTACAGTTCTAAGCTATATTTGAAGTCACAAGTAAAAGATTTTGGGGGGCCAAGAATAGGTAAAGATTGTGTAACTTAATACAATGACTGAGAATCTAACAATTAGAAAACCCCTAAAATACATGTCAAAATGATAAGACCATCAGATGTTATTCCAATAAATACATTTTTTCCTTTCTTCTCTCTTCATTATATTTCTATGTAATTGAATTCCATCTTTTTGCTCCATTAGCCTTCAAAGAAACTATTACCAGGTGCTAGGCACAGGTAATATCAAGGCCCTGCAACAATGCATTAAGTAATTTGCAAACATACAATATATGTTAACAATCTATCAATGCATTAAATGGTTTTAAAAAGGGCTGTTAGTAATCAGTGGTGGCAAATGTCCAGTGTGTAAGGAAAATAGGGAAATGATGGTTGTAACTCTTAATACTACCTTGAAAATAAGCAATATATTTATTGATCTGATCTTTCAAAGTAAACTTCTCTGATCTAGTTTGAGCAACTGTTTTGACTCAGTTTATAATGTTTTTGTACCATTATTTGATACTTTAAGCTATGGGACTTCTTATATCTTAATGTTTAGTGGCAAAGAAACTGTAAGTAGACACTTCTTTCCTCTAAAACTGATCCCAAATATATAGATGTTTTAATTTCTACAGTAGCTACAATATGGGAAGAATAAGGTAGTCAAAGAAAGTCTCCAAGTTCTGGTCAGAATAGCAGTCACTATTTTTTCCTTAACCCTACTCTGCTTGATTTGGGGAAAAAAAAAGGCATTTGATGTGTTCTTTTTTTTTTCTCCAGGGGAGATCAGGAGAGCAAATGTGATGTAGGGTGTCCTATTTCAGGGCTTTTTAAGGACAATATTCTGATCTCTTAGGCTTAATAAGCAGATTTTTTTAAAGCTTGTGCAAGAAATAAAAGCATTCCTTCACTGGGGTGACCTGGGAGTCTGAGGAGTTCAGCTGTCTTCACCTCAGAGGCATTCTGCCCCACTTGAGGTAGAGGTAAAATGCAGGCTTGAAAAAAGAAATCTATTGAGCTGAATGAGGAGCAAACATACACGAGATGCTCAGCTAATAAAATCAGTAGGAGTAAATCGTTATACATTTTAATATGCTTAGTGGTTTTTTTTCTTTTTCTCACTGAGCCACTGTGGGTGTGGAAGGTATCTGATCAAACATGAACATCTTGAAAAATTTCTTTAAAATAAGGGTAAAAGGCACAATGAGTGTGTATACACACACACACACACACACACACACACACACGCACACACACACGCACACGCACATGCAGAGGAAGACTGCTTTAATTTTATTTTATCTTGTGAAGTTTAAATTGCTACAGCTTTCTGATCCAACAAGCTGATAGTTTAGGACTCCACACTTCCAGTTGACTGCCCTTCCTGAAATATCCTTTGTGCTTCTTTAATCTTTAAACAGCCCGTGTTTTGCTTAGCTAGTCATCCCAAATTTTTCCTTTCTTCCTTTTTTTTTTTTCTGAAAGAAAAAATTGGGATGTGGCCAAGCTCAATGATTCAGGGGATTCAGAGAGAAATGTTGTCCACACAAATAGTCATTCTACTTCTGAGAAATCACTGGTGGATTATTTCATTATATTTCAAGTTTCCGTTGTCTTGCTTGTCAAATTTCAAAACTGGTTTTATTTTGAGATGGAAAAGTGTCTAAGTTGAGCCCACAGAAAACTAGTTTAGTTAAGAAATGAAAGTGAAGCAGATCACAACAGCAAAAGTGTAAAAATATCATGAGAAAGGAATTATAATTATCCACTGAATAATTAAAATATCTGAGCTAAAGAGGTTGCAGGTAGTAAATCTTATAACTTAATCCCACTGGTGAGATTTTACTTGCCAATTTGCTGATTTTCCCCCCAAATGCTTTTTACCACTCCAATAGTGAGAATACTGTAAGCTTTGAACAGTAAAGTATCAACATGAATAAGATCTGTAACAGATTCACTACACTGGAACAAAAAAGACCAAATCATTATTAAAGTCATCAAATTATAAATGCTATCACAAACATTACTTGTATTGTAACTAATTGTAGGGCATATTGTATTTTTATTGCCTACTGACATAAGTAGGTATGAAAAACACATCAGATTAAGGGCATTGTTTGACTGCAGTAATTAAGTATCTGCTGTAACCTAAGATAATATGTAAGCTATTGTATGCTCCATTATATACACACACACACAAAAAGCCTTACAGAAACAATATAGAAGTTGGATATGTTTACCATGACCTTCACAGCCAGCATTGATTCAGTAATAGTATTAACTCAAATTCTTAGTCAAAATTCACTTTTCAAATAATTCTTGAAAGGAGAACCAGAAAATAATCTTAAATGAGAGTATAAGAAACTCTGTAAAGCAAATCTATAAAACTTCATTCAATGTAATGGTTCAGAAAAGTACTTTGATCATGTTTGGACTTGACTTAATCACAATCATTGCACCAACAGTAGACCATAGAAACACCCACTGTTTACACTGATGTATAACAATTGTTACTTTGTAGACAGTAGTTGTGCATTCACTTTCTGGGTTTCATTTTCCTCATCTGTGAAGTGGGGAAAGTATTAATCACTGCTCCATAGGATGAACATGAAGACTGATTGAAATAATGCATGTCAAGCAGCAATTCAAGTGTCACGGCCATAGAAAGTTCTTTCAGAAACAGTCCAGATAATTCCTCTCCTGTGTCCTCCTAATTATGCTGAGAATAAAACCCACTGTATCACGGCCTTTCATGGCCCTGAACGTCTGGCACTTGCCTACATCTCTTTCCTTACTTTATTTTATTTATTTTTAAAAATTTTTTTTTAACGTTTATTTATTTTTGAGACAGAGAGAGACAGAGCATGAATGGGGGACGGTCAGAGAGAGAGGGAGACACAGAATCTGAAACAGGCTCCAGGCTCTGAGCTGTCAGCACAGAGCCCGACACGGGGCTCGAACTCACGGACTGCGAGATCATGACCTGAGCCAAAGTCAGATGCTTAACCAACTGAGCCACCCAGGTGCCCCTCTTTCCTTACTTTATACCATGCTTCCTTTGCCCAATTGGTCAGGCAGGAGGAGTTAGTTCCTTTTTGCTCACAGGAGGGTCAGCCTGTTTGTTCTATTCAGGCCTTCAATTGAGTAGAAGAGGGTCACTCGCATTAATGAGGGCAATCCAGTTCACTCAGTCTATCAATTCAAGTGCTAATCTCATCCAAAAACATCCTCGCAGACACCTAGAATAATTTTTGACCAAATACCTGCACAGTTGAGTTGATATATAAAATTGACCAACACAATTTGTAAATGGCCATAAAAAGTAAAATTTAATTGCTATACAGATTTAAAAGGTTTGAAAGAAGACTTCACATCAAAAAAAAGGCTACAAGCTCCCTCATTTATTCTTCAATTCTTCTGTTTACTCAATGGATATTTATTGGGCATTTACATGGGAAAGATGCTATTTTAAAGGTTGGGATTATAGCACAAAGCCCAACCCCCAAGGAGAACAAATGTGCTGGCCATCTGGACATCACCTAGACCACAGATTCATGCAACATTACTCCTTGCTCTCCTGCTAAGATGATGGCCATGGTGACCCAATTCCCACACTTTCTATGGCTCCCTACCTGTCATCTCTCTTGCTTGCCAAGGCTTCAGGCAAATTAGCCACTACATTTCTCTTCTGCATTCACCCAGATCCACATTACTCATTAAGAGAGCTGCTGATTAGGGGTTCAGTCTGAGTCTGTGGTTTGATTAAGCCTTTTGATCTTCTCCTCTCCTCTCCTTTCAATTGTGTCTGCTGGGCCAGGCCCACATCTTCTGTCAACCACTGCATCTGGACTGCAAAAGACTCTCCCAGCCACTGCAGAAGCCATCACACATAAGGAATGTGTGCCTTCAGTGTCCTACTGTACCCTCTGTACTGTTCTATAGCTACATCTAGTTAGCACAGGTCCTGTGCTTCACAGCTTGGCAACCTTCAAGGATGGAAATCATCATGATCCCCATTCAGCAGATAAGAAAACAAAGGTCAAGAGATTTAAAAAAAATCTCCAAGGTCACACATCTCAAAAACGATGGACCTGGGATTTAAAGTCACACAGCCTAGTTCTGGATACCAAATTCTCCCAGCTGTGTTATTCTGTCTTCATCGTCATTATTCTCCTCCCAGGACACCTTCTATCTCCCTGTGTTTCTGCTTCCACCTTCTGTCTCCTTTTTTCTATCTGCCTTCAGTTCGCTTTCTATTAACTCTTTTCTAACTCCAAGCCTGCTCAGCTGTCTCTATCTTGAAGGGGGAAAAAAGACCTCAGTTAAACAAACATACACACATCTATTTGTTCACTACACCTTACAGTAAGGCAACTAAACCCTGCCAAATATCAGCCTGCATGTCTCCCTTCATGCCAACTTGCAGAAAAGCAATTTCTACTTTAAAAAAATCATGTCTCTCTCTCTCTCTCAAGCCCTGTAGTCTACATTCCTCTCTCTCCGCCAGAATTATGCCTCTTCATCCCCCAACTGTCAAACAGAATGGCTTTTTATGAGCCCTTGTTCTACATGACTCCTGTGTTCTATGTGATATTGTGGACCAACCCCTGAGTCATTTGGAATATTTCAGCATAGGTTGAATCTCTGAATAGAACGATGGTTCTCAACTGGGAAGACGTGAAGGGAGGGCAATTTTATCTCTAGGGGACATTTAGCAGTATCGGTGAACAGTTTTGATTGGCAGGACTGGGGAGTGCTACTTGCTTCAAGTGAGTAGAGGCCAGGGATACCAGTAAACACCCTACAGTGCACACACAGTCCCCTCCACAAAGATTGTTACCAAATGTTAACAGTGCCAAGGTTGAGAAACGTCTAGATAGAGCAAAGGGAAATGAGAATTCTTTAAATTTTCTGGAGCTTGCACTCCAAGTAGATCCACTGGTTTAAACTATCGTAATGGGATTACAGAAATGCCTGTTCCATCTCTGTTTTCCTCTTTGACATCTGGCACAGACTCCAGGGATTTGACAAAATGGAAAAGGCAGCAGAGGAGCACATCCCGACCAGGTCTGAGTGCGTGTCAGCATATAACACCAAGTGCTAATTCCCAGCTCCAAATTCCTAAGAGGTGTTCAGTTCGGATGCCTTTCAAAATCTACCTGTGTGCTGTGATATTCAGGCCGGCGATGGTGCTCCTATTAGCAGTGCTCAAGATCCAGTTTCATGAAACTAATGACAGGGAATTTTCCACAGAGAGCCTTGCTCACCCTACTTCTCCTCATTTTGGACTTGATTTGGGAGAACAGAGCTTCAGTTTCTGGTCTTCACTGCTCACGTATAGGGGATTTTTAGGAGTTGGTTGCAGACTTACTAAAAACAAGATTTTAGTCACACTCAGTAAGGTATGGGACACTTAAGCTTAATTCCTCATATAAAAATGCAAATGTCTGATACAGCTGTATATTTTCAACAAATATTTGTTGAATAAGCTACAAATCTTTCCATTTTTGTTCCAGAGACTGACATCACCAAATCCCCACCCTGAACTCCATGGTCCTCTTCAACTCTAGGACCTCTTCAGTTAGACCAATTAGACCACAGGCTGGTCCCAACTGACCTTCAAGTTTTACTTCTCACTAATTTTGTTTATGAACCCCTGTTCTATTCAAATCAGTATAATTAAGTTTCAAAAACACTAAGTCTGTTCCCATGAGTATCTCTGAAGTACAAGACTTGTACAATAGAAAAAAAGCCTCTTCTGAAAATGTAAATTCTAGCAATGAGGCCCAATAGTTTAATTATTTTTCAGGGGTAGTACTATAGTGTTAAATGTTTACTAATCCTGTTTATGGTAAGAAAAAACTCTTGGCACAAAATGGGAAAAAATGAAAACAAAACGAGCTTTATCCAAGAAAAAACCAATATATAAAACAGGCTCCTATCCAGGGATCTAATGCTAGGACATTTGAAATTTTACTTTTCAGACAAGTAGAAGAAGCTTGCCAAAATGTCAAAATATGTTAACAATCCATTTCTTTACCTACCTCACTGCCTTCCAACAAATGCTGCAGTACACAGAGCATTGAACAATCTCCATTTTTATTACACCTTCACCAACAATTCGAATCAATTCTACAAACTTGATTTATGTGTGATCATAACTAATATTAAAGATGCTGCATCAAAACACCCTACTTCCTGGGGACATCAGTTCCTTTTTCTGCTCTGTGCTGTGGAGATTCCTTATTCTCCTGAAATCTTATTGTCTTACCTAGTTTACCATTTTTAACTCTCCATTGCTATGTGGTTTGTTTGTTTTTTTTCCTTTCATCTAAAATCCTCTCCCTCCCATGAATTTCATTTCATCCCAGCTATGGTGAGTGGCATACCACAGGGGTTGGAGCATTTTGGTTTGAGAATCAGACATTTCTTTTTTTAAACTTTTTTTTTTCAACGTTTATTTATTTTGGGGACAGAGAGAGACAGAGCATGAACGGGGGAGGGGCAGAGAGAGAGGGAGACACAGCATCGGAAACAGGCTCCAGGCTCTGAGCCATCAGCCCAGAGCCCGACGCGGGGCTCGAACTCACGGACCGCGAGATCGTGACCTGGCTGAAGTCGGACGCTTAACCGACTGCGCCACCCAGGCGCCCCAAGAATCAGACATTTCTGGACCTTGGTCCACATTTTCTCACTTACTAGTTGGTACTTGAAGACTCAGCCTCAGGCAAGATGGCTACTGCTCCTTCAAGCATTGCTTTCGTGTTCCAAGCTGAAATAAAAGGAAAGACCAAAAGTGAAAGTTCTTCCAGCAAGGTGTTACCTTGGAATGAATACTTTCTGCAGGGACACTTGGGATATATCTCACTGGTTAGAACGGTGTCACATGGCCACCCTAGAAAAAGAAGGATATTAGGATTGATTTATCTTGCTCCCCCTGCCTATATTAGAGGAAATTGAAGGGTTGAGGGAAAAGGGAGGTTGTAATAATGCCTGTTGAATCACCTTTCATTCTTTGCCATGGAGGTACCTCTCAGAAGGTATGGGAGTCCCACCAACACAGAAGGCTTTTATGGCACTTTTATTCATTTGTTCAATTTCAGTGTATTGCTTGCATTTAAACTTACATGTTCTTGGTCATGTAGATTTATGGGTTATATTATCTAATTATAACTTAATGAAACGTCACATAAAACACAAGTGCTTTAAAAACGATTCTTGTGAAACGGAAACAAACCACAAGAGACTCTTAATGACAGAAAACAAACTATGGGTTGACAGAGGGAGGTGGGTGGGTGATGAGCTTGATAGGTGATGAGTACAAAGGAGGGCATTTGTTCTGATGAGCACTCGGTGTTGTATGTACGTGATGAATCACTGAATTCCACTCTTGAAACCAGTATTGCACTGTATGTTAACTAACTAAAATTGAAATTAAAAAAGAAAATAAAATGATTCTTGCAAGGAAACCATGATATGAAAATATTAGTAATAATTAAAGAAACACAAACTACACAAATTCATTATCACACACATTCTGTGATTGAAATGATCACAATCCAAGAAGATTAAAGTTCAGGCAAAACATCTTGAAATTATCTAAAAGACTCAAGGATGACCTCATCTGAAGTATATATGGGATCTTGAGATGCTAACATGAAACCATCATGGTTTGCCTGAAAACACCCAGAATTTAAAATATGTAAGTGCCAAGCATCCAGAATGTGAAAACACACCTCTATAACTTTTTCTTTATTACCATTTAAGTTCATGAGATTCTCAGTCCATGACTTTAAATTTTTCAGTAAATTTGATAAATATTCAGAACTTTATTTTGAAGTTTTCTCATCCAGACAAAGAGATCTCAAAAGGAAAATGTGTGTTTTGTTGCCATAGTAATGTTGGCTGAAATGACATGAAAGATAATACAGTGATAAACCAAAATGCATGCCTCTGTCATCAAGTACTATTGGAAGATTCATGGAGGGAATACATTGCTGATACAGATTTGGAGGAGATATTATTTGAATAAATTATTCAGTGTGGGAGAATGGCTATAGCGTTGGATAAAAGTAAAAGTATTTTTTTAAACATCTCTCAGCTTAAGGCATTTTTTAAAGATTCTTTTTCACTAATGACTATACAAATAAATGTATGCTCATGAACTACTGAAGGGAAAAAGGTACAGGACATTATACAGTCTTGCCATAAAATGGATTATTTAATGTGCTTATGAGGAGAAGTTGTGCTATAATTTGGTAACAGATTAATTCAAAATTACAATGTCCTAATATATCAATAGTCTTGGTCACACTAGGTCTTTTATGGCTCTATTGGCCTTTTCCCCAGGGAGCTATCTCCTAAGCAATGGCCTAGAGACCCAAGGTGCTTCCATTTTTATGCCCCATCACAAGACAAGGCTGCCAGGTCACTGTTGCAGGTAAAGAATGGGCTGGATCTTCATGCATGGACTTTTTACTGCCTTGGGCAGGAAATTACTCTGGTCACTTCCATTTGCAATCCATTGGCCAGAATTAGTTGATGGCTTCACTAATTGCAAGATGGTAAGAAGTATAGTTTCCTGTGTGCCCAAGAAACAGAGAAGAAATGAATGCTGACAACCACTACTGCTGTTTTCTACATCTAATAAACACATTTTTTTTGAATGGAGGAGTGTGTAAAAGTAAACATTATGGAGCACTTTCTTTGATGGAGTAAGGAAAGGATTCCAGGGCAAGCACTATGGAGATAGAACTATATGTAAAATTCATTTGTTGCATGTTTTACAAATAATGTATGTTAGCAGTGAGGTTGAGGCCAGGATGTCACAGATGAGGTTAATTTTAAAATTCAAAGATTTCTCAACTCATCAGAACCTTTAAAATATTTATATGAGTTGGAGAATAACCAGGAGAATCATTTGTATTTTACAGAAATTTTCTAGCAATCTAATGGCAATGTATGATATAGTTATGGAACTCAAAGATGAATGATGTGTTTCAAAAAGTAAAACAGCAAGGGTTCTAAATTTTTTTATTATTTCTGTGAGGACAAATGGCTGTTAGTTTTAGGTTGCCTGACATATATTTTTGGGAAAAAAGCATTCAAAACTTCAAGATAAATCACCAATTTGATGTTTAACCAATAAATGGAAAAATAATTACCTTTCAAAAAATCATACTATCAAGAGAGTATTTTGAAAACAAGTATATAGAATGTAGAGATACTTCACTCATTATTATTTTTATAAATTTTTCTTGTATTTACTTTTGGGAGAGTGCAAGCATGAGAGGGGCAGAAAGGGGGACAGAGGATCCAATGTGGGCTCTGCACTCACAGGCTGACAACAGTGAGCCCACTGTGCAGCTCGGACTCATGAGCCGTGAGATCATGACCTGAGCCGAAGAGGGACGCTCAGCTGACTAACCCACCCAGGTTCCTCGATACTTCACTCATTATTAAAAGCATCATAGGAGTTGTGTGTACATAATCACTATTATCTATATACTAAAAACAGGATTTTGAAAGTGCTCAAGAATTAAAACAATCATTGAATAATTAATGGATAGGATTTACAATAAATAAATTATACACACATATAATTTGGTAACCACTAAAATCCAAATCTAAATAAGTTGAATCTAGAACATCTTAATGCCTATGTAAAAAGCCCTCAGTAAAGGTGAGTGGTGAGGGTAGTGATATACAATAGAACCACCTATTTATGTGTTAGGGGCCCATCTGAGCAAGTCAGGTTGCAAGATCAGAACCAGAAGACTAGTTCCTAGAAAGATCAGTCTAGTAAACTGTAAAGTCACAATCATGACAAAAAAATTTCACTGAAACACTCAACAAGAATTGAATACTAAACTTTATTTTAGGAATTTCTTTAGGAACTGAGAATACAAAAATAAATAACCATAGTAACAGTAATAATACCACTAACATTCTTGAACACTTATGTGGTTAGCAACTTTCATGTGTATGAACTTATTTATGACTCACAATCCAATGACTTAACATGTGGCGTTTGCTACATGTTCTTGTATCAAGTTTGCAAAATAGCTTCTTCAGTTCCAACATAATTTTTCTAATTAAGTGTATATAAAGGGTCAATGGCACTCCTATTATATATGAACATAACACTAGTTTTATGCAGCAGAGAAACACTGGTTCTATGCAGCTTCATGGTGGTAAGATGATTAAGTAAAATATTCCCCTCTCCCCAAGGAGAGTTATGGGGACATGATATCCAGTTCCAGCCAAAGAGATCGAAGTCAAAAATTTAGAGTTAAGCTTTTGGGAAAGCCCATTAAAGGGCATCTCTATTTGCCTGTTTTTTTAAAATTAGGTTGGGTGTCTTTTTTTTTTTTTTTTTTGTCCTTATTCTTAAGCTTTGAGAGTGCTTTATGTATTCTAGATACAAATCCTTTGTCAAAATATGTGATTTGTAAGTATTTTCTCTCTGTGATAGCTTTTTTTCATTCTCTTCCAGTGTCATTCTCTCTGTGGTAGCTTTTTTTTTTTTTTCATTCTCTTCCAGTGTCCGCAGAGCAACATTTTGAAATTTGATAAAGTCTAATAGATCACTGTTTCCTTTTATGGATCATATTTTTGTTGTCATGTCCAAGACCTATTTGCCTAATCCAAGGTTATAAAAGTTTTATTCTAAAGGTTTTATAGAGTTATATTTACATTTGGATCTGTGATTCATTTTAATTTTTATATCAGTTGGAGGTTTGTTTGAAGTTTGTTTGGTTTTATTACTGCTGTTTATGGATGTCCAGTTATTTCAGCACCATTTGTTGAAATGATTCTCTCTTTTCCATTGACCTGCCTTAGCACCTTTATAGAAAATCAGTTGGCCATACTTGTGTGGGTCCATTTCTTGAATCTGTATGCTATCCCCTTGGTTTGTGTGTCTATTCTTTCACCAGTATCTAATAATTTCAACAAAGGAATAAAGAAAACAAGCCATGGAAACAGGGATACACACACATACACACACATATGTGTTTATATATGTATGTATTAATATAAACATTATATACGTATATATATGTGTGTGTGTGTGTGTGTGTGTATTTTAGTAGTCCAGGCAAGAAATGGTGTCTTGAAACAGGTGGTAGCAGCAGAATTAAAAATAACTGATCAGGGGCGTCTGGGTGGCTCAGTTGGTTAAGTGTCCGACTATGGCTCAGGTCACGATCTCACAGCTCATGGGTTCAAGCCTCTCATTGGGCTCTGTGCTGACAGCTCAGAGGCTGGAGCTTGCTTCAGATTCTGGGTCTCTGTCTCTGTCTGCCCCTTCCTCACTCATGCTCTGTCTCTCTCTCTCAAAAATTAATGAACAATAAAAAAATAATAACTGATAAGATTCTGGAAATATTTAGAAAGAAGAGCACATGTGATTTGCTTAAAGGTGCAATATAGAGTGTGAATCAATGTGACAATAGTAAAGTCAAGGATGTGGGCCTGAATGACTAGAAGAAAGTGATTTCCATTTTCTGAGACTGGAAATTCTGGGGGAGAGGTGGGTTTGAGATGAATAAAGAGTTCAGTTGAAGGCATATCAAGTTTGAGAGTCTTAATAGGAGCAGAGTGGAGTGAAGATGTCAACTAGCCAGTTTTATATATTTGAGACTAAAGTTTAGGATAGAAATTGGTGCTCAAGATACATACTCAGTATCATCAAGGTGATACTGTTAAAATCCATGGGGCTAAATGATGGGGCCCCTGGGTGGCTCAGTCAGTTGAGCATCCAAATCTTGGTTTAGTCTCAGGTCATGATCTCACAGTTTGGTGAGTTTGACCTCGATGTCTGGCTCTGCTCTGGCAGCATGGATCTGCTTTGGATCTCTCTCTCTCCCTGGATCTCTCTCTCTCTCCCTCTCTCTCTGTCTCTCATGCTGTCTCTATCTCTCTCAAAATAAATAAATACACTTAAAAGTAAAATAAAATAAAATTCACGGGACTAAACGAAACAATCTAAAATACTTACACAGAAGAGATATGTGAGACCAAGACCTAAGTCACACAAATGTTTAGAAGTCTAGGAGATGGGTTAGTATTAGGAAAGGTAACTAACAAAAAACAGGAAATGATATGAAAGGTAAAGAAAATGGTATTCTGGAGGCCAAATATTGAGTCAGTCATTATATATATGAATGGTTGCTCATAGACTGAAGAAAATGAGGCATAAGAAGCCATAGTGAAATTGATATAACATCTTTTCAGTGTGCTGGTGGTGATGAAAGCCTTCTTGTAGTTGATTCAAAAAATAATGGGAGGGGAAGAAGTTGAGATAGTAACTCTAGAGTTTTGCTGTAATAGGAATCAGGGAAATGTGTAGTAGCTGGGGTAGAATGTGGGGTCAAGACAATTTTCTATTAGGATGGGACAGATAACAGAGCATTATATAACTTTGGGAATGATTCAGCAGAGAGGTAAAAATTGATGGTGCAGGTGAAAAGTGACAATTGCAAGAGGAGATGAGGCTGAGTGCTGGAATGGAGGTGTTGACATTATGCCTTATAAAAGAAGGAAAGGCATGGTGCATGCAGGTGGGTTGGTAGGTCTGGCAGTGCAAGCATGTTCACATTCTCTTCTGGTTGCTTTCATTTTCTCGGTGAAATAACAAGGAATTTATACCAACGGAGCTTGAAATAGGGAGCAAAGGTGCTGAAAGTCAGGGAAAGAGGAGAAAATATGAAACCATCTATTGGGAGTGGTGGAGTGGATTGATGGAGAAATGCACGAAGGTTTCTGGGCTTGATAGATCATTTGGCATGGTTGTGGGATTTCTCCTGTCATATTCATCTACTAAAGTGTGGGTGTGGAGTAAGTGAAGAGTTGGATTTAACCACCTGGGACAACTTTGATGACAAGAAAGAAGTACTAATAGAAGGGGATGCCAGGAGGTGGTTAGAAAGATACATGTCATAATCAAAGAGAAAAGTGAAGACATGGGTTCATGAATGAAAGTGTAATAGGATTTGTGAAGATGCAGACCAGTAGTTTGAAAAATGTTTCATTACCAGATTATGAAGGCATTTGAAAAGGTCATGGTCAGCATTTTTGAGAATAAACAGAATGGATGGGATGGATTAGAATACAAAATACCAGATAGCATCACAGGTAATAAGTGTATATACGGTTTCACTAAACATTTGTTTTAGTTATGTACATGAATATGTGTGCTGGGTTGCAATATAAAATGTATTTTTTTAATGCAGGTCCTGGTCAAAACTCTGCCCTCTAACTTATTTAAAGGAGGTACATGGGAAAGGCCTGGGGCATCAAGCCTCATCTATTACTACACATGCAGCTTTGCTGCTATAGTTTAGAACTCTTCTGTTTGCAAGAAAACAAAACAAAACAAAACAAAACAAAACCCTACAATTGACTTTTTCAAATCTATTACATTCCAAATTATGACACTCTCATTTAATCTAGCTTGTGGGCAGGGTCAGAAAACATCTCTCTTAGCAGTGCCATATGTCTTTCCATCTTAACTTTCTGACTAGTGAGGTCCAGTTTGAATTCATAGGTCTTTATCAAAGCATTCTTGCAGAAACTGACAAGAAATAATCAGCATACATCAAAAAATATAGAATTCCTGCCATGTCCCCTAACACTGCAGCCTTAATAGGAATGCGACTTGTGTTTCAAGGTACAACAGGCAAAAAATTGGCCAAATGTTTTACCACCACATAGCAAACATCATCAGTTTTTTAGTCTACAATAGTTATGTCCTCCATCACAAGGTCCTGCTAAGTTAATTCCATGTGATGGCATCCTACTTCCTCCTACCAAATTCTGTGTTAGGGAGGGGTAGTAATCAGCTGAATGCAGCAGAGAATACAAATAGTTGTTTAAACAAATTGGAATTTTATTTCATTTTTCATGAAATAGAATAGCTAAGAGTTGTTAAAGCAACTCCTCAATGCCACCAACATCCCAGGATCTATCTTTCAACCTAGTTATCTTTGGTTATTTATCTATTATCTACCAGTTTTATGCCTGTTTTTCTCTCCTCTGCTTCAAACTCCTGGCCCTGGGTCTCTGCAACCTATGTTTTCTGACTCTTTGGCAGCTGGATTCTTACTAAATTCTGCCAAAAAGGAGTCACTGATAGAAGATTTTAAAGTGTGAGAAAGAAAGAATAATTCTGACTCTGCCTCTGAAAGCATTGGCAGTTGCCCTAGTAGCTGTTGATTTTAAGAATAGTGTAGACCAGAAGGCTGTGCACTTACTCCAGCAGGCCAGTTCTCCCTGGATTCTAGCTCTGGCAGGAGTAGCACTCTTTAGAAATGCTAGGAAGCACATGAAAATGGGTTCCATTACAGAAGTGGCAGCAGTTTACTGATTTCAGGGTGATATCTTTTCTTCCTTCTGCTCCTCCAGTCCTTTTCACACATTTTAATAGTTTCCCTCTATTCAATTCTCTCTGCTTTAAATACCTAATACAAATATTTTTGCTACCTGAGTAGATACTGTTATTTTGCTCTTGGGGAAAAATATTTTTTTTAATTAAAAAAAAATTTTTTTAATGTTTATTTACTCTCGAAGGAGAGAGATAGAATGTGAGCGGGGGAGGGGGCAGAGAGAGAGGGAGACACAGAATCTGAGGCAGGCTCCAGGCTCTGAGCTATCAGCACAGAGCCCGATGCGGGGCTTGAACTCACGATCTATGAGATCATGACCTGAGTGAAGTTGGTTGCCTAACTGACTGAGCCACCCAGGCACCCCTCTTGGGGAAAAAATATCAAAAATAAGAATCTGAATGAACTTGAGCAAATCACCACTCATTACCAGTGGAAAATAAAATACTGATAGCCCATGACATGGTTAATTTTCACAATATTTTATTTTATTTATTATTTTACTTTAATTTAATTTTTTAAATGTTTATTTATTCAGGAGCACCTGGGTGGCTCAGTCTGTTAGGTATCCAACTGTTGATCTCGGCTCTGGTCATGATGATGATTTGGTTAGTTTTGATTGTATCAGAGAGCTTAAATAATAAGGCTTAAAATTAAAACTCAAGCTCAAGGCTTAAAATTTTCACCATCGGCAGGACTGAGAGCTGAAATTCTGAAAAACTTAGAATTTGCTTCTAGTTTGCAAATTACAATAGAAGTAGCATTCATACACTTTCTAAGTCTCTTATGTGAAAGTTAGGGCCTTAACTGGAATGAAGGGAGATCCTTTGAATTGGAATGGTGCACTTGGGTACAATCTGAGAACCACACCCCCCCCCCCAATTTCCTGAGCATCCTGTGCCAATAGAAGAAACTCTCCTGTCCCTATTAAGGATATTAAGTTGCTCGAAGCAGGTGCCTTATAAGAAGATTCTCATTCTCCCCTAGACTCACTTCATTACCCCTAATCATCCATAACTAGACAAATAACTAGAGACATAGTACAGAAAGCTCTAGAAGGAAAATTAAAAACTCTAACTGGGATAGAGCTGAGTTTGAACTAAATAGTAGAAAAATGTTAATTTATAATAGTAGAGATTTGGAAAATATGTGTCGAGATGAATTCAATGGGTCTTAGTGAGAGTTTATGGAGATCAGCTGTTAAATGGGGTTGGAGTCTTTCTCACAGTGGGCCCAATGGATTTAACCATCCTGTGGTTACTTCTTCAGTTCCTAAATACAGAATTGGGACACACTCAACAATGCAAAACCATCACATTGGTTCTGGAACTTCCCCTTCCTATAAGCATGTAAACAGAGCCAACACTTTCTGTATGGAAGTACTACAGAAATTAGTGCCCTCATCAAAAAACTTCAGAGTGGCAGGGATGATGCTTCCTATCACAACGTCATTTAACTGCCCTGTTTGGCAAGTGGATTATAGAGAATGACTATGTTGGACCACAAATCCAATTAGGTGATTGCCTTTTACAGCTGCTGCTCCAGATGTGTATATTTATTGAAGCAGATTAACACAGTCCTTGACAGCTGATATGCATATTGATCAATTAAGTGCTTTTTTTCTCCATGTTAACATCAAGGACCACCAGAAACAGTCTGTTTCACCTGGCAGGGAAAGGGCCATGGTAACCCTTCTCCCCTTAATCATAATAGAGTGTGGAGAATCTTAATGCACCTGACACTTCATAGATCATTCATTATATTAACTAAATCTGAGGATCAGTTCATGACAAGTATCATAAAAGCCTAAATAAGACAAATTTGTGCTAGAATGTAGGACATAAACACCACGAAAATTCAAGAGTCTCTTTAGAAAAGTTTCTAAGGATTCAGGTGTCTGGGGCTTGCTGGGATATCCCTTCCAAAGTGAAGGGGATGTTTCATACCATTAAGAAAGAGGCAGAATCATCTCTTTGAATTTTGAAAACAGTATATACCAATGTGAGTATGTTGCCTTCTCTCATTTGCTGAGTAACTGACAGCTGGGTAAGGCCTGGAGCAAAACAAAGTTTGCCAACAGGACCAGGATGCAGTGCAAGCTACTGTATCACCAAGGCCTTTTGACCCAGCTGATGCAATGGTACTGAAGTCTGTGGCAAACAGGGACACTGTATAGACCTCTGGCTCCTGCTTGCTTCTGGGTCTCAATAAAGACTTAACTTCTGACCATGGAATACCAGGCCATCGGACAACCTGAACTACATATAATGAACTTAATGATATCTAATTAAAAATGGTATTTAAAAAATATTTATTTGGAGAGAGAGAGAGAGAGAGAGAGAGAGAGAGAGAGAGAGAGAGAGAATGAGAATGGCAAGCAGGCTCTGCACTGTCAACACGGAGCCTGATATGGGGCTTGAATTTATGAACTGTGTGATCACGACCTGAGCCGAAACCAGGAGTTGGATGTTCAACCAACTGAGCCACCCAGGTACCCTTAAAAAAATGTTACTTTTTAAATCCTATAGCCAAAATACTACAAGTGCAGGAATAAAAGGGTAGAAGTGGAAGGGGGTTCCCCCAATATTACTTTTAATAACTCACTCCCCAATGTGTTGCTCCCTGTCTCTGAAAATTTGAACTCTATTGATTCAGAGATCTTAGTTCCTAAGAGTATATGCCAGCTTATATTAAGTGCTTCAACAACTATCAGTTAGTCCCCACAACAGCTTAGTGAGGTAGATAAAATTATCCCCTTCTTATAATGAAGTTCAATAATTAGCCAGAGATCAACCTGCTAGTAGTACAAGGCAGTGCTGGGAACTGAACCCAGGTTCTTCTGCTTCCAAAGACTGTATTCTTTCCCATTATGTAGTTTTAGCTTCTGGGGTTAACTGAAAAAATGCTGCAACTCAATACTGTCAATACAAAAGTGCTAAGTACTCATCCCTAGCACAATGGAAACCAGGTCTTGTTGGCAACAAGCCCATTCATTCTAATTGACATTGCTGTCTAACAGTCACTCTAAAACAATCACAGCTTTTAGTTTGCTCCTGAATCTGCAATTTGGGCAAGACACAGTGGAAATAGCTCTGTTCCACTAATGTCAGCCTGAAGGTTGAGGACTAGAATCATCTGAAGGTTTGTTCATTCACATCTTCCAGTTGACTATTACTGCTATCACCTGGAAACTTAGCTGGACCACAGGGTGGAACATCTATGCATGGCCTCTCCTGGAGCCTGAGCTACCTGACAACATGACGAATTGTTCTCAAAGGTGAACATAATAAAGCAGAGAGAGCCTGGTGGAAGTCGTGTGACCTTTTCTGACCCAGCTTCAGAAGTCACATAGAGTTACTTCTGCTGCCTTCTATTTATCCCACAAGGGCTGGCTCAGTTTCCAGACGTAGGAAAAGGCTGGCTCAGTTTCAAGACGTCTCTTGGTGGGAGAGTAGCATATGAGGTCAGAAATATTGCCATGGCCATTTTTGGACAGTGCAATCTGCCACACCATTACTAAGGCTATTGAACAGTAGAACCAAAACTTATTGGTATACATTGAGACTTAGCCATGGTGAAATCAGGAACAGTGGTGGTCTTAAGTCTATGGATGGGATCCACAGTATATTCAGCTATAGAAAGTTGAGAACATGAGTCAATTGCTTAAACTTGGAGAGGAGGTTAGGCCTTTATTTATTTATTTATTTTTAGTGGTAAGAAATTCCTTCTTGCCTCACTGTCCACCCACATAAAAAAGAGCCCACTCCACTCAATTTATCATGTCTGTTGAGTATTCTGCACAAGCGTCTTTGAGTGCAGCAATGAATTTTTACTGCCGTCTTTGAGAGGGATAATACCAAATGTCATGAGAATGATTTTTATGAGGAAATAGCAGCACCTTGTTCCTACTCTGTCATAATTTAAAAAATAAAGCCATTATTAATTACCAAACCATTTTATAACAAAAGTTAAGAAGAAAATATATGAGGAAGTCATGTTATGTACAGAGGGTAAAAGCCAGTGTTATCATCTATCTTTATTTCCTCACAGAAGATGAAGGAGAAATGTAATAGTTTGATATATGGCATGCCACATGAGCACTGACATACTAAACAAGGAACAGGGATAGAATAGCAGTAAAAATTGGAGAATGACACTCAAAGACTACCTGAGTAATTCCTTTTCTGGCAAAGCCAGGTTTCTCTGGGTGATCTGCCAGTGCGAAGACTTAACCCCTGTGCCATCACTACGCTAAGTGTCATGGGTGGTCCCCAGGAGTGAGGGTGGCAGGTAGAATGTTCCATGGGTATGCAGACAGTTCTCTCAGGGTCTACCTGCTTCCTGTGAGCACTCTCATTTCCATACCAATACTGTTAACTACCAATGCTCCCAAAGAACAAGACCCCTACAGGGCCTGTGCCACGTGATATGTGAAGAACAGGGGGAGGATTTCTCTGCTAACCACCCTGTCACATGTAACCAACCACTCTGTACCTCTCACGAGAACCCCATGATATAAGTTTATTCAGCCTCCCCCTCCATTAACCTGGCACAGATCAAAGAGGCTGGACTAGAGATTGATGACACAGACTAGTGTTTCCAGACAATTCGTTCCCCTAGGCAATCCACAAGCATCACCCACATTCACCTAGATGGGTTTGAATCCCAGTCTGGGCTCAGTGTTGGGTCTTTATTACAATACTTTCATTTTTCAGCCTCTTTAAGTCTTTCCAGCATTTCCAAATTGTCATGCTGGGTCATGGGTAGTAATGAGATTTGGTGAGTAAGGCAGAACTCATGGACTGGAAGAAGAGTCTGAACTGTGGACTCAGACATTATTCTAGGGGTAAAAAAGTGAGAAACAAGGTAAAGGCAGAGATGGAATTGTCAGAAAGCATAGTTTGAAGCCTGATCAGATGTGTAGGAACCAGTCACTGACTAATTACCTCCATTCTCCCCTCAGTCCCATTTACTTTCACCATGGAAGAGTTAGATGGGGACAGAAGTGGAAAACAGTGAGTACAAAAGTTAAACATTTCTAAAACATGAATTTTGCTATACTTCTTGATTTAAATCTTTTGCTAGCTCCCCATTACCTTCTGAATAAAAGCATAAACCCCTATGTATGTCACACAGGGCCTCCCTAATTAACTCCTTGCCTGCCCTTTCTGTCTCATCTTCTGTGTTAGTTTGCCAGGGCTGCCATTACAGAGTAACACAGCCTGGGTGGCTTAAATAACAGAAATGTATTTTCTCATAATTCTGGAGGCTAGAAGTCCAAGATCAAAATGTCATCATGATTGATTCCTTCTGAAGCCTCTGCTCTTGGCTTGTAGATGGCCTTCTTCCTGTGTCTTAATATAGTCTTTCCGTATCTGTATCCTAATTTATTTTTATGATAGAGACACCAGTCACCTTGGATTAGGGCCCACCCTAATGACCTCATTTATCCTTAATTTCTTCGGATTCTTTTTGCACATGTTGTTACTGAGCTGGAACACTCAATAAGTCCTTTAGGCTCAGCTTCCTCAAAAGTCTTCACTACAACTCTGTCCATCAGATTATGTTTCCATAGAGCCTTCTATAAAGCTCCATCATGTTGTATGTCACATAGAATTGTACGAGTCTATCTCCTTGCTCTCCCCCACAAACCCATGGAGGCAACAAAAGCATGTGTGACCTCCACCTACACATAATAAATGTCCCACAAATTTTTAGAGACTAAATGAAAAGTCTACTATTACTTTATGTCTAATAACTAGGGACAGCAATGATTAAGTTAGGGAGAGAGGCCATGAGCAGTATCCTAACCCATAATTTTCCCCCTAGGATAAGTACTGTAAGGAAAAGAGGTAAAGTCTGCCATTAGATGCAGTCTGGTGCCTGAGAGTAGGGTGAGAGCCAAAGAAACAGAGGCTGGAGCCACCTGGGCCCAGAGTAAGGTAAGTCTGGATCTTAATGCCAGCTACTAGCTTTGTGCTTGCAGCTAAGTTTCTTGACTACTATGAACTTAGTTTCCTCATCTATAAAACTGTGAAAAGTATTAATAATGCCTATTTTGAATTTATATGAGAATTCCATGAGATAAGATACACAAGGATGTAAGATAATTGTTAGTCAGCATTTGAAAAGATATTGAAAAGTTTTAATGACATTCTAATATTTAACGTGAAGATAAGTAAACATTTTTTAAAAATGGGGGGCCCCTGGTGGCTCAGTCAGTTAAGTATCTGACTCTTGGTTTAAGCTCAGGTCATGATTTCAAAGTTCAATTGTGAGATTGAGCACCAGAGCTTGCTTGGGATTCTCTCTCTCTCTCTCTCTCCCTCTGCCCCCTCCCCTGCTCGTGTGCTCTCTCTCAAAATAAATAAACATTTGTTAAAAAAAACATGAAGACAATGGTAGTGCAAGTCTACTTTTGGAAGTAGTAGTGGAAGTACTTTTGGAAGTAATGGAAGACAAGTAGTGCAACTGCACTACTAGGTATTTATCCAAGGGGCACAAGTATGCTCTTTCAAAGGGACACATGCACCCCAATGTTTATAGTAGCACTATCAGCAATAGCCAAAGTATGGAAAGAGCCCAAATGTCCATTGGTGTACGAATGGATAAAGAAGATGTGGTCGGTCTATCTATCTATCTATCTATCTATCTATATACCATGGAGTATTACTCGGCAATCAAAATGAATGAAATCTTGCCATTTGCAACTATGTGGATGGAACTGGAGGGTATTATGCTAAGCGAAATTAGTCAGAGAAAGACAAATATCATGACTTCTTCATTCATATAAGGACTTTAAGAGACAAAACAGATGAACATAAGGGAAGGGAAACAAAAATAATATAAAAACAGGGAAGGGGACAAAACAGAAGAGACTCATAAATATGGAGAACAAACTGAGGGTTACGGGAGGGGTTGTGGGAGGGGGGATGGGCTAAATGAGTAAGGGGCACTAAAGAATCTACTCCTGGGATTCTGGGAAGATGGCGGCATAGGAGGACGCTGGGCTCACCGCGCGTCCTGCTGATCACTTAGATTCCACCTACACCTGCCTAAATAACCCAGAAAACCGCCAGAGGATTAGCAGAACAGAGTCACCAGACCCAAGTGCAGACGAGAGGCCCACGGAAGAGGGTAGGAAGGGCGGCGAGGCGGTGCACGCTCCACGGACTGGCGGGAGGGAGCCGGGGCGGAGGGGCGGCTCGCCAGCCAAGCAGAGCCCCCGAGTCCGGCTTGCAAAAGCGGAGGGGCCTGACGGACTGTGTTCCGACAGCAAGCGCGACTTAGCGTCTGGGAGGTCATAAGTTAACAGCTCTGCTCGGAAAGCGGGAAGGCTGGAGGACAAAGGGAGGGTGAGCTGCGGAGCCCCCGGACAACAGAGCTCAGTTTGGCGGGGAACAAAGGCGCTAGCCAGCGCCATCTCCCCCGCCCATCCCCCAGCCAAAATCCCAAAGGAACCGGCTCCGGCCAGGGAAATTGCTCGCTCCGCGCAAACACCCAACTCTGTGCTTCTGCGGAGCCAAACCTCCGGCAGCGGATCTGACTCCCTCCGGCTGCCACAGGGCCCCTCCTGAAGTGGATCACCTAAGGAGAAGCGAGCTAAGCCTGCCCCCCCTGCCGCCGTGCACCTTGCCTTCCCACCCCAGCTAATACGCCAGATCCCCAGCATCACAAGCCTGGCAGTGTGCAAGTAGCCCAGACGGGCCACGCCACCCCACAGTGAATCCCGCCCCTAGGAGAGGGGAAGAGAAGGCACACACCAGTCTGACTGTGGCCCCAGCGGTGGGCTGGAGGCAGACATCAGGACTGACTGCGGCCCCGCCCACCAACTCCAGTTATACACCACAGCACAGGGGAAGTGCCCTGCAGGCCCTCACCACACCAGGGCCTATCCAAAATGACCAAGCGGAAGAATTCCCCTCAGAAGAATCTCCAGGAAATAACAACAGCTAATGAGCTGATCAAAAAGGATTTAAATAATATAACAGAAAGTGAATTTAGAATAATAGTCATAAAATTAATCGCTGGGCTGGAAAACAGCATACAGGACAGCAGAGAATCTCTTGCTACAGAGATCAAGGGACTAAGGAACAGTCACGAGGAGCTGAAAAACGCTTTAAAGGAAATGCAAAACAAAATGCAAACCACCACGGCTCGGATGGAAGAGGCAGAGGAGAGAATAGGTGAACTAGAAGATAAAGTTATGGAAAAAGAGGAAGCTGAGAAAAAGAGAGATAAAAAAATCCAGGAGTATGAGGGGAAAATTAGAGAACTAAGTGATACACTAAAAAGAAATAATATACGCATAATTGGTATCCCAGAGGAGGAAGAGAGAGGGAAAGGTGCTGAAGGGGTACTTGAAGAAATAATAGCTGAGAACTTCCCTGAACTGGGGAAGGAAAAAGGCATTGAAATCCAAGAGGCACAGAGAACTCCCTTCAGACGTAACTTGAATCGATCTTCTGCACGCCATATCATAGTGAAACTGGCAAAATACAAGGATAAAGAGAAAATTCTGAAAGCAGCAAGGGGTAAACGTGCCCTCACATATAAAGGGAGACCTATAAGACTCGTGACTGATCTCTCTTTTGAAACTTGGCAGGCCAGAAAGAATTGGCACGAGATTTTCAGGGTGCTAGACAGCAAAAATATGCAGCCGAGAATCCTTTATCCAGCAAGTCTGTCATTTAGAATAGAAGGAGAGATAAAGGTCTTCCCAAACAAACAAAAACTGAAGGAATTTGTCACCACTAAACCAGCCCTACAAGAGATCCTAAGGGGGACCCTGTGAGACAAAGTACCAGAGACATCACTACAAGCATAAAACATACAGACATCACAATGACTCTAAACCCGTATCTTTCTATAATAACACTGAATGTAAATGGATTAAATGCGCCAACCAAAAGACATAGGGTATCAGAATGGATAAAAAAACAAGACCCATCTATTTGCTGTCTACAAGAGACTCATTTTAGACCTGAGGACACCTTTAGATTCAGAGTGAGGGGATGGAGAACTATTTATCATGCTACTGGAAGCCAGAAGAAAGCTGGAGTAGCCATACTTATATCAGACAAACTAGACTTTAAATTAAAGGCTGTAACAAGAGATGAAGAAGGACATTATATAATAGTTACAGGGTCTATCCATCAGGAAGAGCTAACAATTATAAATGTCTATGCGCCGAATACCGGAGCCCCCAAATATATAAAACAATTACTCATAAACAGAAGCAACCTTATTGATAAGAATGTGGTAATTGCTGGGGACTTTAACACCCCACTTACAGAAATGGATAGATCATCTAGACACACGGTCAATAAAGAAACAAGGGCCCTGAATGAGACACTGGATCAGATGGACTTGACAGATCTATTTAGAACTCTGCATCCCAAAGCAACAGAATATACTTTCTTCTCGAGTGCACATGGAACATTCTCCAAGATAGATCATATACTGGGTCACAAAACAGCCCTTCATAAGTTTACAAGAATTGAAATTATACCATGCATACTTTCAGACCACAATGCTATGAAGCTTGAAGTCAACCACAGGAAAAAGTCTGGAAAACCTCCAAAAGCATGGAGGTTAAAGAACACCCTACTAACGAATGAGTGGGTCAACCAGGCAATTAGAGAAGAAATCAAAAAATATATGGAAACAAACGAAAATGAAAATACAACAATCCAAACGCTTTGGGACGCAGCGAAGGCAGTCCTGAGAGGAAAATACATTGCAATCCAGGCCTATCTCAAGAAACAAGAAAAATCCCAAATACAAAATCTAACAGCACACCTAAAGGAAATAGAAGCAGAACAGCAAAGGCAGCCTAAACCCAGCAGAAGAAGAGAAATAATAAAGATCAGAGCAGAAATAAACAATATAGAATCTAAAAAAACTGTAGAGCAGATCAATGAAACCAAGAGTTGGTTTTTTGAAAAAATAAACAAAATTGACAAACCTCTAGCCAGGCTTCTCAAAAA
This sequence comes from Lynx rufus, assembly GCF_022079265.1. Taxonomy (NCBI): domain Eukaryota; kingdom Metazoa; phylum Chordata; class Mammalia; order Carnivora; family Felidae; genus Lynx; species Lynx rufus. The sequence goes on from NW_025814831.1 coordinate 39,266,412, forward strand.
GAAAAGGGAGATGACCCAAATAGATATAATCATGAATGAAAATGGAATTATTACAACCAATCCCTCAGAGATACAAACAATTATCAGGGAATACTATGAAAAATTATATGCCAACAAACTGTACAACCTGGAAGAAATGGACAAATTCCTGAACACCCACACTCTTCCAAAACTCAATCAGGAGGAAATAGAAAGCTTGAACAGACCCATAACCAGCGAAGAAATTGAATCAGTTATCAAAAATCTCCCAACAAATAAGAGTCCAGGACCAGATGGCTTCCCAGGGGAGTTCTACCAGACGTTTAAAGCAGAGATAATACCTATCCTTCTCAAGCTATTCCAAGAAATAGAAAGGGAAGGAAAACTTCCAGACTCATTCTATGAAGCCAGTATTACTTTGATTCCTAAACCAGACAGAGACCCAGTAAAAAAAGAGAACTACAGGCCAATATCCCTGATGAATATGGATGCAAAAATTCTCAATAAGATACTAGCAAATCGAATTCAACAGCATATAAAAAGAATTATTCACCCTGATCAAGTGGGATTCATTCCTGGGATGCAGGGCTGGTTCAACATTCGCAAATCAATCAACGTGATACATCACATGAACAAAAAAAAAGAGAAGAACCATATGATCCTGTCAATCGATGCAGAAAAGGCATTTGACAAAATCCAGCACCCTTTCTTAATAAAAACCCTTGAGAAAGTTGGGATAGAAGGAACATACTTAAAGATCATAAAAGCCATTTATGAAAAGCCCACAGCTAACATCATCCTCAACGGGGAAAAACTGAGAGCTTTTTCCCTGAGATCAGGAACACGACAGGGATGCCCACTCTCACCGTTGTTGTTTAACATAGTGCTGGAAGTTCTAGCATCAGCAATCAGACAACAAAAGGAAATCAAAGGCATCAAAATTGGCAAAGATGAAGTCAAGCTTTCGCTTTTTGCAGATGACATGATATTATACATGGAAAATCCGATAGACTCCACCAAAAGTCTGCTAGAACTGATACATGAATTCAGCAAAGTTGCAGGATACAAAATCAATGTACAGAAATCAGTTGCATTCTTATACACTAACAATGAAGCCACAGAAAGACAAATAAAGAAACTGATCCCATTCACAATTGCACCAAGAAGCATAAAATACCTAGGAATAAATCTAACCAAAGATGTAAAGGATCTGTATGCTGAAAACTATAGAAAGCTTATGAAGGTAATTGAAGAAGATTTAAAGAAATGGAAAGACATTCCCTGCTCATGGATTGGAAAAATAAATATTGTCAAAATGTCAATACTACCCAAAGCTATCTACACATTCAATGCAATCCCAATCAAAATTGCACCAGCATTCTTCTCGAAACTAGAACAAGCAATCCTAAAATTCATATGGAACCACAAAAGGCCCCGAATAGCCAAAGGAATTTTGAAGAAGAAGACCAAAGCAGGAGGCATCACAATCCCAGACTTTAGCCTCTACTACAAAGCTGTCATCATCAAGACAGCATGGTATTGGCACAAAAACAGACACACGGACCAATGGAATAGAATAGAAACCCCAGAACTAGACCCACAAACGTATGGCCAACTCATCTTTGACAAAGCAGGAAAGAACATCCAATGGAAAAAAGACAGCCTCTTTAACAAATGGTGCTGGGAGAACTGGACAGCAACATGCAGAAGGTTGAAACTAGACCACTTCCTCACACCATTTACAAAAATAAACTCAAAATGGATAAAGGACCTAAATGTGAGACAGGAAACCATCAAAACCTTAGAGGAGAAAGCAGGAAAAGACCTCTCTGACCTCAGCCGTAGCAATCTCTTACTCGACACATCCCCAAAGGCAAGGGAATTAAAAGCAAAAGTGAATTACTGGGACCTTATGAAGATAAAAAGCTTCTGCACAGCAAAGGAAACAACCAACAAAACTAAAAGGCAACCAACGGAATGGGAAAAGATATTTGCAAATGACATATCGGACAAAGGGCTAGTATCTAAAATCTATAAAGAGCTCACCAAACTCCACACCCGAAAAACAAATAACCCAGTGAAGAAATGGGCAGAAAACATGAATAGACACTTCTCCAAAGAAGACATCCAGATGGCCAACAGGCACATGAAAAGATGTTCAGCGTCGCTCCTTATCAGGGAAATACAAATCAAAACCACACTCAGGTATCACCTCACACCAGTCAGAGTGGCCAAAATGAACAAATCAGGAGACTATAGATGCTGGAGAGGATGTGGAGAAACGGGAACCCTCTTGCACTGTTGGTGGGAATGCAAATTGGTGCAGCCGCTCTGGAAAGCAGTGTGGAGGTTCCTCAGAAAATTAAAAATAGACCTACCCTATGACCCAGCAATAGCACTGCTAGGAATCTACCCAAGGGATACAGGAGTACTGATGCATAGGGGCACTTGTACCCCAATGTTCATAGCAGCACTCTCAACAATAGCCAAATTATGGAAAGAGCCTAAATGTCCATCAACTGATGAATGGATAAAGAAATTGTGGTTTATATACACAATGGAATACTACGTGGCAATGAGAAAAAATGAAATATGGCCTTTTGTAGCAACGTGGATGGAACTGGAGAGTGTGATGCTAAGTGAAATAAGCCATACAGAGAAAGACAGATACCATATGGTTTCACTCTTATGTGGATCCTGAGAAACTTAACAGGAACCCATGGGGGAGGGGAAAGTAAAAAAAAAAAAAAGGACGTTAGAGTGGGAGAGAGCCAAAGCATAAGAGACTGTTAAAAACTGAGAACAAACTGAGGGTTGATGGGGGGTGGGAGGGAGGGGCGGGTGGGTGATGGGTATTGAGGAGGGCACCTTTTGGGATGAGCACTGGGTGTTGTATGGAAACCAATTTGTCAATAAATTTCATATAAAAAAAATAAAAGCTAAAAATGTAATAAATGGGACTTCATCAAAAAAAAAAAAAAAAAAGAATCTACTCCTGAAATCATTGCTGTGCTATATGCTAACTAATTTGGATATAAATTAAAAAAATAAATAAAAGAGTATCTACTTAAAAAAACATGAAGACAAAACAATTTTATGAAATTAAGTGTACAATGTGAGTTTAGTGTTGTAACAAAAATTATACATACGCATATACACAAATACAGATTTTTAGAAAAAAAGAGCAAAGATATCTTCATGTTAGGCAGGTTTTGCAGGCAGCAGATGACATGATTAGGAGTGTAAGTGTTTGTTTGGAGGAGTGTTTTGGGGGAATAATATATGCAAAAGATGAAAGGGGAGGAAACAAGGTTGGGCAGAAATAGCCTTCAGTCCACTGATACTGTCAGAGGAAAAAGTAGAGAAAGCAATCTTCACAAAACAGATTGGAAGGTCTATGCCAATCCAAAGGGGAGCTCTGCAGCAAAGGCGACCATTAGGGGAGTTCCATATTGGGCAGAATTGGCCAGGCTCTGGTACTTCCACCGTGCTCAGTTATTGGCTGGGAAAAGCATGCCCTCCATTCTAGAACTCAGTTCCAAGGTGTTAATGGCTACAGGCTGTCAGCTAACTACATTCCTTGAAGCTGCACTGAGAATTCATTCTTGATAGGAGATCTAAGTGGCTTATCTCCATAGCTACCCACCAGTTATTATTATTTTTTTCCCAAGTATGTAATATACTTTTGCACTATAATCACTATGTGATTATACTACACTATGCTGTACATGAGATGCCTAGAACTTATTCATCTTATAACTGGAAGTTTATACTCCTTGACCAATAGCTCTGTTCTCTCTACCCCTGAACACTCGCAACCACCATTCTAATCTCTCTTTCTGTGGGTTTGGCTTTTTTATATCCCACATATAAGTGATATCATACAGCATTTGTCTTTCTCTGTTTGACTTATCTCGCTAAGCATAATGTCCTCAAGATCCATTCATGTTGTGACAAATGACAGGATGTCCTTCTTTCCCATGGTTGAATAATATTCTTACACACACACACACACACACACACCTCTTTATCCATTTATTTGTATGCTTTGAAAAAATATTTATTTTCGAGAGAGAGAGAATGAGTGGGGGAGGAGCAGAGAGAAAGGGAGACAGAAGATCTGAAGCAGGCTCTGTACTGAGAACAGAGATCCCGATGCTGGGCTTGAACCCATGAACCATGAGATCATGACCTAAGACAAAGTTGGACACCTGCCATGCAGGAACCCCTATCTGTATGCCTTTTTAACAAGAGTAAGAACTATTTATATTTCCTTCTTCATAATTTTCAATATTTTAAACATTCTTTATACCATATCATTCATTCTCTTTTAATTAGGAACATATTTTAATCTGGGTGGCTCAGTCGGTTAAGTGTCCGACTTCAGGTCAGGTCATGATCTCACGGCTCATGAGTTCAAACCCTGAGTCAGGCTCTGGGCTGACAGCTCAAAGCCTGGAGCCTGCTTCAGATTCTGTGTCTCCTTTTCTCTCTGCCCCTCCCCTGCTCATGCTTGCCCTCCATCTCTCTTTCTCTCTCTCTCTCTCTCTCTCTCAAAAATAAATATTAAAAAAAGAAACATATTTTAATCTATATCCAGAAAAAAAACCCTTTAAATTTCTTTCATAATAAGCAATAAGATAACCCATAATGTTAGACCAGTAATAGTTTTAGTATGCCAGTCAGTATATTAAGTGCTTAACTTATACTTTCCCATTTAGTCCTTGCAAGTGTATTATTTTTCCCATTTCATTGGTCAGAGTTCTTAGAGAAAAACAATAGAACATGACTTGCATTAATTTAGGGAAGGAGTATACTGGATAGATATGGGAAAGCCCACAGGGTCTGCAGGAAGGCTGAAGGATGCACCAGGGAGCTGGAACCCCAGGGCTGGCATGAGTGTCACCAGGTCAGATGGTGCCTGTGGACTCCACTGCTCTTGTGTGCTCCTGGCCACCTCTGCTGTGCTCTGAGCTTTATCTATTCTCATCTCTCCTTTCTGTGTCTGCCTCTCCCTCCAGAGACAAAGTTTCAGCAGGAAGAATTGTTGACTGAGATGAGGTGACATTCTAGAGCATTCATCAACAGCCTGGGAAGTTGAGAAGATATCTGGTGGGGGAACCCTTCCAAGTGGTGGATTCCTCAAGAAGAAGCAAAAGAATGTTGGGTAATGCTAGGTAGGTAGAAGGACGGAAGGTGGGAAGAAAGAGAGGAGGAGAAAGAAGAGAGAAGAGACAAGCAAAGAAAAAAAATAAGAGAAAAAAATTCTCCATTGTCATTTTATAGGTGAAGTAACAGAAGTTAAATACTGTCTTCTTAGACTTTCAAATAACAACTAGTAAAGGTAAGATTCAAAACCAGGGAGGCTGATTTCAGATTTGTATTTTTAATCGTGTTACTGTTCTTGCACCCCAGACTCTGACAGGCCAGAAACACAGAATAAAGTGCACTAAATATACATTTCTGCTCTTCCACGGTTACCTTACTTCCTAGACTCTAGAATTCTAGACTGAATGAATAATTGCATACTGGTTTGATTTGAGCACTATCTCTGCTCCTTAAAAAAGCATGTAGTAACTGAGAAAATGAAGCACCCTACACATATGAAGCAAGCCAGAAAGGAAAAAAAAGGCTGATCCCAACTGGGATATTTTGAGGTACAGCACTTGTTGGTAATCAGCTTTTCCCAGGTCTCGCTCATGGCCCTTCTTGCTGTACCCCAGTGAAGCAGGAGCAAAAGCCGGCTATGAATGTTGGCTGTGGCTTTGATACCTCAACACTGGTCCTTGTGTGAGCTCCAAAAAAAGAAAAAAGAAAAAAAAAGAAAGCTTCTGTTTTTCCTCAAAAGAGTATGCCTTTCTCTGGGATTTTGTTTTCACATCAATAAATAATACACATTTGTTGAATGTTTAAATGCTCAATTCTCTAAAATGAGATCCACCACTAGGAGGGTGACTTGCTTGCCTTAACAAAAGTATTCCTCATATCTTCTGCTTCCTCAACTTATTGTTACCTATAGATTTTTCATTCATGATTTTATTTGTCATGCTCTATTTCTCAGTTGCCTCGACTTTCATCTCATAAAGAGATTACACCGGCCATTTGAATTTTCTTCTCCTAAGAGACACTTTTACCATATCCATTCTATGTAGCTCACAATGAAGTTCCAGAACGACTAGAATTGTTTCTGAGGTGATCAAAAATCAGATGGCAAGTAAAACAAGGATCTAAACAACGATCCCAGGAATTGGGGTGATGAAAGCCTTGGAGGAATGAGCACGAGAGCATGGTAGAAAGAGCTCCTGCTTTGGTTTCATTAGAACTGGGTCTGGACCCCAGCACCATAATGTATTAAACTGCATGACCTGGGGCAGGTCATGTATCCTTTGTGAGCTTTGATTTCCTTGTAAATGAGAATATACTAATGCTTCCCTGGGTGGATGTGAAGTTCAAGATAGATAATGTGTGTGGATGAATCTGAAACTGGCAAGTGATTTATGATAGATGCTACTTTTTTTGTTGCTGTAGACAGTCTGGAAAGAGTCTTAGAGGCTGGAAGAATAGGTTTCAAGTTTTTCTGTCTTGCAACACAAACATTGTTTTCTTTTTACAGAACTGAAACAGAACTTCCCAGTCACTGGTCCCAGTCATAGACCATTCTGGCCACGGCAGGGGGTCATCCATGGCTGTTAGACAGCAGGGTGTCCTCCAGTTGGTACTTAGCCAACACACCAATGGATCTTGACTCAAGCAAAACAGTGGGCTGCAATACCTACAGTGAGGCTGAGAATTGTTCTTCCACCCCGTTACTGGGAACACTGCTCTGTATATCGCTGCTGGGGCCAAAGGTGGGGAAGAGGAGGCTGCTTAAACTTTATGTTCTCATATCCTGCTCTTTACTTTTACTTTATACCTTTTATCACAAATTATCATATTTGTTGATGTAAGAAAAATATTTAATGCTGATCTCTATGACTACACTGTGAGTTCATTGAAGATATGGAAGATGTCTATACTTAAGCCTGGGTTCTTAGCACCACAAAAAATGTCTGTCATAAAGTAGTCACGTTAGGCAAATTTACTGAAGAAATTTGTGAATAGTAAATAACATATTCAAGGGAAATTTACTAATCAAATGCAGTTTCACAGGGGCTATCATCTTTTGTAGGAATATTTTCCTTTCCTTTTAATTTCCTATAAAAGTTGAATCATAGGACAGGGAGTTAAGATTTGGTATGGATACAAAGGTCAATGGAAAGACTGTATTCTATTTCATATTTAATCAATTATTTGAGTAGCTAATATTGACTGAGATAATGTATGAAAAAAGCATTTTGTTTTTTCTTTTGTCTGTTCTTTTTTAATTTCTAAAGCATAAAACCACAATTAAGTGTTTAAGCTTCAGTTGACTCTTAAGAGATCCTTTGGGGACACTGTACTTTTAGACTAGACCCCAGAATCTCAGGAACACTGTTGCATAAGTACACAACTGACAATCACCAAGTTGGTGAGGAAAGAGACCAACATAAAAACAGGGGGGAGTCACTTATGGGGCATGCGTAGACATGCTTCACTTTTCTTTTTCCATGCATAGACAATTCATGCAGCTAATGACAGACATAAATTTTGGAGAATTGTTTTGTGAAAACATTTCTAGAGAGTATCTACAATTTATCTCATCAGGCAAGAAACCATTTTTTTTCTCTTTTTTTGTGTTTAAGAACAAAAAAAAATGCTTTCTCAAATTCACTCTGGCTTTGGGGAAAAAAAAAGAATTTTTGTAGCTCTGAGACACATTCTCCCCTGACCATCCTATTAAAACCCCATCAAAAATTTACAATTATGGTTGTTGCATGAATTGGATTTATCATACTATCATGGCACAGTGCTTGGCAGGCCTCCGGCAAGCCCAGTAACTAATGGTTTACAGCCGTCATGGGCACTCTAGTGGGGGCTAATAAAAAAATCTCTAGGATGTGTATTAAAGCAACTGGAATGCAAAGTAAGAAAACCAAGTTGAATATTCTGTCAGAGATAAGGACCTTATTTCATAGAAAAGCTGGGGCTTTCCTGCCACTCAGCCAAGGCATGTATTGAGAGGAGGCATTACATAAATAATGCCTGAATATAGCTTGGGCTTCTGCCAAAATGCAAAAGGATGTGAGGAGAAGGGTGATAGGGCACATAGGGAGGAGGAGGGAGATAGAGCATGTTAGGAAGAATTTTTACCACCAATATATAGATAAAATCTCTGTCCATTTATAAATAAGCATGATTATTTTAAAATGCTACAAATTTTTAAGGCCCCTGAAATCATCATTATGGTTAAACCCGAAGCTATTCATGTACATGTTTACTGAGCACACAGAGTGTGCCACATACTATGCGTAACAGTAAAGGCCAAAATTTCCTGGCCTCCAGAAGCTCATAGTATATTGAAGGAGGAAGTAAACAAACAAGAGACAGTGTGAAAAGAGAGCTAGACTAGGCCCAGGGCTTCACAGAGGGAAGACTTGTGTCTTCATCTGTGTCTCTAGCTCTTAGCCCAGTGCCTGGCTTATGTATTTAATTCTTAATAAATACTAAAACTGGTGAGAACTGAAATGCTATTATAGGGCCTCATCATATAGGAGCTCAGGAAGGGCACCTAATGTAGTCTAAATAGTGGGAATAAAGAGAGAGAGTCAGAGACAACTTTGCAGGGGAAGTGACATTTGAACAGAATTGTTAATGACAGGGGCTAAATAAGCCAAGAAAGAGGTCAGGGCAGTGAGAAAAGTTTGTTCAAGAGAGGGGAATGATTGAGAGGGGGGCAATTTCCTCGAATTGCAAATATACTACTTTGTTATATCTGCTGAGAATAGTCAGACATGGGGCTGGGCAGACAGACAGGGACTAGATTTTAGAGAATGTCATGCTAATTAGTTTGAATTTTAACCTTAAGGCACTTGAAAGACAACTGAAAAATTTTAAGCAGGAAACTGACATTACTGGATTTATAGTGTTAAAAGACCACATGATAGCTTTGTGGAAGACCACTTAGAGGGGTCATAAAATTGTACGCAGGGCATGATAGACTTTGAAATAATCCAGACAAAAAAAAAATTGATGGGGACTAGATGTCAGGCAGTGGCTGTGAGGATGGAGATATGTGGACTAATTTGAGAGATATATAGGAGGTAGAATTGGCCAATGTGGTGAATCTGTAGGGGTGAGCAAGAAAAAGGCATCAAGAAAATCGCTCAGGGTTTTGACGTGGCATGTGAGAGAAAGGGAACACCATTCACTGAGGGGGAACACTGGAAGGGAGGGGTTTGCTGTAGCTGGAAAATAATAGGTTGTCTTATGTGATGAGTGAGGGTCTGGAGAAGTTTACACTAAGATACCCAATAGGCTGCTGAATACTTAGGGATGTAGATTATAGCTCATAAGAGAGCTCTAGACTAATGATGTAACTCTCAAGAGTCAGTGGCTTGTACAACTTGTAATTGTAGCACCAGAGACTAGATGAGATCATGCAGAAGAGCAAGTACAGTGAGAGGAGGGCCTGAGACAGAGCCTTGAATGATCAGCAGAGGGAAGAGAAAAGCTCCTGAGTAGCTTGCCTGAAAATAAAAGTTGAATAAACAGGGAAAGAAATAAGTAAAATGTGACCATCTGGAGCATATGTGTATCCATTAAAGGAGTAGCACTACCAAGAAAAAAGAAAAAAAAAGATAAAGAATGGGTCAACATCTGGTTTTAGTTCTATTGCTTAATTTTACATTTATTGCCTCTAATATTCAGTATGCCCCAATCATAGATCAAAATATCAGAATTGCATATTGTTTTTCTTTCTCCAGTGCAAATGGCATCAAAGTGTACGTGTTAAATGGCAATAGCATGATAGGAGAGCCCCCAAGAAAAGTATCTACTTGGGACTCAGGGTATAATTACACCTCAGTTCTATTTTCCTGATAAAGCTCCTGCTGATTATTTTGTGATACGTGTTTTTATGACAATGAGGGTGGGGTGCAGGATCTAAGAGGAGAAAATTGTAAAGGATGCTATAAAATGTAGAAAGATTTATTAAACTATGTATATGTTTAAAAAATTGTATTCCTTTCTAAGGATATATTGAGATTTGTTTCAACAATGCCTGGGGTAGTGATAGGCACCACATGAACAATAAAGTTTCTGTCATCACCCCAGACAGTGGGGGTTTTATGGCTTTCCTCTAAATGCATTTTCTGAGACTCTGCTTTTATAATGCTCTTTCTCTAATTAAGTTGGATATTTTGATGATGTAAAGTCCACTTTTATTTGTCAGCCTTGGCACTTAATTTGATGCCTATATTCCCATTTTCAGGGACATTGGCAATCATCTTTAAAATGGAAATCACCAAAGTGAAATTTATAGTTATCCACCTATTGTATGCTGCTAAGAAGCCTAAAATGGCCTCGCTTATGACAGATTGGTATTAATTAAAAAAAGTATGATGCCTGTCTGATTCTATTAAGAAGTGAAATACTAATTTAGAGTTATTTCTGAATATTACATATAATAAGAACAGTATAGGGTAGATATGCACCAGGATAGAACAGTGAGGTCTTGAAAACAAGAAGGAAACAAACCTACAAACCTTGCTTCAATAAATATACTTGAATAAAAAGCAAAAATAAAAGTAAAAAAAAAGCTTCCATTTTCAAACAAAGCTACATTTATTTTTTATTTTTTTTTTTTAAATTTTTTTTTTCAACGTTTATTTATTTTTGGGACAGAGAGAGACAGAGCATGAACGGGGGAGGGCAGAGAGAGAGGGAGACACAGAATCGGAAACAGGCTCCAGGCTCCGAGCCATCAGCCCAGAGCCTGACGCGGGGCTCGAACTCACGGACCGCGAGATCGTGACCTGGCTGAAGTCGGACGCTCAACCGACTGCGCCACCCAGGCGCCCCCAAAGCTACATTTTTTAAAAACATAATTTATTGTCTAGTTGGCTAACAGTATATACAGTGTGCTCTTGGTTTGGCGGGTAGATTCCCATGATTCATCGCTTACATACAACACCCAGCGCTCATCCCAACAAGTGCCCTCCTTGATGCCCATCACCCATTTCCCCTTCTCCCCTGCCCACCCCCACCAACCCTCAGTTTGTTCTCAGTGTTTAATTGTCTCTTATGTTTTGCCTCCCTCCCTCTCTGTTTGTAATTATTTTTTTCCCCTTCCTTTCCCCCATGGTCTTAAGTTTCTCAAGTTCCACATATGAGTGAAAACATATGCTATCTCTCTTTCTCTGACTGAATTATTTCACTTAGCATAATACCCTCCAGTTCCATCAATGTTGCTGCAAATGGCATGATTTCATTCCTTCTCATTGCCAAGTAGTATTCCATTGTATATATAAACTACATCTTCTTTATCCATTCATCAGTTGATGGACATTTAGGCTCTTTCCATAATTTGGCTATTGTTGAAAATGCTGCTGTAAACATTGGTGTACATGTGCCCCTATAAATCACCACTACTATATCCTTTAGATAAATTCCTAGTAGTGGACAAAGCCACATTTTAAAAGTCCTTTCACATTTTATTATTTTGTTGCCTCCTATCAACCCTTCCAAGGCAAGAATATTACGTATCCCCATTTTACAGATGAAGAACCTAAAACAGGGAGACTGAGTGACTTGCCCAAGGTCAAAGTTGAAAAGAGATGAGAACTGAAACCTGGGTTTTCCATATTCACCTGCCAGAAGTCATTCTTTAACTCCATGGAAATGAAGAACTAGTGATTTGCAATTCTGTTGTTTAAGAAATGCTGGGAAATTATAGACTTCCAAAGTGCATTGAAAACCTGTGAATCACCATCCTGAGAAAAAAAATCTTGTCCAAATAAAGACACATTTCATTTTATCCCTTTTTAAAATTTTTTGCATTTGGCGTCCATTAATTAAAAATTTCTTAACAATAAATATATTTCCTAGGTAAAATTCAACTATCCTATCCAAAAGAATATTTAGCAAGTAATGTAACAGGAGTCCTAGTTTAATTTTTTTTCTTTCAAACAAGTGGTAAGCCAAATTTATAATTCCAGTATATTAGTATTGATTTTATGATCTTATCTGATATAGATATTCCAGGACAAGCAATTCATTGAGTTCACAGTGAACTAACTTCCACTGGTGCGTATTTTAATGAACATCTTTTGGCAAGTGACAACATGTTTTTCTAGCTAGATATGAAGGTTCTCTGTTCATGTATATGTGATTCATACATATACATATTCTTTACCTATCGTATATATTGATAAACAAATATGTGCATATATATATATATATATATATATATATATATATATATATACATGATCTCATGTAGTCTCTATGCTACAACTACAAATTATAAACTTGCTGTATGAGTTGAATATTTAATGCATCCTGAGAGAGAAAGAGAGGGAGGGAGGAGGGGGAGAGAGAGAGAGACAGAGAGAGAGAGGGAAAGAGAGAGAACAAAGACTGAGACTCAAAGGGTGGAAGATCTTGAAATTTTCTCTCTTTAATCCTGAATAATTTCTTATTCTTCTAACAGGTCAGTCAGATCTATTCTGGACCAATACTTACAGAAGAAAGTCCAGTCAGGTTCTATACTGTACTGAAGATTGAGATATTTATTCAGTTCCATGTGAGATGAGGTGTATGATACATTATAGAACAGGCCTTGTAACAAGCCTCTGTAAGAGTTTAATATTTAATGAATACTGTTAGTTTAATAACTGCACTAAGTTTAATTGCATTAAGTTCACTGTTCATTTAATAATCAACTGAAATTTCTGCTCATTAGATCAGTAGATTCATAGATGACCATTTTCACATTAACCTGTCTCCCAGGCCATTCTATAATCCAGGAAAATGTTTTAAATTTAACTTAAATACATTTGTGCCACTGTGGTATTAGAACATTTTAGTTAAATTAGCAATTCAAGCATAAAATAGATATTGCTAACATTTTAATGATAGGAATATTCAAATGCTGAAATATTTCACTTAACATATTTTATATTGAAACTTTATCAGCCCTGTTTCCTCAGAAATATATTTGGCTTAAGAAAATATAATAAATATTATTGTAGAATGTGGACTTCATGTATTTCAATTCTTAGAAATTAGGAGACAACTGCTTTGCCAAGAAATTGTTATTCTTATATTTCAGAATTTTTCTGGATATTCTTATTTTTTCCATATGAATTATAAAATCAGCTCATAAATCTCCACCCCCACTAAAAATTCATTATAGTGTTTTTTAGAGTCAATTTTAGGACAATTTACATGAAGTACACTCATTTTAAGTGAAGTTTAGTGACTTTTGATAAATATGTATAACTGTACATTTCCTTTAACCCACAGAGTTCTTAATGGTTCTTTGCAGCAATTTCCATACCTTGGCCCCAAGCAACCACTGATATACTTTCTGTCATTCTAGATTAAAATTTCCTGTAAATGGAATCATAATATATGTACTCCTGTGTGTAACTTACTTTATTCAGCATAATGTTTTTGGTAGTCATTGATGTTTTTGTATATAGTTTGTTCCTTTTTCTTGCTGAACATCATTCCATTGTATAGGAATACCACTTCCTTTTCTTTTTCTTTACTTTGAGAGAGAGAGAGAGAGACAGAGAGAGAGAGCGCACACAGGGTTGGGGCAGAGAAAGAGGGAGAGAGAGAATACCAAGCAGGCTCTGCACTGTCAGCACAGAGCCCGATGTGGGGCTCTAACTCATGAACTGTGAGATCATGACCTGAGCTGAAACCAAGAGTTGGACACTTAACTGATTGAGCCACCCAGGTGCTCCAGGAATACCACTTCTTTTTATCCATTTCAGAAGCACAAAGAAATTTTTTTCTGATCTTCCCAGTGAGAACCTGGTGGGGTTCCAGGAGGTAAACTCACAAAAGTGTGGGGACCTGCCTGGCAAATTTATACTCTCAAGCTAGTATAGACTCAAGCTAGTGTGCTCTCAGGCTAGCATAGACTGAGCCTCCAGCTATTTGACAATTACAGCTGAAACTGTTCTCACTGATACTAGCTCCAGCTGTGGGCTTCTGCTCTCTGCACTCTGTGATTCTCTGTGTCTGCCTGTCTGTCTCTAAATTCCAGAGCAGCAGTTTGCCCTGAGACCTTGATTCTCTGATGGATAAGAAAAGTTGTTGATCTTCAGTCTGTTCAGAATTTTCTTGTCGTGAGGATGAGAATGATGATTTTTAAGGTCATTATACATAAGCTTGGAAACTGGACATTTTCTTACTACCCATTTTTTATTTAGTAATTTGTCTCCTTAATATTATGAATTCTCTATATATTCTGGATAAAGATCCTTTGTCAGATACATTCATTTCAACTAGTTTCTCTGTTAGTTTCCTTTTTCAATTGTTCATTGCTAGTATACACAAAAACTTAAAAAAAATTGTATATTAACCTTGTATCCTAAAAACTTGCTAAATGGCATTTATGTGGATACCTTAGGATTTTTTATATAAACAAATCATGTTATCTGTGTATAGACTACCTTACTCATTTTTCACTATCTGTAAGTTTTTTATTTCTTTTTCTTCACTTATTGCACTATCTGGAACCTCATGTACAACACTTAATATAGTGGTAAGGGTGCACATCCTTGCCCAAATCTCAATGTGAAGGGGCAGGTTTTTATTTTATTATTTTTTTTTTGAGTATAGTTAACACACAATAGTGCATTAGTTTCAAGTGTACAACTTAATGATTTGAAAAATTTATATATTATGTACTCCACTGAGTTCATAATACAGTTCTTTTACTGTTAATATGGTGATTTACACTGATAGATTTTTTTGAATAAGCTAATCCCATATTCTTGAAATAAATCTACCTTGATCATAACAAATTCTTTTTTATATAGTGCTAGAATCAATTTGTTAAAATCTGTTAAGGGTTTTTGCGTCTATAATTATGAGTGGTATTTATAATTTTCTTTTAATGTATTTGTCTGGTTTTGATATCAGGGTATTGCTCACCTCAATAAACTTGTTGAAAAATTTCCTTATTAAAATATTGAGTTTATGTATGACTGTCATTATTTATTCTTAAGTGTTAACAGAATTAACCAGTAAAACCACGTGAGGCTTTTTGTGGAAATTTTAAAGTCATTTTTTGAGAGCTGTGGGGTTATTCATATTTTCTATTTTTTCTGGTGTCAATATTAATAAAATGTGTCATTTGAGGATTCCATCAGTTTTATCTAGGTTGCCAAACTTATTGGGAAAATTTGAGCAAAACTGTCCTTACTATCCTTTTAATGTCTGTAGTATCTATAGTGATGCCCATTCTCTCAATCCTGATATTTCTGCTTCTAGTTCACTTGTATGTCTTCTCTTTCTCCTTTTTACTCTATAGATAATTTTCAAAGACATATTTTGGTTCCATTGATTCATTTTTCTTATTGAAAAAAATTTTTTTAATGTTTATTTATTTTTGCAAGAGAGAGACAGAGACAGAGCATGAGTGGGGCAGGGGCAGAGAGAGAGGGAGACACAGAATTTGAAGCAGGCTCCAGGCTCTGAGCGGTCAGCACAGAGCCTGATGTGGGCTTGAACCCACAAATTGTGAGATGATGACCCGAGCTGAAGTTGGATGCTTAACCGATTGGGCCACCCAGAGCCCCCTTTTTTTTCTTATTTTATATATTCTTAAAATATATTCATTTCTTCTCTTCTCCTTACTTTTGGTTTAATTTTCTCTTCTTTTTCAAAGGTTTTAAAGTGGAATTTTAAATAATTTATTTAGCCCTATCTTTTCTAATATGAGAATTTTAATTTACACATTTCCCTCTAATTCTTGCTTTAGTAGCATTCCACAAATTTTGATTTAATGTATTTTATCATCATTCTTCCTATATTTTAAAAATTACCTTATTACTTATTTGATCCATAGGCTGTTTAGAATTTTGTCATTTATTGTCCAAGTATTAGGAGATTTTTGAGAAATATTTTGCTATTTATTTCTGGTTTGAGTCTTTTATGATGAGAGAATATACTCTGTATTATTTCTATTTATTTATTTATTGAAAGAGAGTGAGAGAGTGAGCAAGCATTCATGAGAGCAGAAGGACAGAGAGGGAGTAGAGAGAGAATCCCAAGCAGTCTCCATGCTGTCAGCACAGAGCCCAACCAGGACTTGAACTCACAAACCGTGAGGTCATGACCTGTCTCTCTCTCTCTCTCAAAAATAAATAAATGTTAAAAAAAATTAATGAATCCTGTTTTACAGCACAGCACCTGGTCTGTTTTGATTTTTTTTTTTTTTTTTGCTCTCGAAAAGACCACTTATTCTGTAGGTGTTGGGTGGACCGTCTTATAAATATCAGTTAGTTCAAATTTGTTAACATGGTTTTTCACTTCTATTGCCTTTTGGATTTTCTATTTCTATTAATTACTGAATAAGGGATATTAATTACTGAAGTATCCAAATATAATTTTAGAATTACACCTTTCTCCCTTCGGTTGTGTTTTTGCTTCATTGTACTTTGAAGCTTCATATATGTGGATCTTTTTACATACACATTTAGTAATTTTATGTTGCTTTGATGAATCAGCCCTTTATCATTATGAAATGTCACCCATTTTGTATTGTAATACCCTATGTTCTACAGTTCTCTTTGGTATTAACATAGTGACTCCAATTTTCTTATGTGTTTCATGAAATATCTTTTTTTAAAAGTTATATATTTATTTATATTTAAAATGTGTTTCTGGTAGACAGCATATTTAGGTCTTGTTTATCCTGTAGGGCAACCTCTGCCTTTCAAGTGTTCAGGATGTTTATAATTAATGCAATTATTTATATGGCTAAGTTTAAGTCCACAACTTTATATTTGTTTTCTTTTTGTCCCATATTGTTTATTCTACTTTTCCTATTTTCCTGTATTTTATTGAAGTAAGTTAGTATCTATTAGCATTCCACTTATCTCTCCTTGGGGCTTTGTTATACCTCTTCACATTAAATAAGTGGTTGCTTTCGAGAATTAAAATATTCAACTTATCATGATATACCTTCAAAGAATAATATAGTATTTCTCAAATACTACAAGAAACTTAGGGCAGTATGTTTCCACGTACCCCTCTTATTTTTTGTAGTATTATTTTAAATATCTTTTATTTCTATCTGTGATGATATAGCCAAAATACATTGATATTATTTTTGCTTTGAACAATTACCTTTAAAAAAATTTAGAAAAGTGAAAAAAGCCGTTTATGTTTTCTTTTTTTTTTTTTTTTTTAATTTTTTTTTTTTCAACGTTTATTCACCTTTGGGACAGAGAGAGACAGAGCATGAACGGGCGAGGGGCAGAGAGAGAGGGAGACACAGAATCGGAAACAGGCTCCAGGCTCTGAGCCATCAGCCCAGAGCCTGACGCGGGGCTCGAACTCACGGACCGCGAGATCGTGACCTGGCTGAAGTCGGACGCTTAACCGACTGCGCCACCCAGGCGCCCCAAAAGCCGTTTATGTTTTCTAATACATTTAACATTTTACGGTACACATTATTATTTCGTATGGATCCAAGTTTTCAATTCAAATAATTTTCCTTCCCTGGATGATTTTATGATTTTTCTCTTTATCACTAGTTCAGTAATTTGATAAAAATATCTCTGGGTGTGATTTTAAAATATGTTTTTCTTATCTGGAGTTCACTGAGCTTCTGGGATACTTAGGATTAATTAGATTTGAAAAATTTCAGCCATTTTTTTTCAATTTTTTTTCCTATTGTACACTGTCCCCTTTTAGGACTCCAATTAATCTATACAAGGCAATTTTATACTGTCTCACAGGTCACTGAAGCACTGTTTTTCCCCATATTTTTCTCACTGTGCTACATGAGCTATATAACTTATCCTAAAAATGTCTAGAAGCAAAAGTGCCTCTGTTACTCTTTTAATTCTGTGTACTTAAATTTTAAGTTATTCCCCAAAATATGTGTTCAATATCTATATTTATTTATTTATTTATTTATTTATTTATTTATTTATTTATGTATTTATTTATTTATTTATGTATTTATGTATGTACGTATGTATGTATTTATTTATATTTGAATTTTTTTAATGTGAAATTTATTGTCACATTGGTTTCCATACAACACCCAGTGCTCATCCTAACAGGTACCCTACTCAACATCCATCACCCACCCACCCCTCCCTCCCACCCCCCATCAACCCTCAGTTTGTTCTCAGTTTTTAAGAGTCTCTTATGCTTTGGCTCCCTCCCTAATTTTTTTTTTCCTTTCCCTCCCCCATGGTATTCTGTTAAATTTCTCAGGATCCACATAAGAATGAAAACATATGGTATCTATCTTTCTCTGTATGACTTATTTCACTTAGCATACCACTCTCCAGTTCCATCCACATTGCTACAAAAGGCCATATTTCATTCTTTCTCATTGCCATGTAGTATTCCATTGTGTATATAAACCACAATTTCTTTACCATTCATCAGTTGATGGACATTTAGGCTCTTTCCATAATTTGGCTATTGTCAAGAGTGCTGCTATAAACATTGGGGTACAAGTGCCCCTCTGCATCAGCACTCCTGTATCCCTTGGGTAAATTCCTAGCAGTGCTATTGCTGGGTCATAGGGTAGATCTATTTTTAATTTTAATTCACACTAGGAAGTAAAAATATAAATGGGGAAAAACATATTGTGTAACCTATATGAAAACAGGAGTTCTATGTATCATCATAGTTATATTTATTTGTTTAAAAAATTTTTTGTATTATGTAGATGTCAGTTACCTTTCATTATTAAATGGAAAACCAAATATCACCAAATACTTAAAATAAATAAGCAAAACAAAAGAAATCCAATATGAAGTAACAGAAAAAAATGCTACCGAAAAAATTAGAGGTAACTATGGGAAAGAAAAATAATTCTAATTGGTATGCTCATAAAGATTGGAAAGGATAGATACTGCACTTTTTTAAAAAATCTTTTTAACGTTTATTCATTTTTGAGAGACAGAGAGAACAGAGTGTGAGCTGGGGAGGGGCAGAGAGAGAGGGAGACAGAATCCAAAGCAGGCTCCAGGCTCTGAGCTGTCAGCACAGAGCCTGACACGGGGCTCAAACTCACTGACCTCAAGATCATGACCTGAGTCAAAGTCAGATTCTTAACCGACTGAGCCACCCAGGTGCCCTGATACTGCACTCTTAAAGTAACAACGGACTAACCTGAAAAAGTTGTCAGAAAAAATAATTTTGAAATTAAAATATTAAGAACATTAAAAATTCAACACATGGAATTAAATACTACAGATACACTGCTATAGGGTTTATTTCAGTATTTTAGTTAATGCCAGCCACCTTGCAAATATGGCAAAACAGTCACAACAGGAGAGAGATTAAGTGGTCAGCTCAGCTCAATTAAAATTTTTTTACTGTGAAAATAACTCCAAAACTTTTTTGGTTGTGTCCAAAGCACCATTTTGGTACAGTAAGGACAACATATTGCAAAGTATTATGAATAACCAGATTTCCTTCCTAAATCCATGCATATGCTATATTTCCTATCTATGCATTCTTTGTTATTTCATTTTTTTAAGTTTATTTATTCATTTTGAAAGAGAGATAGAACATGTGCACAAGTGGGGGAGGGGGAGAGAGGGAGAGAGAGAATCCCAAGCAGGCTCCATGCTCAGTGTGGGAATCCACTGCAGGGCTCTATTTCATCAATGACTGTGAGACTATGACCTGAGCCAAAATCAAGAGTCAGACGCTTAACTGAGTGAGCCACCCAGGTTCCCCTCTTTGTTTTCTCTAATTTCATCATCCTTAGTCATAAAGAAACCTTCCAACATTTAATTCATACAAGAAAGTTTTAGGATCCATTTTTTTATGACCAAGCTAAAGAAGCCAGAATTTAACCTTACCTGGACCTGCCTTGCTACATCATTAAGTAATTCAGATTCTTATTTAATTGCCTGTACTTTTGTGAGTAGATTTTAACAAAATTGAATAGCAGAACTGGAATTTTGCTTGTATATGACACAATTATAAAATTAGAGTCAGCCCATTCATAATTAATTGTTTAGAAGTTGACAATAGAAGCAATAGATAAATTTGATTGCCTGGACCAAATATTGAGCATGGAAAGTTTGCTTTGCATAAAATTAAATTACATGTATAAAACACTGTTGAATGATTAATACTAAGCCAGTGTTTACATGAAATCAAGTTAGTTGTGCTACTATAGACACAAGATAATAAACTAGACTGGACTTTGTTTAGGGTGATTAGTATAAGAATGTCTTTCATGTGAGTATGACTAATACTTTTTATGAATTACAGTAATCACCTTACGCCATCAAAATGTCTAAGATAATCATTATTAGCATCTAGAATTTTATATATCTACGATACACTTTGAGGTCAACATGTTTTTTCTTCAAATTACTGTCAAAGGTATTCTTGTGTCTTAGGTCAATCTAGTTATTATTGGTTCCCAACAAAGAAATTATTTTTCACAAATTTGCTTACAAGTCAAGGGTTTTAAAATGATAATCAGTGTTTTAAAGGGTCATTTTGCTAAAAGTTTTCTCATCATCATTATGAAAATAATATGGCTGAATACTAAAAATGTTATTGTCTGTCTCTGGGACATTCAAAACTCTGGTACTGAGTTATTATAGAAAGAATAGCAGTGATGTATTCTTTTGTTTCTACTGATTCCAATTATAAAGTTATTTTTATAACTTTTCATTTTTTAACACTTATTTAATGTTTATTTAATTATTTTTTAGAGAGAAGAGAGGGATCACATGTGCAGGAGCAGGGAAAGAGCAGAGAGAGAGATTCCCAATCAGGCTATGTGCTGCCAGCATGGTGGAGCTCTAACTCATGAACCATGAGAGCATGACCTGAACTGAAATCAAGAGTTGGGCACTCGACCAACTGAGCCGCCAAGATGCCCATAAAGGTATTTTTATTAAAAAATGTTCTAATTTGTCTTTTTATGCCAACAATGGAATATTTGGCATCAATGGTCAGATTGAATATATGTTTGGGAAGCAATAGTCCTTATCTTGAAACATGCACATAGACATTTGTAATGTCATTAAAAGAAGCTTGCTTTTTTTACTTTAATTATTTGGAGAATGGAGAAAATAAATTGAAAGACCTGGTCCATGTGCAGAGAAGTAAACCAGCAACTGCTGGGAGTAATCTCTTCAAGCCACAGCCTAGGACACAGCCTGGCTGCTGGCCAGGGTCTCACCTCTCAGTCCTATCTACAAAACTTCATTTCCCTACCCTGATTTGCTTCCTATTTTTCTTGTCCTTAACCCCTGCTCATCTTCCTTCCCTTCCAAGTTATGTTAAATGAGATCAAATAAGTTAAGACCATCACGACACCAGCAAGTTGTGTAAGTTTATAAATTAAATAAGTTAATTTATTTCATTTTGAAGCAAAAACCTGAAAGCATAAATCCCCTCTTCTAGGATTTTCATTTTCTACTTTGCTTTGTTCTCTAAGTCTTTTAAATGTCATGTACACTGAACTGATTCTGTGTCCCTTTTCTTTTCATTCCCTCTACTTCTCTCAAATTAAGTGTATGTATGTGTATCAAGTCTCTCCCTAGTTGTACAGTACAATACCCATGTAACCTTTGGAAGGAGTGAAAATTGGACTAATAACCCATTGATACTAACCAAATTACTTTTACTACCTCAGGAGTTCCCAGTTGGTACATATTGTTGCTGACCAGTCATAACAGAGGGTCTGAGGCAGTCAAGGACCTCTACCTGGGAATAGTCAGCAGGCAGACTGGGAGGCATTAGGGGCTTAAGTCCAAATCTATACTGGGAAAGAGCTAGGGTGGGAGACACTACTGTGAGTTCAGGCTTTTAAGGAGATAGGTCCAGATTTCTACCCTGTAAGTATGTGAGCTGGCAGGTCTGTGTCATTTCAAATAACTAGAGTGTTTTTATGCACAACACCAAACTAGATGCTATGGAGGACAAGAGAAGAAAAGGTATATGGAAGCTTTATCTATGGAGAGCATGTCATCTAGTTGAAACACTGAGTCATTTAGCCACACAATACACTGCAATATAAGGAAATGTCAAACAACATGCTACTAATTTCATATGATTTAAGTAAGAAGAGAGTTTTATCTGGATAGTAACTGTTTTATAAGTCTCCACTGACTACAGAATAAGAGAAAATGGACATAAACTTAAGTTAATGGGCTTAATTATAAGGAGCATCTCATGAAATAGAAGAAAGACAGTAACTTTTTTTTCTTAAGCCAAATAGCAATGGCTCTGCTTTCAATATGGAAATTGGAAAATACTATTTATGGTCTCATTTAGCCCTATGTTAGCTAATAATAATACCTATGAATTATTTTTACTTATAGAAACATTTTATCACTGTATTTCAATGGTGACAAATATAGTGGACAACTGAAATGCATTAGTCAACTATGTCATCCTTCTCTAATATTATTAACTTATAGGCATGACTAGGCCACAAAACAAGAAACTGTGGAGAGTAAGAATTATATATAAACAAAGGTTATAGACAATATATGAATTATAATTAGTATAATAAAAAATGATCAGCCAATATTGCATATTTAATGATATAAAATAATCACACTATAAATGAAAAAAAAATAGATGATACACAGTCCCTACAAATGGAAAATTCATATATTTAAGTGACCAAATTGTTAAGTAATCATGATACCCCCATCTCTCTGTGTGTGTCTGTCTCTCACATATACACATATACACACAAACTTGCAAGCAAAAATCTCAAAAGCTAGTAACAATAAGCAGTTTGCTGTAATTTGTTTAGATAGACATATCTATATTATCCCATAGTGCATTTTTATATATGTTTCATGTCTTTATATTTATGTCACTTTCTAGGAGGTTGATGTTGAAATCTAATAGACAAAAAAATAAAAACAAAATAAAACAAATTACAAAAAAACCCTTTCTGTAAATTGCAGTGGATAACTAGACAAAAATTAATATTTCTGTGTATTTATTTGAGCATTGAATTCTGAATTTGAAAAAATAGCTAGAAGTAAAAATGATTTAATTTTAACATTATATTCTAATGGCATAAATTTAGGCCAATATGAGGAAAACCTACATTTTGGTCTGATTATCTATGTTTCTTAATAAATTCAAGTAATCCCAATGTTTATCTAAACTCTCACCTCTCCTAAGTGTGAATATCCAGTTCACTCTAAATGTTAAAATAGAGAAACATATAGTCATAATGAGGCACAGAGTATTTTTAAAAATGATTGGAACACAGTTACTATTTATTAGAGACCTAATGCTAAGACTAAGCCTTTTTTAGAGCAAAACTCTGAATCAAAGTCAAGGAAACAGGCTTGGTCAGGAAAGGTAAGAAGAGTGAGAGTAAGCCCAGTGTGATGCTAGATGCAATGAAGACACAGAAATATCAGAAAAACACATATCAGAGAAAGAATGTGTCATGGTGACTGGGGAGAGCAATTATCTGATAACCAAATAAATTGTATGTAACAAAATAAGCAAACCTAGCCAGAGAACTGACTCAAGTAACAATATCAAGATAAGATATTCAAATTAGGAGTTGTTCTGGTGCAGGTTAAGTACTTCTATGCCTCTTACTTAGAAATGTATTGTCCAATATAGTAGTCACTAGCCTCATGTGACTATTTAAACTTAAATAACACTTAAAAATTCAGTTCTTCAGTTACACTGGCCATGTTCTAAGTGCTCAATAAATGCAGGCAACTAGTAGCTCCTTTATTGGGCAGCACAGGTATAAAACATTTTCATCATTCAAAAAGTTCTATTAAATAGTACTGACCTAGAAATATGAATTGATCTCATCCTCAAGCCTAAACTAGCTTTTTCAGCCATAAATAAAAAAAACTCTACTACTCTCCTCTAGTCCTCTTCTTATAATCAAAAAATTGAATATATATATATGTGTGTGTGTATATATATATACATACATACATAAAACAACTATATTCAGGCACTGTACAACAGGCAGTAAAAGTATGTACTACTTAAGGGCTGAGAAACTGAAGGTGAGATCTATAATTAGACAATGACCTGCCTGGGTGTAATATTCTGACCACAGCACAATGAGCCAGAGTCCAACTATAGCACGGCAGTCAGGCTGAGTTGAAGAGTCAGATGTCCAGACTTCCTGGAGGCTCAAGTCCCTGGAATATATGGGAAAGACACTGGAGGCACTCCTGGGTGGCTTAGTGGGTTAAGTGTTTGACTTTGGCTCAGGTCATGATCTTGCATTTTGTGAGTTTGAGCCTCACCTCAGGCTCTGTGCTGACAGCTGAGAGCCTGGAGCCTGCTTCAGATTCTGTGTCTCCCTCTCTCTCTGCCCCTCCCTCGCTCACACTCTGTCTTTCTCTATCTCAAAAATAAATACACATTAATAAAATTTAAAAAAAGACATTGTAGATAAAGCAACTGGACAAAGTGTTTCCTGTTGGGTTCTCAGCAATGCAGTGGATTCTGCATGGGCAGGGCAAGACGACACTGGGCTTGCCAGAATGCAGCTGCTGTGGAATTGAACCCAGCAAGTGTAGAAAACTTGTAAACATTATTTTTAAATGATGGGCATTCAGTTGAGACATCAGAAAATGCCCACCTTAAACAGCAACAGCAAGAATAATGGAAAACAAAATAATACTTACTCTACATCTGCCCTAATAAAGGCTAAACCATGTCCTGGCCAGACATACAGGGGAGACAGAGTTTAAATGTTGAATCCTATTAAGTTAGAAGGGCTTGGGAAAAGGAGTGAGCTTCTCAGAAGCTCCAATAGCAAAATATAAGATACAGCATACACAAGTTCAAAGTGCTCATCTGGAAACTGAACAGTGTACTAGAACACTAATCAACACTTTCTAGGAGAAGATAACAGATTCCATAACTTCTGAAATGTATCATTTACAATGTCACTTACAAAGTAAAAAATTAGTAGACATTTAAGGAATTGAAAACTGTGAGGCGCCTGAGTGGCTCAGTCAGTTAAGCTTCTACTTTGGCTCAGGTCATGATCTCACCGTTCCTGGGTTCGAGCCCCTTGTCAGTCTCTGTGCTGAAGCTCAGAGCCTGGGGCCTGCTTCAGATTCTGTGTTTCCCTCTCTCTCTGCCCCTCCCCTGCTTGATCTATGTCTCTCTTTCTCTCTCTCTCTCAAAAATAAAAATTAAACAAATAAAATAAAATAAATTGAAAACTGTGATTTACAGTCAAGAAAATAAAAGGCAATCAATGAAACTGACTCTAGTGACCCAGATGTTGGATTAATCAAACAAAGACTTTAAAGCAACTATTATAAATAAATATGTTCAAGGAATGAAAGGCAAATACATTCAAAGAGTTAAGGGGAAATATAGTTTAATATAGTTTAATGCACATCTTTTCATGATTTAGAAATTAAAATTGACTGGAACAACCAAAATAATTTTAAAAAGAAAAGCAAAGTTCACTTAAGACTTACCATAAAACTATAATAGTCAATACAATGTGGTATCAGTGTAAGAGTAGACATATAAATCGACAAAACAGAATAGATTGTCCAGAAATAAACCTACATATACATGGTCAATGGAATGGAAAATGTGCACATTCATGTAAGTCCATGGGGAATGTATTTATTTTTTCCACAAAATATTTTGAACTGGTGATCTATGTTTAAAAAATTAACCTCAGTGCTTTCCTCAAACTGCATAAAAATTTATCTGAAATGGATCACAGAGCTACATAAAAAGGCTATGGCTATAAGAATTCTTGGGAAAAAATAAAAGATTGTTGTAGAACAAAACAAACAAACCATGAAGAAAAAAACTATAAATTGCATTTCAGTCTAAAACTTTCTTTTTAAAAGACACCATTAATAAAATGAAAAGGAAAACCACAAAATAGGAGTAAAATATTCACAATACTCATATCTTCAGGAGAGAACTATTTTCTAAAATTTATAAAAATTCTTAAACAGTAATGAATTGACAGTCCAAATAAAAAATGTGGACCTGAAATTTTAATGGAGAATTCACAAAGGAAAATGGATAAATGGTCATTAAGCACATGAAAAGATAGTCATCATGGAAATGTAAATTAAAGCCACAATGAGAAACCTATGCAGAACCACGAAAACAGTTTTAAAAAATGACAATATCTTGTTTCATTGGGGGTGTAGGACAATGAAAAAGTCTAGTACATTGCTGGTGGGATTAGAAAAGGGTACAGCCACTTTGAAAAAAAATGGGCTTTTTTATTTTTGAGAGAGAGAGAGCTGAGGAGGGGCAGAGAGGGGGCGGGGGATAGAGGATCTGAAGTGGGTTCTGCACTGACACAGCGAGCCTGATGTGGGGCTCAAACTCATGAACCATGAGATCATGACCTGAGCAGAAGTCGGACGCTCAATGACTGAGCTACCCAGGTGCTCCTTGGGCAATTTTTAATAAAAGTCAGCACATACATACTCTGTGACCCAGCAATTTCACTTTAGATAGTTATCCAAGTGAAATAAAAGCATGTCAAAGGAAGGAAGGAAGGAAGGAAGGAAGGAAGGAAGGAAGGAAGGAAGGAAGGAAGGAAGACCACCAAGCAAAATAAACAGAACATCAGTACACAAATATTTATAGCAGTTTTATTTATTCCTAACAGTCAAAAGGAGGAATTAACCCAACTGCCATCAACATGTGGACAGATTTGTTGGTTTGGTGGAAACATTTGTTAGACATAAAGATGCAAGGGAATAGAACAGTAGAAAATTCCTAAGATCATGATGCACATCTCAAATCTGTGAAAAGCAAAGCGAAAGGAAGAAAGATTTGGTTGAAGGGTCTCAAAGTATAGTGCAACTCTGAGAAAGTCTTGGATTACCCACTAGGAAGTACTGGCACAAAGATTGCCCATTGAGTGGGTCTTCATCAGAGCACAAACAGGCCCTAAAATACGAAGTGTGCCCAGTCATTGCTGGGATGGCCCGAGGAAAGCATGACTTCTCTCAAACAGTGGGGCACTAATGGCACTGCAGCTAGAGGCTGGCAGTTAACTGCACTCCTTATGCTGTTTGTCTCTTAAGGGAATGCTGAGAAGCATACCTCTTAGCTTCCATGGTGGATAAATGATGATATAAAATAGATTACCCTTCAGCAAAAAAAAATGCGCTTGTATATGCAACATGGACATAACTTTGGAAAACAGAAACAAAGAAATGCATGGTGACTATTGCTAATTACAAAAGTATCAAATAACTACATGAAATGTTAGTGGATTTCTCATTTGTATATATTATACATAATTACTACCTATGCATTATTTCATTTGCCCATTTTAGCAACACTACAAGCATTTCTCCACAAAATTCATCTATGTTATTTTAATGTCTGCATAATTTATTTATGCAATAATGTGTACCTAATATGCTCCAAAACTCAAAATAAAGGGTAAAAAATGTTTTTTACTATAAAATGGATTAGAAACTAGTGGGAACATATTATTGGGCATTTAGTTCCCCAACTTTTTGAAATTATAATTAAGGTTTAAGGAACCATTATGCTTATTATCTTCGTTGCTTGTTATTGTTTCCATAGGATAGGTCTAGAAGTGTAATCCCAGATATAGACATTTTTAAGTTTTGATATATATTTTTGAAATTGCTTTAAATTATACTAGAATAACTGGGTGTGTATTGTTTTATATTCTGAACTTGGAGAAATCAACAATATTTTTAAAATTTTTTTGCTAATTTGTTAAAATAAAGAGCATTAGATATGGAAATTTTATTAACTTACGATTTTAACTTTTGTCAAAATTAATTTCAAATGTTCACTAACTATATTTCATTTTGTATGAAATATCTGCTTAAACTTTCACCTATTAGACTTTTTTGCTCTCTTACAGTCTTACAGTTTTAATCTCTTTATAATTTTACAGATTTTATATATTATACTTCAATGTTTTTATCATATACACTTCACTGTAGGACTTTCTTAAAACTATATTTTGTGTAGTTCATGTCCTTTGGGCATGAAAACAAACATGCATTTATTTCCTGACTCATAATTTAGTCATTACTTAGAACTGCTGTTTTTACAACAATTTACCCATAATTTTATCTAAATGCTTGTGCTTGCCATCATTTCAAATCTCTGGGGGTACTTTTATTGTACAGATCCCTGAATTTATGACTGCCACTCGAATCCCACTGGCACTTCAAACTTCATTTACTTAAAACTGTACTTATTTACTCATTTTCCCACATTCTTCTCTTTCTAAAAATCCCGTATTCTCTATCATCTCATATCCAATCAATCTCTGTAATATCCCTGAAAATTGTTCTGTCCTCTCTTGTTCTGCTACATTAATTCTGGCCTCCATTACTTTCTATGTAGACCTTAACTACCATAATGTTTCTACTTCTAATCTATACTTTTTCATACTGTTCTACTTATTTCTTTTTGGACTCATCCTCTTGATACAAACCTTAAATCATTACAGAAGGTGACGATCTCTTTGACTAGGTATTCACTGAAACTGGGAATATAGATACTGCAGCTTTGGAATCCAGGTGACAAGGTGTAGGGAAACAGGTTGTTACCATTTCTCCAAGGTACATGGTATGGCTCCAGAGTTTTGAATGGTGCATGAAATGTTTTGTCATTTTGTCAAGTCAAAAATTTTTGAAGGCTTAGAAAGAACCAGCAGACAACACCCCAGTGGAAAAGGAAATTGAATTTCCCAGTGAATGTGCTGGTAGTTAGGCAGCAGTGAGTTACTGTCTTCAACTGGCTTTTTAGGTGGTAAACATTTAGGATTCTCCCTGCCAAACACATATACTACTGCCATTTTTCCACTCACCAGGCCCCTCATTCAATGGAACTATCTTCCAAAGTTTACCAGACTATGCTCTAAAGTTGTTGGGGCCTAAAATTAATTAATCTTGTAATAATGTTGGTAGTTATTATAATGAAGTGTTGAATAAAGTATCAGTGTATAGAAATGAACCCATAAATAAAAACATTAAGAAAAAACAGCTTCATCAAAGAGGTATAGTCAAAATGCAAATACACGTGTCTGTTTAAGACAACGTGTTAACAAGGTACAATGGAAAGGGGTTGTCTAGTTTCTGTAGTGCAAAGAAATAAAAAAATTGAAGAAGCCAGAAGTATAGGCAAATTTGTTGGCAGGACAGAGAGCACTGTAGAACCATGGCATGTGAGGTTTTGGTAAAGAACCTGGGTAGAGTAGATGAAGAAATCAGGAAGAGGAAGCTTTTGATCTAAATTTAATGTGCAAATCCAAATCTGTATGTGTGAGAACTTTTGGGGTACTTAAGAACCTGACATTTCTCAAGTAGACTATAGTTGGCTATATATAGGACATAAATCACAGAGTTGCCAAAGCGACATTGCCTCATTTATTATTAGGCATCATTGCATGAAATAAATAGATTTTAAAATGATAAATGCACTTCTTTGGTGCTCTGGGTAATACAGTCTTTAATGTTAGTGGTCTAGACCAGTGCTGCCTAAAGTGTGGTCTGTGAATTGATAAAGGTTACTCTGTAACAGATAAGCAAAAAGATAAATTACATGACTGAGTATAAGCATTTAGCCATTTTTATAGTAATTTGACATTACTGTGACATACAAGAACATGATCAGTGGATTTGACTTTTTGACTATCACCTAGACCAGTTCAGGTGTCGAAATCATGGTACGAAATTACATATGGTATAAGCTGCATACTACATGCCTTATAAGACAGTGCTGTGAGACAGAATGTTTTAAGTTAGCCTGTCATCTTTAATTCAAAAGATATAAGAATCTGCAAAAATATAAATATTTATGTTTATAAAAATATTTTTAAATTATATAAATTTTTGATCAATCACATTTTTTCTAAATTTAGTGTTTAGAACTACTGACTAAATTAAGGAAGTGAGTTTTTAATTATTTATTTTAAAACATAATTTATACATGGCAAACAACCTTCAGTGGACTCTGTCAAATAAAAAATATCCTTTTCCTAAAGTGGAAAAGTTACCAAAAAAATAATAAAAATGGAAATGATTCTGAAGAAATAAAGACAGAAAGAGTTCATCCAACTTATATTTAATAGGTTTTGTAAACATATCTGATGATTAAGTGAGAAAACCACAGTGTATTATTTGCAGGGATATACTGGCTAAATGAAGCAATAAAACCATCAAAACCTAAGTGGAATTTTCATACATACCATTACAAATAAATTCCCACAAAAAATAATTGGAAAGGAAGAATATTGAATTATAAAGTCAACAGAAAATATTTATGTTATATGTGAATATTAATAATCTAAAATATACTCTTTTAATGAACACATACAGTTTTTATAATTATTTTCATTTTTTATAATTTATATATGTTCTGATTATTTGAAAATGCAATTCTATGTGTGCTGAATCTAATAAAAATCAGGATTTTATATCATATGTTATTTTATTTTTATAGTAATACATTTTTATTATATGTTGCAGTTGTATGGGTCTACAATGAATATGAACAACAAAAAAAACCCCAAAACTTGAAAACATCCAGAGATAGTTTAAGAAGCTCTTCTCTAGACAGCCTGTATTTAGTGTTTCTTGGACTTTATTGTATATAAGAATCATCTAGAGAATCTTGTTAAAATGTACATTCTGATTCAATGGATGTATAAAACCTGGTATTCTGCATTTCTAAAAAGTTCCTAGATGATGCTAATGCTCCTCGTCCACGTATTACATTTTGAGTATCAAGCCATTATACTTCTCTTATATACTATCTCATTTTACTAACACAGAGAAGTTTGGGTATGCATTGATAAAAGAGTAGAACAGGAAGCCAACAAGAATACTAAACCCCCAGTAGATACAGTAGAAACAGAGATATCAGATATAAAATCTAGGACACATATGTAAAGTCACCCTACTATACAAAGGCACTGGGTAGTGATCAAAAGCAGGCATAAACTGGAGAGGAGTCTTTCTTTAAGAGACAAGAAAGATAAGATCCTGGTTAGACTTATAAATTTAAAGCTTTTTGTCTGACTTATTTCACAATTTCCCAATGGCTTGAGGCATCGGAAAACTATTCAGGGCATCAGAAAACTGCAGGTTTGCAAGCTTCATATGTCTGAGGACAGCATTTGAGATTGGGAGAACAGATAAAAATTAGGAGGCTGACCATCATGAAAGGAAGGAGTCACATAGGTAGAAACTTCTGCATGTAAAATATAAAAGTCACCCAAATCCTCAGCTAATGACTAAACTGCAATTGCAGAGGAGACACCAGGGTCTGCTGAAAGCCAGTGACTTGAAGCAAAAAGAAGTGAACAGAGATTTCAATTGCTGCTATAAACAGGGAATCCTGAGTTTGAAGTTTGAACCTAGCTAAGTTAATTGTCTGGTAGAATAAGAATTAATCTTAAGGGGAAAGTAACCAGATTCAGTTTCTACAGTATATCTATCATGATCATTAGTATCAACATAAAAAATATTAAACATGTGAGAGAACAGGAAAATTTGACTTATATGGAAATAAAACAGGCAGGATATCCAGTGTTAGACAAGATATAATAACCACAATGCACCCTATTTATCCCACAAATTAAAACTAACACCTTAGGGAAAAGTAATAAAATAACTCTCAGAAGACTTTGACAGTGGGAAAAAGAAGTCAGATTGGCTGGGACCTTGAGACTCAGTGGATGACCTTATAAGTGAGGAATTTCTTTCTTTCCTTCATACACACACACACACACACACACACACACACACACACACACACACGTGACCATACCAGACCTACTGCAGGCAAGCACTACAAAAGGCGTTGCATTCCACTCCCACAACATTGGGATTTTCAAAGATTATGGATATTAACCCTTTATCAGATATGTCATTTGCAAATACCTTCTCCCTTTCCATAGGTTGCCTTTTAGTTTTGCGGATTGTTTCCTTCACTATGCAGCTTTTTATTTCACTCATATGTAGGATTTAAGAAACAAAATCAAATCCGAGAAAGACAGATACCATATGATTCCACTCATATGTGGAATTTAAGAAACAAAACAGATGAACGTATGGGAAGAGAGAGAGAGAAGCTGCAAGAGACTCTTAAAAATAAGAGAACAAACTGAGGGTTCATGAGGGGAGGTATGTGGGTGAATGGGCTAGATGGGTGATGGGTAATAAGGCTAGCACTTGTGATGAGCATTGGGTATTGTATGTAAGTAATGAATCATTAAATTCTACTCCTAAAACTAACATTGCATTGTATATTAACTAACTAGAATTTAAATAAAAATTTAAAAAGAGAAAAAAAAGAAAAACAAATGAACATAGGAGGAAAAAAAGAGAGAGAGGCAAACCAAGAAACATACTCCTAAACTAGAGAATAAACTGAGGGTTACTGGAGGAGTGTTGGGTGAGGTTATGGGTTAAATGGGCGATAGGGATTAAGGATGGCACTTGTTGTGATGAGTACTACATGTTGTATGTAAGGAATGAATCACTAAATTTTATACCTGAAACTAACATTACACTGTATGTTAATTAACTGGAATTTAAATAAAAACTTGAAGAAAAGAAAAACCCAAAACAAAAATACCCAAAGACTGTGGGACAGAGTCTTGTCAATCATGAAATTCATCTTTAAATATAATGCTATAGATAGGTTAAAAGGAAAGCATTAGAAAAAACTTACTATGTAAATACTAATCAAAAGAAGCTTCAGTGGCTTTATTAATATCAGATTAATGGACTTCAGGGCAAAGAAAATCATCAGGGTTAAACTTGTAAATTCACCAAGAAGACAAAATAATCCTAAATGATCATGTACCAGATAAAGATATTCAAAATACATAAAATACACATATTTATGCAAAATACATAAAAAGTGATGTAACTGAAAGTAGAAATTAAAAAATCCATCATAATTGGGGACTTGAATACTCTCTCTCAATTAGCAATAGAACTAGTAGAAAATCAAAAGATATAAAAACCTGAATATCATCTACCAACTGGGTCTAATAGACACTTAGAGAATATTCTGTACAATGTCAGTGCACATGGCGCATTCATTAAGTTGCAAATGGAGCATTCATCAAGACTGGGTCCCAAGTCATTAAATTAAATAATTTAAAAGCATAGAAATCACATGTAAGTATTTTCTCTGACTATAATAAAATAGAAATAACAAAACAATGACAAGAAAAATCTCCCCTCTCTTGTAATTTAAGCAACATATATCTAAATAATCCGTGGGTAAAAAGAGGCAGTCTCAAGAGAAATTCTAATATGTATTGAAATCAGTGAAAATGAACATCCAGCATATAAAAATCTATGAAGTGCTGCTAACTCAATACTGAGAGGAAAAATTATAGCCTTAAATACTTATATTAGAAAAGAAAAGGGAAACATTTCAAATTAACGACCAAAGCCAGGGTTTGGTAAACATTTTCTATAAAGGACCAGATAGAGAATATATTTTTGCATTTCCAGCTACATAAAGTCTCAATCAAAAATTCATTTTACTCGACACATCTCCAAAGGTAAGGGAATTAAAAGCAAAAATGAACTATTGGGACCTCATCAAGATAAAAAGCTTCTGCACTGCAAAGGAAACAATCAAAACTAAAAGGCAACTGACGGAATGGGAAAAGATATTTGCAAATGACATACCAGGTAAAGGGTTAGTATCCAAAACCTATAAATAACTTACCAAACTCAACAGCCAAAAAACAAATAATCCAGTAAAGAAATGGGCAGAGGACATGGATAGACATTTTTCTAAAGAAGACATCCAGATGGCCAACAGACACATGCTCAACATCATTCATCAGGGAAATACAAATCAAAACCACACTAAGATACCACCTCACACCTGTCAGATTAGGTAAAATGAACAAATCAGAAGACTACAGATGCTGGTGAGGATGTGGAGAAATGAGAACACTCTTGCACTGTTGGTGGGAATGCAAATTGGTGAGGCTGCTCTGGAAAACAGTGTGGAGGTTCCTCAAGAAATTAAAAATAGAACTACCCTATGACCCAGCAATAGCACTGCTAGGAATTTACCCAAGGGATACAGGAGTGCTGATGCAGAGGGGCATATGTACCCCAATGTTTATAGCAGCACTTTCAACAATAGCCAAATTATGGAAAGAGCCTAAATGTCTATCAACTGACAAATGGATAAAGAAGATGTGGTTTATATATACAATGGAATACTACTTGGCAATGAGAAATAATGAAATCCTGCCATTTGCAGCAATGTGAATGGAACTGGAGGGTATTATGCTATGTGAAATAAGTCAGTCATAGAAAGACAGATGCCATATGTTTTCACTCATATGTGGATCTTGAGAAACTTAAGAGAAGACCATGGGGGAGTGGAAGGGGGAAAAAGTTACAGAGAGGGAGGGAGGCAAACCGTAAGACAATACTGAGAACAGTATTAAATATTGAGAGCAAACTGAAGGTTGATGGGAGATGGGGAGAGGGGAAAGTGGGTGATGGGTGTTGAGGAGGGCACTTGCTGGGATGAGCACTGGGTGTTGACAATAAATTATATTAAAAAAATTCTTTTTTAACAATTCTAAAATGCAAAAAAAAAAGTCCTGAAGATCATATAAGATATCTGTTTCTTGTTTAAGGATAGAAAAAAAGAAGAGCAAAATAAATTCACAGTAAGCAGAAAGACAGGAAGAATAAATATAAGGCCAGAGATTATGAAATGGAAAATATAAAAACATTAGAAAGAATCACTCAAACCAAACTCTGGTTCTTTTGCAAGACTGACAAAGGGAAAATAAAAGGGAGAGAAGACCCAAATATCTCCACTGTCATGAATGAAATGAGGTATCACTACACTTGTCACAGACATTAAAAGGGTAAAAAGTTATTAAGAAATATTCCACATACATAAATTTGAAATGTCAATGAATTGGATCAATTCCACAAAAATTTCAAAAGCTAAATTCAAAATGATTTCAGGTTGAAATAGATAATCTGTGTAGTCCTACAGTTATTTAATCAGTAGCTAAAATCCTTCCAAAGAAAGAAATCACCTGGGCCCAGATGTTTTGGCTGGCAAATTCTACTAACATTTTAAAAAGTAAATTATTTCAACTCCAATTCTACACAGCTTTTTCAGAAAGTAGAAGAGCATAAGAGTTCCTAACCAATTTTATGAAGCTATCATTATCCTCATACCAAAAGCAAAGACAATACAATACAAAGGAAACCGTAATCCAATATCTCTCATGAACATAATCAAACATTTTTTTTTCACAAAATTTTAGGAAATAGAATCCAGCAATTAGAAGAAAAGTTTGAGATCTATTCCAGGAACGCATGTCTGGTTCAGTATTCAAACTTCAGTCAAAGTGATGTTGCCAAGACGGTAGAGTAGCAGATTCCAGCTTCCATTCTCCACCACCTGCCCCCTGACAAAGATCAACAATTAGACAGCTATCCACGAACAAAAACAGTTTTGGGAGACTCAGGAGTTCACTTAGGAAACTCTGGAAACATACTTGAACAACAACATCGATAAAAAACAGAATAACCGTACAAAAAGAAAAGGGAAAGCTTACTTGGGCATCATTCTAT
Source organism: Lynx rufus (assembly GCF_022079265.1). NCBI lineage: Eukaryota > Metazoa > Chordata > Mammalia > Carnivora > Felidae > Lynx > Lynx rufus. The sequence continues at coordinate 39,302,084 of NW_025814831.1, forward strand.
CCTCCATAGTCCAGCACTTCTTCAGTGCCAAGAGGGAATGCCCCAGCTAGTAGGAATTTCCATGGTACACCGTGGGAAGAGTCATGGTTCCCAGTCGCTGGATCTGCCAAGGACTCCAGCAGCTTTTGCTATTAGAGAAACCAACAGCCAGTACAGCCAATGCAGACCCCCTGTAGATTTCACTGACTTTGGTTCCACAGGATTTTATGTTTCCAGATGCCATCCACCTGAGTCCTACCCTGCCCCCCTCCTCTATAACCCCACTGGAGCCTGGGATCTGCACCAGCAACCAGCCATAAATGTAAGGATGCAGCCTAGACTCCTGCAGCTGACCCCCACCACCATGTGCACACTCAGCTAGCCTCGCCAGCTGTGCACCTGCAAACCCCCATCCTGACTCCTGTCACCAGCCTCCACTGCTGTGCATGTGCTCATGGTGAGACTATGCAGCCACAGGAGTGCACATCAACAGCCAGGACCCCTGCAATTGCTTTATGGACCTGGATCCAGCCCTGTGTCCTCTCAGTGGCCTGTACCACTGGGCTCACCTGCAGCTAGCCACTCCAGCTGTACATCTCACATCTCCAAGCTGCAAATGGAAACCAAAAGAGAACAGGGGTAGCTATAATTCATACCAGACAAAATAGACTATAAGGCAAAAACTGTAACAAGAGACAAAGAAAGATCATATATAAATACAAAGTGATCAATTCATCAAGAGGATATATACACATAGTAATTGTAAATACATATGTACCCAACATCAGAGTTCTTAAATATATTAAGTACTAACAGATCTGAAGGGAGTAATAAACAACAATACAGTAATAGTAGGAGACTTCAATACTTTCAACAATGGATAGATTATCGAGGCAGAAAATCAGGAAGAAAATGTTGGATCTGACGATATTTAAACCAAATCGGCCTCACAGATGTATATAGAGCATTCCACCCAATGTCAGCAGAATCCATATTCTTCTCAAGTACAAATGGAATGTTCTCCAAGATAGATCATAAATGAGGTCATAAAACCAGTCTTAACAAATTTAAGAAGACTGAAATAATATCAAGAATCTCTTCTGAACACAAAGGTATGAAACTAGAGATCAATAACAAGAAGAAAACCAGAGAATTCTCAAGTATGTGGAAATTAAACAACATACTCCTGAACAACCAAACTGTCAAAGACGAAATTAAAGGGAAATCAAAAAGTGTCAAATCAAATGAAAATGGAAACAAAATACCAAAACTTATGAGCTATAGCAAAATCAGTTTTAAGAGGGAAGTTTATAGTGATAAATGGGCACACTTCAAAAAAAAAAGAAAAAAAGGAAAAAGGAGATCTCAACAACCTAAGTTCATACCTCATGGATCTATACGAAAACATAAGCCAAATTAGCAGAAGGAAGAAAATAACGTAGAAAGCAACTTCTTTTTTGCCCAATTTTTAAAATTTAAGAGTTTTGAAGAAGTTTACAAATTTAATTACATAACTAAAAGATTTTACTTATGTATAGAACTTTTATTTATAATTATTTCATGTCAATGCATAAATATACACAATAGTTAAATAAGAGGAGACCTTTTTATGTTCTACATTACTTTGCAATCATCTTGAATATTTGAACTTGGGTTCAAATAAAAGTATATATTTGATGCATTATTGGAACAGTAGTTTTAGACATATTTGTAATCTTTCAGGAAAAATGAATCCTCAAATTGATAATGGCATGTCTCTGTATGCTTGTTGACAGGATTTCTATTCACTGCTTTATTTGTTAGATGTAAGGACTTACATGTACCTTCAGACTCAAAAGGATGCACCAAACAACTTTTTGGGCCCCTTTCATGAATTATACATTAACAGGCTTTCAGAAGTTTATAGGCATCTCTTCCACTTAAAAGTGAACAGGGGAGAGGATGAGCTAATTTGTAGAAGGCAGTATTTCTGGGTTCTCTACTGACTCCCTTTATGAAGTCATCCTTCTAAGCCTCTCTTTGGTTACACAATGTAATGGTATATACTACACACAGTACTACTGAATACAAAGCTTAAAACCAAGAATTTTGCTTAAAAGATGTTTTTTGACTTCAGGGAAACTTAAGTCTGTTGTAGAAAATGAAAAGTTTTTAAAGATATATATCATTATTTCTATTTCCTGCAAGGTAGGGTGTAAGTTGTAGAGCCCTGCTTAATGTACAAACAAATAATTCACAGGAAAGAGCAACAGAGCACATTTACAGAACTATACACATACAGGGTAATATATAAATATAAATCTGTATAGAAAAATATATAACATTGCTTTTTAAAAAAATTGTATTTTCCTTGTCCCCATTCCAAACACCGAGTTTGATGCTAAGTGGTCTGTAGAGAGGGCCAGTTGCAGCTAAAAAAAAAAAAAACAGCCTCACCAAGCCTGGCCTCTGCATGACTGACTATACCAGAAGGGAGCAGACTCATGGATGAAAGGGCATGAAGCACAGTGGGAAGGAAAGGAAAATATATGAGGCAAAATGAACAAAGATTAGGAGCATGAAGTGGAGGTCTTCTTCTTAGTACTGTACATTAACTCAAGTTTCAAAAAATCGTACAATCATCAGGGAAACACAAATCAAAACCATGATGAGATATCACGTCACACCTGTCAGAATGGCTAAAATTTACACAGGAAACAACAGATGTTGGTGAGGATGCAGAGAAAGGGGATCCCCCTTACACTTTTGGTGGGAATGCAAACTGGTACATCCACTCTGGAAAACAGTATGGAGGTTCCTCAAAAAGTTAAAAATAGAACTACCCTATGATCCAGCAATTACACTACTATGTATTTACCCAAAGGATACACAAATGCTGATTTGAAGGGGCACATGTACCTCAATGTTTATAGCAGCACTATCCACAATAGCCAAATTATGGAAAAAGCCCAAACATTCATCAACTGATGAATGGATAAAAGAGATGTGGTATATATGTACAATGGAATATTACCTAGCCATCAAAAAGAATAAAATATTGCCATTTGCAATGATGTGGATGGCACTAGAGTATATTAAGCTAAGCGAAATGAGTCGGTCAGAGAAAGACAAACACCATATGATTTCACTCATATGTGGGGCTTAAGAAACAAAACAGATGGATATAGGGCAATGGAAAAAAAAAGAGAAGGCGGCAAACCATAAGAGACTCTTAACTATAGAGAACAAACAAGGTTGCTGAAGGGGAGTTTGGGGGGAATGGGCTAAATGGGTGATGGGCATTAAGCATCATTTTGCCTCATAGATTTTCCTTTCCTTCCCACTGTGCTTCATGTCCTTTCGTCCATGGGTCTGCTCCCTTCTGGTGTAATTAGTCACACAGAGGCCAGGCTTGGTGAGACTTTTTTTTTTTTTCTAAGTTGCAACTGGCCCTCTCTGCAGACCACTTAGCATATTATGATGAGCACTGGGTGTTATATGTAAGTGATGAATAACTAAATTCTACTCACTAAATTAACTATAGTTAACTATAATTTAAATTAAAACTTCAGGGGCGCCTGGGTGGCGCAGTCGGTTAAGCGTCCGACTTCAGCCAGGTCACGATCTCGCGGTCCGTGAGTTCGAGCCCCGCGTCGGGCTCTGGGCTGATGGCTCGGAGCCTGGAGCCTGTTTCCGATTCTGTGTCTCCCTCTCTCTCTGCCCCTCCCCCGTTCATGCTTTGTCTCTCTCTGTCCCAAAAATAAATAAACGTTGAAAAAAAAAATAGAGAAAAAAAAATAGAGAAAAAAAAAAAAACTTCAAAAAATAATAAAAGAAAATCCTATAATCCAGGATGAAGTCTCTGAATTCTGTGAATAGGCAACCATAGATTCAATCAGGAAACTGCATGAGAAAGTGACCAGTGCTGTATTACTTATTGCCTTGGAAGTTACAGATGCTTAAATTCTCAGCATAATACAGAGACCAATGATCTCAGCCTAACCCAGAAAACTTTCACAAAGGCATAATAGTTCAGTTGTACTTTATCTTCTCTGGTCTCTTCCCTAGTCCCTGTCCCATCATATCACCATCTTATTCAGAGTTTTATTTATTAAAAACAAATATTAAATCCTCCTATATACTATGAACTTGACTAAGTGGTGGGAACACAATTGTGAGCAAAAAAATTGTGAGCTCCATGCTTTCATGGAGCTTACAGGAGAAAGAGAGGGGTTTATTTTAAAAATATTTTTCATAAATAAATAATTATAACTTAAAATTGTTTAGAAGAAAGAACATTGTTCTATGGGGATGAAATACATGGACCCTGGTCTAGACTGTAGACCCTGGTCTAGATAGGTGACTAGAGGCTCTGAGATCTGTGGATGAATAAGAAATGATGAGGTGGGAACTGATGGGGGAAGGTTTAAGTAAAATATGTTAAGGTTCTGTGGGAGGAGGGAATATGGTTCACTGAAGACCTGAGAAAGATCAATCAGGTTGGAGAAAAGAGATATGAACTAAAATTGGCAGGTGCACTTGAGTGATTCAGTCAGTTAAGCATCAAGACTCTTGATTTTGGCTCAGGTCATGATCTCACGGTTCATGAGATTGAGCCTGGCAGTATGCTTTGCACTGGGCATGGAGCCTACTTAAGATTCTCTCTCCCCCTCTCCCTCTGCTCCTCCTCTGCTCATACACACTCTCTCTCTCAAAAAAACCAAAAACCAAAAACCAAAACCAAACCAAAAACAAAAAACTGGCACAAGATGAGAAATAGCCACTAGCTATATCATCAGACCACTTTGACCTTTGCTAAGGAGTTAGGTTCTTATCTTAAGATCAGTGAGCAGTTGTTGGAGCACCTGGGTGGCTCAGTCAGTTAAGCATCTGACTCTCGATTTCAGCCCAGTCACGGTTTGTGAGATGGAGGTTTACATTGGGCTCCACGCTAGGTGTATGAAGCCTGTTTGTGATTCTCTCTATCCCTCTCTCTCTGCCCCTTCCCTGCTTGTGCTCTTCTCTCTCAAAATAAATAAATAAACATTTTTAAAAAAGACCAATGGGCAGTTCATGAGATGTTTTCTGTAGGTAAGGTATGCAACACAATTATGATTTCTGCTCTGAAAAGATCACATCTGTTATAATTCAGAGTGAATCGTGATGGAGAGGGTTGTCAGAATGAAAACTTAAATACCAGTTTGGCTCTTGCAATAGTCCCAGCAAGAGATGATAAGTTCAGGACTAGGCAGGCAGTAGAAGGAACCAAGTGGAATGGATTTGGAGTTATTTGGGAGATTAGACTTGACATGTTTTAGTATTAGGTTGGTTGGTTATAGCTGATGAGGGAGAGAGAAATAGTATAAATTCCCTCCAGATTTCTGATTTTTACTGGGATAGATGGTAGAGTCACTAATATAAAGAACACTTAGATTTGGGGTGGAGGAAAATCATGGCATCTATATTAGGTAATTTGAATTTGAGGTACTTATATGACATTCAGTAAGAGATATTAGAGAGCTGTTAGGGAGATGAACAAAGGTATACTTTGGGAACTTAATATAATGAAGGTGTTTTTAAAAAAAATTTTTTTTAATGTTTATTTATTTTTTTGAGACAGAGAGAGACAGAGCATGAACGGGGGAGGGTCAGAGAGAGAGGGAGACACAGAATCTGAAACAGGCTCCAGGCTCTGAGTGGTCAGCACAGAGCCCGACACGGGGCTCGAACTCACGGACTGCAAGATCATGACCTGGGCAGAAGTTGGATGCTTAACCGACTGAGCCACCCAGGCGCCCCTAATGAAGGTGTTTTGAACCATGGAGAACATTGCTAAGGAGACTGGATTGAATGAGACAAGAAGGCAGACAAGTACCATCTTTGAGGCACTCCAGCATTTGATGCCTAGGTAGAGGAGGACAGGCCTGCAAAGAAAACTACAAAGGTCGGGGGTTATGAAATAAAGAAGGGAATCTAGGACAATGTGGGGTCATGAAAGTCAAGAGAAGAGAAGAGAGAGTTTCAGAAAGGAAAGAGCAATCAGCAGTGTCAAATACCCTGGACAAAAGAGGTACAATGAGGAATTCTTTAAACTAGCCTTTTGAGGAATATGGAAGCCATCAGGGGCCTACTGAAAGAACTGCTTTGGTGGACTGATAGAAGGGTGGGTTGGGCAATGAGTATAAAATAAGAAAATGAGAGAAAATATGTTCATCTGTCTCTTTTAGAGTCTGTGAAGGAAAGATTACTGAGGCGCTACTAGGAGAAGGATTTGCGCTCAAAGGAAGGTTTGTCTGTGAGAACTGAACATTTTAAAAGTGGCCATCACCAACAGGCACATGAAAAGATGTTCAGCGTCGCTCCTTATCAGGGAAATACAAATCAAAACCACACTCAGGTATCACCTCACGCCAGTCAGAGTGGCCAAAATGAACAAATCAGGAGACTATAGGTGCTGGAGAGGATGTGGAGAAACGGGAACCCTCTTGCACTGTTGGTGGGAATGCAAATTGGTGCAGCCGCTCTGGAAAGCAGTGTGGAGGTTCCTCAGAAAATTAAAAATAGACCTACCCTATGACCCAGCAATAGCACTGCTAGGAATCTACCCAAGGGATACAGGAGTACTGATGCATAGGGGCACTTGTACCCCAATGTTCATAGCAGCACTCTCAACAATAGCCAAATTATGGAAAGAGCCTAAATGTCCATCAACTGATGAATGGATAAAGAAATTGTGGTTTATATACACAATGGAATACTACGTGGCAATGAGAAAAAATGAAATATGGCCTTTTGTAGCAACGTGGATGGAACTGGAGAGTGTGATGCTAAGTGAAATAAGCCATACAGAGAAAGACAGATACCATATGGTTTCACTCTTATGTGGATCCTGAGAAACTTAACAGGAACCCATGGGGGAGGGGAAGGAAAAAAAAAAAAAAAAAAAAAAAAGGACGTTAGAGTGGGAGAGAGCCAAAGCATAAGAGACTGTTAAAAACTGAGAACAAACTGAGGGTTGATGGGGGGTGGGAGGGAGGGGCGGGTGGGTGATGGGTATTGAGGAGGGCACCTTTTGGGATGAGCACTGGGTGTTGTATGGAAACCAATTTGTCAATAAACTTCATATAAAAAAAAAATAAAAGTGGCCATCAAAAGTATAAATACAAAAGAGAGAAGGAAGAGTGAGGCAAAGTTCCTGAGGAGTTCAGAAGGGGTCAGAACCAAAGCACCAGGGGAAGAAATGGATTCAGAGAGAAGAAGTGACACTCAATTGACGAAATAGGAAAAAGGGAAGAGATGATGTGTACAGATGTGGGCAATCTGTTGGTTTGGAGGCAGTAAGCTGACAAAGTTTCCATTTGATACCTTCAATTTTTCATGTAATGTATGAGCTGAGGCCATCTGCCAGGAATGAGGAAGGAGTAGGGAAAGGGTACATAATTTTGAAAAGAATCAAGAAGGGCACCATTGTAGAGAGTGGGACAGTGAGTTGGTACAGACAACACGGTAGAGTTGCATGGTATTACCAAGCGTTTGTCTGAGACCACCAACTGTAACTTTAAAGAGATGCCAGTCACTCTGTTTTGAGACTTTCTTAAGAGAGAACTAATCTCATTCTCTGGTAGACCATTGGTATACCCTCCAAACACTAGGCCAAAGGCATACTATGCTTTGGTCTTGCCCTTATCTCTTCTCACACATCTTTATTCTCTCCTTTTCCAGTTTTAGTTGCTTTCCATGGCCATTCTCTTGTCTCCTCACTCCTACAAGAAACAATAGGAATGCCATTGGGCAAAATGTCATTTTGAGAAGGGTATTTTCATTTAACAAGATAACATCAGAGCAGACAAGAGAGGCAGGGAGGAGGACCCAAATGTCTTCCCATCTGATTTCAACCAAGTTCAGTTTAAAAGTTAGGTCTCCCTATGCTTAATATCCAGTTTCTGCAGCACCACAGCTCTGCAGCATTTGAAAAGTAAGCTTGTAAAAAATCCTGCAACAAAACAGGGAAAATGCAAAACCAAAAAAAAAAAACAAAAACAATAACAAGAACCAAACAAAAAATATTTAGAATTATATAAAATTCCCATTTGATTCTAAGTTATAAAATATAGTCAATTGGCCACAACCAAGCACTCTGGTCCATACTGAATCTACCACCAGCTAAAAGACCATATTGTTCTGGCTTTTCCACTACCATCTCTGAAGATATCTTCAGAGAAAAAGAAAAGATTAAAAAAAACCCAGAAATTATCTCAGACTAGCTACTACCCACATGAAGGTGACCTCAATTACCAAGGAAGCACTCAGCTTAACCTCCTAAATAATATGGCAGCCTTCTTAAATTATATGCCTGAGACATAGCCATGGGAGAAGAACCAGCTTCAAAAAATGGGCCCCCTGAACCTCCAGAAAGCACTTAGGTGCTTAGCCCCACCATTTTTCAGACCTTAAACAACTTGGTAAAATATAAATTTCACGTGAGACTCAACAGAAACTGTCCGTTGATACTGGTCCTGTTGAAAGAGGCCAGAATGAAAACCCTGGGTTAGTGACTTTAACATCCACTCTTAAGAATGCCGTTTTTACTTCTCCCCAACCAATGACATATCCTCTTGCATATAAAATGAGAAAAAAAAAACATGTCAGAATTTAATAAAAATTTATCTTTCTCTACCTATACACAATTCTAAATGGAATAAAACAACAAGCTTACTCTGTCGAATGGTACTTAAGCCCTTCAGAGATGTTAACCCCAAAGTCTTTATATGCCAACTTCCAAAAGAAAAGTGTGTATTTTGGCTGCCCATGTAGGGCTGAGTCATTGAGCCCCAAATTAAAACATGCCTCAGGCAACAAGAACATTTCTATGTTGCTACTTTCTCTTCTGTGCTTCACTGTAATGTGGGATATGTCAAAAGCTTCCTGAATATCCAGTCTGCAAGTTTCAACTAAATAATTAATACCATCAAAGTGAGGTTTATTTTCTCTCCAGTAATTCCTCTACAGTCTGACTTTTTGCCAGTCTGCAGTGTTCCTCACAGCTTGAGGAAGCTGGAAGGTGAGATAATGGTCATGTTCATGCAATACAAGATTGTCTTGGAATTCCAAGGAGCATGTACTGGACACTAAGATTTTATCAAGATTCCCTGTGAACAGTAAATCAATGTATAAATGTTAGATATTAATCCTGTTTACAAAAACTTGAACTCTGAAAAGATTACATCTCTTCCATATTTCACTCCTTTGAAAAAAATTTAAACCTTTCTCTGAATAGAGAAACAAATATAATGTGATGATTGCCATAGAAAATGCTCTGGGTGAGAATTTAGAAGATGAAGATTCATGTGAGAAAAGCAGTTTTCTTCACTGATAGAATGGGGATAATAACTCCTATTTGAGTGATTCTAGGGTCATGCTGTATACCTCAAAAAAGATCACATGGTATCTTAGATCACAAAATAATAAGTTGAAAACAATTTTTTCAAATGTAATCACATTTATGAAAAAATAAACAGGAACCAGGAATTAATATTAAATATTTATACGTAGAAAAAATACGTGCATATGTGTTTATATGTATCTGTACACACACACACACACACACACACACACACACACACACACACAAATATTCTGGTAGACGCCGTGTATTAGTGTTCTCCAAAGAGAAAGGGAATAATAGATAGATAGATAGATAGATAGATAGATAGATAGATAGATAGATAGATGACAGATAGACAGATGAGGCTGAGAAGTCATGATCTGCCAATGAGCAAGCTGGAGATCTGGGAAAGCTGGTGGTATAATGCCAGTTCAAGACCTGAGAAACAGAGGAGCCAATGGCCATCTGGACTGATGTTCCAGATCAAGCAGGCAGGCAGAATGGGAACAAATCATCCTTTCCCCTTCTTTTTGTTCCATTCAGGCCCTCAGCAGATTGGATGATACTCACCCACAGTGGAGGCGGGGCAGTCTACTTTACTGAATCCACCAATTCAGATGAGCGGGGAACACCTTCACGGACATACCTGGAAATAATGTTTTATATGAGAACATATTCTCTTGTTCTCATCTGCTCCTTCCCTCATTTTTGGTGACTTTAACAACCAGATCTCTTTACTTAAACTTCGTTTGGTTTCACTTCCAATCCTTTCTGTCTGCTTGCAACTGAGTTAGGAGTTGGCCATCACCTCAAACAATTGTACTTCCCAGTTACTGAATTTTGCAGGCTTCCCTTTCACCCACCTCAAAATGTCTGCATTTAAAAAAATTTTTTTGACTACCAAATCAGCTTTTATTTAATAACATTTATTTTTTTAAGTTTTAATTTAAATTCTAGTTAACATATAGTATAATATTAGCTTCAAGTGTATAATATAATGATTCAACACTTACATTCAACACCCTGGTGTTCATCACAAGTGCACTCCTTAATTCTCATTAGTTATTTAATCCATCCCCCCACCAACCTCCCCTCTGGTAACCATCAGTTTGTTCTCTATAGTTAAGAGTCTGTTTCTTGGTTTGCATTTTTGTACACTCTCTCGTCCTTGCCAAGGCAAACTATATAATTATGGGATTATATAATTATATAATTATGGGATTATAATTTATGGGATTAACTTTAGTCTTCTTAGACTCTATTACAACTTCATTCCCTCCTTCTCCAGATTTCCTTGACTTTCATGGACATTCTCTTGTGTCTCACTCCTAAAAAATGTCCCCTTTGACTCTGCTTCCCATTCAAAATACTCTCTTATCCTAAATTCCAGATGCCACAAAAAGTTCTCTGTTCACTTTTCTCCTTCTTTTGTTTTTTACTCCCCAACCCACAGAAGTTTGAATTTGGTTGTCATATTGTCTATGAATCTTCTTTGCCAATGGTCACCAGTGCCTATGAATCACCAGGACCAAGTCCTCCACCTGACTTGGTTTCACGACAGCCTGGACCACGGCCTAGTGATTGTTTTATTTTCTTTCTTTGGACAACCTCATCCACTCCTACAATGTCAACACTTAAATTCTATGCAGGGGACTCTCATATCTAAATCTCAAACTACTAACCACTGATACTATTTCTTCAGTGTTACTGACATCTGGTTCTTCCCTCATCCCTATTGCCACTGTACTCAGTTGAGGTTCCATCAGTTCTTGTCAGGACTACTGCAGTAGCCTCTAAACAGATCTCTCTGTTCCCAATAGAGTCAACAAGCATTATCTTTCTAAAGCTGTGATTATGACACCCCTCTTCCCAAAACATTACTAATATTTCCTAAAAATTTATTTAAAATTTCCATAAAATTAAAGTCCCGATTATTTTACATGCTATTTAAGGCCACTCCCTTCATTTGTATCATACACCTATTAAAATATCCCCTTCTCCCACTCCCACCTCCACCCTCAAACCAGAATACTATTTGTCATTTCCCAAATTTTCTAGTCTCTGGGCCTTTCATTGCTTCTATTGTTCCTTCTGTTGGAATATGCCTGCCTGATTTATTCTTTACATCTAGATCCAAGTTTGACTATGATCCCCTTAAATGGTCCTCTCATTGCCCCAATTGAGTTTTATTTCTGTTCTGTGTTTGTAGGACACTTTTACCAAGTAGGCAAAATTATGATCTGAATTGTATATTGTGTATATGTTGGCTTTCTTCACCAGATTCTCATCTCCCTAAAAGAATATCTTAGTGAACATTAAATTCCTCCCTAGTATACATATTTTGTACAAAATAGGAGTTTGTGAAATATATTTGGATTTGAAACGTTATTCATGGGAAGATTTTTGGTATCCCTAAGTAGCACCACCAAATGACCTTACTTACAGTAATGGTCTATTCATATGTGTATAGAAATGCTAAAAGCTGAATTAAAACTCTTTGTGGTCATGGTACATCAAAATGCCCTTAATTTACAAAGTCATTTAGTTTTTCAGGTGCACATTAGCAATGCCGTTATTTTAGTAATTGCTCAAGAATATTTGTTGACCCAATGTCAAATGAACATACTGCCAGAGAGATTATTTTTTGAAAGTGAAAAATTATATTGCCTAAGAGAGGATTAAAAGGAAACTGTTCAGGGGCGCCTGGGTGGCGCAGTCGGTTAAGCATCCGACTTCAGCCAGGTCACGATCTCGCGGTCTGTGAGTTCGAGCCCCGCATCGGGCTCTGGGCTGATGGCTCAGAGCCTGGAGCCTGTTTCCGATTCTGTGTCTCCCTCTCTCTCTGCCCCTCGCCCGTTCATGCTCTGTCTCTCTCTGTCCCAAAAATAAATAAACGTTGAAAAAAAAATTAAAAAAAAAAAAAAAAAAAAGGAAACTGTTCAGCCCAAGTTCTAGAACAGGCAGCTCTCCTTTGACACCTGACTAATAAAGTGCCTCAGGGCTGGCTTCCAAGAGCAGTTTCCCTTATCCCACAAGGCAGCTACTCTCCAGAGAATAGCTTCATTTTCTCACAGCTGTCATCTTTTAACCTTATTTTTAAAATCAGATCTATGAAAACAAAACAAAACAAAACAAAACAAAACAAAACAAAACAACACACCTGCCTTTCTCACAGGTGCATAGGGGCAGGCTTTACTCAGAGCCAACAGAAATGGCTTCCCTAGCGCCATCGTTTCACATAGATTAGCCAAGACCGCCGAGTGGTGCCCTCACCATTCAGGTACCATTTAATCCAGAGTGTGCATTTAAGAGCCAGGCCATTGTAACAATCACTGTTTGTGACATCTCACATCAGCCCAATTACCAGGTTGGAAATGCACCATATTTTGAATTTCTGGTTAAGTCCAAGTTGTTTTCTTCCAACCACATACTGCTTGACATCAAGAAAACATTTCATTAGCAGTAAGAATGAATTTCATTTTTTCTTCTATTTTCATCTTTTTGAAGAATTCTTCTTTGAATGAAAATGCTAGCAAACTTGACTTTTACTTCAACTCATTGTCACTTTATTTCTCTAAGTATCCAGTGAATAGGAACAGAGAGCAAGCAATAAAAATGGCATCTACTTTTTGTTTTGAAGAACACTCTCATTTTGGCTTCCAGGAAACTTCTCCAATAACCCAAAGTATTGGCCTACATGGGTAGATATGAAATCACCAAAGTCACCCATGACAAGATTTACCTATTTTACAACTAAGAGGCTTTTTTTTCTTTCTCTCAAGAATCTGTATATGTGTAGTTTTATATACATATGTACACCCACATTAAAACACATTCACACTATTTCATATTAAATTTCAAATAAACTACATTAAAATAAGACAAAATTATTGATCTAATCTACTCTATTTTTAATTCTTCTCACAGACCTCATTATTCACTGAAGATCTTTATAAATCAGAGAGGAGGCAGTACAAAACGGTATTTAAAAACAGACTCAGGTAGGGGCGCCTGGGTGGCGCAGTCGGTTAAGCGTCCAACTTCAGCCAGGTCACGATCTCGCGGTCCGTGAGTTCGAGCCCCGCGTCAGGCTCTGGGCGGATGGCTCAGAGCCTGAAGCCTGTTTCCGATTCTGTGTCTCCCTCTCTCTCTGCCCCTCCCCTGTTCATGCTCTGTCTCTCTCTGCCCCAAAAATAAATAAAAACGTTGAAAAGAAAAATTTTAAAAACAGACTCAGGGGCACCTGGGTGGCTCACTTGGTTGAATGTCTGACTTCAGCTCAGATCATGATCTTAAGGTTCATAAGTTTGAGCCCACATCAGGCTCACTGCTGTCAGTGCAGAGCCCACTTCAGATCCTCTGTCCTCCTCTCTCTGCACTTCCCCGACTTGCACTCTCTCAAAAATAAAGACATTAAAAAAACAAGTCTTAAAAGTTAGATTTAGGTTAAAACTGTGGTTATGACACTCTTTATCTCTAAGGTCTTGGACATTTTACTGCCTTTTCAGAATCAATTGACTGATTTGTACGAAAAGGATAATTTTACTTACTGTGTGGCATTTTTGTGAACATTATGTGGTAACACATGTAAAACATTTAACATTAAGACTAGAACACAGGAGGCGGGGTGCCTGGGTGACCCAGTCAGTTAAGCCTCAGACTCTTGATTTCAGCTCAGGCCATGATCCCGGGATCGTAGGATTCAGCCCTGCGTTGGGCTCCACACTGAGCATGGAGCCTGTTTAAGATTCATTCGTTCTCATTCTCTCCCTCTCTCTCTCACTCTCTCTCCCTCTGTCTCTCTCCCTCCTTCCTCCCTCCCTTTCCCTCTCCCCCTGCCCCTCTCCCCTCCTTGAGCACAGTCTCTCTCTCTCTAAAAAAAAAAAAAAAAAAGAAAAGAAAATAAATGAAAAAGAAAAAAAAAAAGACTAGAACCCAGGGGCAGCCAGAAAATGTAAATGACGGTGATTAAGCAAAGTGTTGTCATGGGGAATTGAAAAACTCATGTGTAACATGCATCCAGTATGGATGGAATCTCCATCCTAGTCCCAACTATGTTCTCACTGCATGGGATCCCCAATTCCTGGAGTGGACTGACCAACAGCAGAATAGCAGCTTTGCTTTGATCATTAGGATCATTGACACTCAAGGTTGTAAAAGACCTTAATGATCATCTAGCTCAAACACCTACTCATCCTCTTCTATATAAACATCAAGTAAACTCTTCTTAATTAAAGAACTGTCATGCGATCAATATAGTTTGGTTTTATTTTGTGACAGACCATGAAGCAACCTACGAATCACTTCTGATTTATTATTTTCCAGCACCTCTGTCTTCCGTACAACAGCTAGTCCTATTAGCTATACCTCCAAAATACACTAATAACCTATACTTTTCTCATCACTTCTGCTGCCATCACCCTAAACAAAGCCCAAACCATCTCTTGTCTGTGTTCCGGCAACAGCCCTCTAAATAATCTTTCTGCTTTTAGACTCCCTACAGTTTCTTTACCATACAGAAGCCAGCATGATATTTTTAGAAAATAATTCAGAACATGGCAAACTCTGAACTGCAAACTCCTTATGACTGTCTGTGGTGCTTAGAATAAAATCCATACCCTGTCTATAGTTTATAGGCTCTATGAGATCAAACACCTGCTCCTCTCCTTCTCATTACTCTCATCCATTGCTTCAGTCACCTGATCTAAATACACACTTTCTTGCTGCTTCTTAAAGAGACCTGATTTATTTCTGACTGACCTTTCTTGACCAATCAACTTAAACTTTCCTCAGAATTTCAGTCACTATCTTATTACTTTGTTTTATATTCTTTCTCCTGTTTGTATCTTTTTATTTATCTTTCCTCCTTGCAGAATGTAAGCTCTCATTCTGCACTGTGACATCAGAATTTGTAGCAGTACCTGGAATATATACTCTTTAATATTTGTTCAAGTAATGAATATATAAATGCCTTACAAATTATATAATTACAAATTATATACTTTAAGTCCTTCAAGGATAAAAATTATATTTCATCCATCTATGAATCCCTAGCACCCAGAACAGTGCTGTGGATATTTTACTCTTATGAAATATTCTGTGGAGAAGAAAGAATGTAAATGCATAAATAAATAAAGTGACTTTCAGACCGTGAGAAGTATTATAGAGAACACAGTTGTAGTAGTTTTCTAGGGCTGCTGAACTATGTACCAAAAACTGGGCTGCAAAGAAAAACCAGGGCCACAGGAATTCACTGCCTCACATTTTTGGAGGCCAGAAGCTCAAGTGAAGGTGTGGCCATGCTCCCTCTGGAGTATCCGTTCCAGCTCTCTAACCCTAGCTTCTGTTGTTCCTTGGCTATGGCAGCATAACTCCAGTCTTTGCATGGTCTTCACCATGTGTACACATCATAGTTTAACTCTCTTGATGTAACTGCACTTTCTTCTCAGTTGTAAATATTTCAAGATCAACGACCATGTTGATATCTCTCAAATCATGCTATGGGCCCTTGGTACATTTCTTTTAACAACAATGACAACAACAACCATGCTTTTAGAGTTGAGTTTAAGCATTTTAGAAAAGTGGACATATTTTTTTTTCTTCTCTCAACCTTACCATACCATAACTGTCTCATGTTGTCCTTTATTCCTATGTCAATATGCCAAATACTGTGTTCTTCATAGTGCTTGCCTTACATCCCTGGTCTCACCATACCCCATGTTTCATTAACCTCACATCCCATGATGTTAATGAATATATAGCTAGAATTAAATAGGCCCACTTTATTAAAGAGAGCAGTCAGGAATGGTAGGAATGAACATGTTACTCTTATTACAGCAGATAGATAATATGGAAATATCGTGTATTACTATGACTCCAGAGGAACTGGAAATAAATTGTTTTTTAGGAAAAATGACATTTTAAGGCCCAAAAATCATCTTTAAACATTAGCATATAAGTTTAGATTTAGGGATAGTTACGGTGGGGCACAGGGAAGAATAGACCCATCAAACAGAGCTATAGTGCAGAGATCAACAAATAAAAACTCATCAAAAGGACATTGTGTACCTTCTATCTTTCTGTTACCTCTCAGCTAACTAACCTGATAATGGGGTTCTGCTGTGTCATTAATTTGAGCTATATTGGAGTAATCAGCCTGCCGTATGTTTACCCACCATGTTCACTGGACTTAGTATGCTACTGCTGACATTTGGATTTACAACTCTTTGAAATGACCTTTACCAGAGGAGAAAGACTGAGAGGATAGAGCAGGGGGATTTTTAAGTTCAGAAACTCAGCCCTATGTGTATGAGAGTAGAATTCCAGAGACAGTTTTATTTTTTCAGGCTCTCCTGTGACAGTCTTCAGGGGACAAGCACATTAGGCACAGAGTTGTGCTGTGCTATGGAGCAGCTGTTCCTGTACATGCTAAAGGAGGTACTTGAACTCTGAACTCAAACAGCATTGTCAGTTGAACTTCCGGGGAAGATGGCAGAGTATGAGGATCTTAAGCTCACCTCATTCCACAGAAACAACTACATAACCACATTAATGTAAATAACACAGAAAACAACCCAAAGACTGGCAGAACAGACTCTACACAGCTAAATGTAGAGAAAAGGCCACACTGAAGTGGATAGGAAGGGTGAAGACGGGTTGGAAGACAAATGGACCCATGGACTGCTTAGAAGAGGTAGGGATGCTGCTGGTGCAGAGAAGGAAGAAGAGAAGACCTCCCCCCACCCCCCACCACAGGCACTCCAAGCATGAGGGACTCACATTGGGAAGACCAATCCTTATAACATCTGGCTTTAAAAATCAGAGGGGCTTAACTGCATGAGTTCTTACAATCAGTGGGCCTAACACCTGGAACTTTAAAAATCAGTACACTTGGCTCTTGGAGAGAGCCTAGGAAACTGAGTCCCCACCCTTAAAGGCCTTTAAAGAGACAGCACAACAAAGAGCCCTGCTGAGATACAGCATAGAAGCAGCAATTTAAAAAATGCTTGGGGTTTGTGGGAAGGATATTTATTTAATAATCTCAGAGTTTGTCCTGTAGGGGCAGGGATATTTGGGAAGTTTCTCTAACAACAAAAAAGCTGGCAGGTGCCATTTTGCTTTCCCTGCACTCCAGCCTAGATATGTGGACACCTGTGGGAACCAGCCATAGCACCAACACTCTCCATCTAGCGTGCTAACAGCACACTGCACCCCAACAAGCTTCTGCAAATCTGCCCCTTTCCAACCTCGCCTGCCTTAGCAGAGTTTTCCCAGACTTCTGCAGGTCCTTTCCCACAGCTGACCTGCATGGACCTTGTCGGCAGTATGCACCCCACCTCCATGTTCTCCTGTGGACCTGCCCCCTCCAATATGCCCTTGGCCAGAGACCATCCAAAGCAGTACCATAAAACTGGCAGTGTGCAAGCAACAATGACAGGAGCTGGCATCATTCCAAAGTGACTCCTGTCCCAGGGAGAAGGGAGGATAACCACCTACACTAGTCCTACTGGGGCCCCAGCAGTGTCCTGGTGGCAGATATCAAATCTGACTACAGTCCCCACCCACTAGTGAAAGCTTCTCAGGGAACAACACAGAGAAAGCACCCTGTAGTTGGTCCTACTGCATCTCTGGAAATTGCCTGGTCTGACTCAACTTAAGTCCAAGGCAGCCCCAGATTGCCCCACTAACAACACAATGATCAAAGCCTTCCCCCCAACAGGCAAAGGCATACATTGCATACAGCTAGAATGAAAGCAAATGTGGCCTAGCTACAACAGTAGGGCACACACAACACACATAGGAGACACCTCTAAACTGCCAGGTCTGGTGCACAGGGTGCATTGCACTGCCAGGGCACACCAGGGCCTCTTCTTCATAAGGCTATCACTTTCAAGAGTAGGAGACATAGCTGACTTTCTTAACACATAGAAATAGACACAGAGAATTAGACAAAATGAGGAGACAGAGGAATATATCCCAAATTAAAGAATAATCACAGCAAGAGAGTTAAACAGAACAAAGCCAAGTAACATGTCTGGCAGAAAATTTAAAGTAATGGTCATAAAGATACTCATTGGACTGGAGAAAAGAGTGGAGGACCCCAGTGAGAACCTTGACAAAGAGATAGAAAACAGAAAAGAACTAATCAGAGATGAAGAACTCAATAACTGAAATTAAAAATACACTAAAGGGAATAAATAGTAGACTAGAGGAAGCAGAAGAACAGATCAGTGACCTGAAGGACAGAGTAAGGGAGAGCAGTCAAGCTGAACAGGAGAGAGAAAAAATAATAATAAAAAAGGAAAACAGACTTAGGGAACTCAGTGACATCAAGCATAACGACATTTGTATTATAGGAATCTCAGAAGGAGGAGAAAAAGGGAAAGTAGCAGAAAATTTATTTGAGGCAATAATAGCTGAAAAATTCCCAAGTCTGTGGAGGAAATAGAAATCTAGATCCAGAAGGCATAGAGAACTCCCCCAAAAAGTCAACCCAAGGAGGTCCACACCAAGACACATAGTAATTAAACAGGCAAAAAGCAGTGGTAAAGAGAGAATATTAAAAGCATCAAGAGAAAAGAAAATAGTTACATACAAAAGAAATCCCCATAAGGCTATCAGCTGATTTTTTAGCAGAAACTCTGCAGGCCAGAAAGGAATGGTATGATGTATTCAAAATACTGAATGAAAAAAAAACAACCCTGCAACCAAGAATAAATACTCTATCCAGAAAGGCTATCATTCAGAAGAAGAGAAATAGTTTCCCAGACAAACAAAAGTTAAAGGAATTCATGATCACTAAACCAGCCATATAAGAAATGTCAAAGAGTGTTTTTGAGTGGAAAGAAAAGACCATAAGCAGAAGTAAGAAAGGTAGGAAGTACAAAAGCAGTAAAATTAAGTATATCTTAATTCACAAAATAAAAGGTTGTAAAGTATGACACCATAATACCTAAAACATGGTGGGGGAATAAAAACTTAGTGCCTTTAAAATAGGTTCAAACTTAAGTGACCATCAACTTAATGTAAACCTAATGGCAACCACAAATCAAAAACTGGTAATAGATATTCAAAAAATAAAGAGAAAGGAATCCAAATATATTACTAAAGAAAGCCAGGAAATGATGAGAGAAGAGAGCAAGAAACAGACAAGAACTAGAAAAACAACTATAAAATAAATAACAAAATGGCAGTAAGTGCATACCTATCAATAATTACTTTGAATACAAATGTACTAAATGCTCCAACCAAAAGATATAAGGTAATGGAATGGATAAAAAAAAAAGGAAGACCCATGTATATGATTCCTAGAAGAGACTCATTTCAGACCTAAAGACACACGCAGATTGCAAATAAAGGGATGGAAAAGCATTTATTATGCAAATGGAAGTGAAAAGAAAATCAGGGTAGCAAAACTTACATCAAACAAAATACATTTTAAAACAAAGACTGTGCCAAGACACAAAGAAGGACACCATATGATCATAAAAGGAACAACCTAACAAGAAGATATCACACTTGTAAATATTTATGCACCCAACATGAAAGTATCCAAATATATAAGCTGCTAATAACAAACATGAAAGAAGTAATTGATAGCAATAAAGTAATAGTAGGAGAACTGTTATGTCAATGGATAGATCATCCAAACAGAAAATCAACAAGGAAACGATGTCTTTAAATGACACACTGGATGTCATGAATCTAACGGATATATTTGGAAAGTTCTATTCTAAAACAGGAGAATATTCATTCTTTTCAAGTGCAAATGGAACATTCTCCAGAATAGATCACATATTAGGTCACAAAAAAAAAGACTCAACAAATACAAAAAGATTGAAGTCATATTATGTACCTTTTTTTTAATCACAAAGCTATGGAACTAGGAATCAGTAACAAGAAAAACTCTGGAAATAACACAAATACATGGAGGTTAAGTAATATGCTACTACACAATGAATGGGTCAATCAATAAGTTAGAGTAAATTAAAAAATATATGGACCAACGAAAATGAAAACACAATGATCCCAAAAAATTGGGATGCAGCAAAAGCGTTCTAAGAGGGAAGTTTATAGCAATACAGTCCTACCTCAAGAAGCAAGAATAATATCAAATAAACAACCTAACCTTATACCTAAAGGAGCTAGAAAACGAATAAACAAAACTCAAAACAAGTAGAAGAAACAATAAAGATTAGAGCAGAAATAAATGAAATAGAAACAAACAAACGAACAAACAACAATAACAACAACCCACCATAACAGATCAATAATACCAGGAACTGGTTCTTTGAAAGATCAACAAAATTGATAAACCTTTAGGCGGACTCATCAAAAGAGAGAGGAAGACAGAACTCAAGTAAACAAAATCAAAAGTAAAAGAGGAGAAATGACAACCAATACCACAGAAATACAAACAATTATAAGGAAATATTATGAAAAATTATATGAAAACAAATTAGATAACCCAGAGAAGAAGAAATGGATTAATTCCTAGAAATATATAATTTCCCAAACCGAATGAGCAAGAAATAGAAAATAATTGAATAGACTGTTTACCAGACTGTTACCATGATTGAACACTAATCAAAAAACTTCCAACAAATAAAAGTCCAGAAGCAGATGGCTTTGCAGGTGAATTCTACCAATACTTAAAGACAAGTTAATACCTATTCTTCTCAAACTACTCAAAAAATAGAAGATAAAGGAGAGCTTCCATTTCATTCTATGAAGCGTGCATTACCCTGATACCAAAACTAGACACTACAGAGAGAGAGAGAGACAGAGAGAGACAGAGAGACAGAGAATGAGAGAGGACAAATTGAGACCAATATTTCTGATGAACATAAATGCAAAAATCTTCAATAAAATATTAGCAAACATAATCGAACAATACATTAAAATATCATTCACCAGAATCAAGTGGCACTTAAACGGTGGCTCAGTATGTTCAAACCAATCAACCTAATACATCACATAAGAGGATAAAAACCATATGATCATTTCAATAGATGCAGAAAAAGCATCTGACAAAGTCAAACATCCATTTATGATAAAAACCCCCAACAAAGGAGGTTTAGAGAGAACATACCTCAACATAATAAAGCTCTTACATGAAAAAACCCACAGCTAACGTCATACTTAATGGTGAAAAACTGGCAGTCTTTCCTCTAAGATCAAGAGCAAGAGAAGGATGTCAACTCTCACCGCTTTTATGCAACACAATACTGGAAGTCCTAGCCACAGCAATTGGACAACAAAAAGAAATAAAAGGCATCTAAATTGGTGAGGAAGAAGTAAAACTTCTGCCATTTGCAGATGACATAATAATATATATAGAAAACTCTAAAGACTTCACCAAAAAACTACTAGAACTGATAAATGAATTCAGTAAGGTTGCAGGATACAAAATCAATATACAGAAATCTATTGCATTTCTATGCACTACTGATGAGGTAGCAGAATGAGAAATTAAAAAAAAAAAACAGTCCCAACAGACTGCACCAAAAATAATAAAACTGAACCACTCTCTTATATCATGCACACACAAAAACCCTTCAAATGGATTAAAGATCTAACTGTGAGACCTGAATAGCCATATAGGTTCTAGAAGAGAACACAGGCAGTAATTTTTCCGACATCAGCAATAGAAACATTTTTCTAGATATGTCTCCTGAAGCAAGGGAAACAAAAAGCAAAAATAAACTATTGGGACTACATCAAAATTAAAAGCTTTTGCACAGCAGAGGAAATAATCAACAAAACTAAAGGACAACCTATTGAATGAGAGAAGATATTTGCAAATGGAATACCCTATAAAGGGTTAGCATCCAAAATATATAAAGAACTTATACAACTCAATACCAAAAAAACAAATAATCCAATTAAAAATGTTCAGAAGACATGAAAAGACATTTCTCCAAAGAAGACATACAGATGGCCAAAAGACACATGAAAAGATGCTCACCATCACTCACCATCAGGGAAATGCAAATCAAACCTACAATGAGAGGGGCACCTGGGTGGCTCAGTCAGTTGAGCATCCAGCTCTTGATTTCAGCTCATGTCATGATTCCTAGGTTATGGGATTAAGCCCCACATTGGACTCTGCACTGGACAAGGAGCCTGCTTGAGATTCTCTCTCCATCCCCCTCTGCCCCTCTCCCCAGCTCATGTGTGCTCTCTTTCTAAAAAACAAAACAAAACAAAACAAACCTACGATAAGCTATCACCTCATACCTGTCAAAATGGCTAAAATAAAAAACACAAGAACAACAGGTGTTGGCAAGGATGTGGAGAAAAAGGAATTCTCATGCACTGTTGGGGGAGTGCATACTGTTGCAGCCATTGTGGAAAACAGTATGGAGGTTCCTCAAAAAGTTGAAAATAGAATTACCATATGATCCAGTAATTCCACTACTGGATATTTACCAACCCCCCCCACTATGAAAACACTAATTTGAAAAGATATATTCACCCCTATGTTTTTTTTAATATATATATGAAATTTATTGACAAATTGGTTTCCATACAACACCCAGTGCTCATCCCAAAAGGTGCCCTCCTCAATACCCATCACCCACCCTCCCCTCCCTCCCACCCCCCATCAACCCTCAGTTTGTTCTCAGTTTTTAACAGTCTCTTATGCTTTGGCTCTCTCCCACTCTAACCTCTTTTTTTTTTTTTCCTTCCCCTCCCCCATGGGTTCCTGTTAAGTTTCTCAGGATCCACATAAGAGTGAAACCATATGGTATCTGTCTTTCTCTGTATGGCTTATTTCACTTAGCATCACACTCTCCAGTTCCATCCACGTTGCTACAAAAGGCCATATTTCATTTTTTCTCATTGCCACGTAGTATTCCATTGTGTATATAAACCACAATTTCTTTATCCATTCATCAGTTGATGGACATTTAGGCTCTTTCCATAATTTGGCTATTGTTGAGAGTGCTGCTATGAACATTGGGGTACAAGTGCCCCTATGCATCAGTACTCCTGTATCCCTTGGGTAGATTCCTAGCAGTGCTATTGCTGGGTCATAGGGTAGGTCTATTTTTAATTTTCTGAGGAACCTCCACACTGCTTTCCAGAGCGGCTGCACCAATTTGCATTCCCACCAACAGTGCAAGAGGGTTCCCGTTTCTCCACATCCTCTCCAGCACCTATAGTCTCCTGATTTGTTCATTTTGGCCACTCTGACTGGCGTGAAGTGATATCTGAGTGTGGTTTTGATTTGTATTTCCCTAAAAGGCAACCAACGGAATGGGAAAAGATATTTGCAAATGACATATCAGACAAAGGGCTAGTATCTAAAATCTATAAAGAGCTCACCCCTATGTTTATACCAGCATTATTTATAATAGCCAAATTATGGAAGAAACACGTGTCCATTGATAGATGAATGGATATAGAAGATGTGGTATATATGTACAATAGAATATTACTCAGCCATAAAAAGAATGAAACCTTGCCATTTGCAACAATATGGTAGGTTAGTCTAGAGGGTATACTGCTAAGTGGAATGAGTCATTCAGAGAAAGACAAATACCATATATTTCACTCATATGTGGAATTTAAGAAACAAAACAAATGAGATGAAACAAAGATACAGACCAAAAAAAAAAACCAGACTACTAACTACAGGGAACATTTTTAAAAGAGTTATTAGAAGGGAGGTCGGTGGGGAGATGGGAGATGGGTAAGAGTACACTTACCATGATGAACACTGAAACTAATATAACACTATATGTTAACTATACCGGAATAAAAAAAAATACAACAGCATTGTCAGTTGATAGTTCTACCTGGTATCCACAAGGGTGGAGGTTAGAAGATTTCTTTATGTATGTATGCATTTACAGATTGAAGATGTCCTTCACAACATTATACATATTTGATTATGTGTTACAGACTTTATGGACCCCCTGTTTTCTTTTAGAATTTTGCTGGACTTTCCAGGAAGTTTTAGAGGTATAGGTTCTTTTTCAGGAAGATTAACTTTTTTATTTGGTAAAATTTCATTTTTAAAAGAGTTTCTATAATGTTTACTGAATTCTCATTTTTTACTGTCTTGAGGGCACTTGATAATATATAGCAAAAGCCTTAATGTTTTGCATTTTCTATAAATTAATAATTTTATCTTTAGGAATTCATCATGAAGACATAATCATAGATTATGTATGTAAATGTTCATCAAAGCTCTCTGTTTATAAAAGGGAAATATTTGAAACATCATAGGTTATACTTAGCTGCAAGACACAGAAAACCATATTCATAGTCTGGAGATAGTCTATTCCTAGTTTATTTCTGTGATCTTATGGAGGAACAGGCTATTTCTATCCTTGTCTGCCATCCTCATTTGACAGCATTATCTCAGTCTTATTTTCACTTGGCCGTAAAGTTAGGACCACAGATTCAAGCAACATGCCTGGAGAAAAAGAAGTAAATGGTAGATGAAACTTTCAATTCATCATAGAGTGAGGGCAATATTTCCCAGAAGTCTCCTTATCTCAGCAGATTTGCCCTTACTTCTTGTTTGCCAGAAGTGGCCACATGGCAAATTTTAGCTGCAAGGAGGCAGGGAAAGTGAGTACCTGGAAAAAGAGACAGAATTTTCATTATTAATTTGGAACAATCTTGAATCATTTCCTAGGGGCTAAACACACAGCAACCTCAATCAAAATCAGGGTTAAATTGTCAGGAAAAGGAGAGAGAGTAGCCTTTGGGTAGGTACTAACAATGTTTGTCTCTCATGTGTCCAATAATTAGGTACAAACAGAAAGAAACTTTTAAAATTATGTTATGAAATATATTTAACATGTAAAACAATTGCTAAATTATAAATATTAAAAATATATACTTTGGAAGATTACATTGTAAAAAAAAAACAACTTCCTGGACTCATATCATAGAAGGAAGACAGAAAGGTCATGCATTAAGGTGTTCTAGTAATTATCTCTGGGTACAGAGAATTGTGAGGAATCAGAGTGAAAGTATGGTGCTAGTGGATAAAATGTGACCAAGTAATCAAGTAATACTGGACTTTCACTGATATTTCAGCCATTCTCTAAACAAGTCCTCCAAGGAACAAATTTGTTATCTGGCAGTAAATCTCAAATCCCAATGGGCTGGTGCCCAGGACAGAGATCTAAACTATCTCTCCAAACCTAATGCCCATTGAATCCCTATTTCCTTCCACTCCCAAGTCCAATCTGCATCTTAGGACCTTTCAGGTTCTGGTGCAGAACAGGAGAGAGGTGAACATGTTAGTTCTTATAAAAGGCCTGGATTCAATTACAACTGCTGTCTCCTTTTTGGAGGTGTAAGGAAAAAAGAAAAGCCACATCCTGTGTTTACCTTCTTATTTTTATTTATTTTAAAACGTTTATTTATTTTGAGAGAGACAGCATGGGCAAGGGAGGGGCAGAGAGAGAGAGGTGGAGAGAAAATCCCAAGCAGGCTCCATGCTCAGCGTGCAGAACCCAATGTGGGGCTCAATCCCACAACCAGAAGATCATGACCTGAGCAGAAATCAAGTCCAAAGTTTAACCACCTGAGCCACTCAGGCACCCCCTGTTTTGAACTTTTTAATATACAGTGATTCTGACCACTAGAAACTATGCCCTAGCAGCATTCCAGGCCATATAGCTTATAATATTAATCCTCTGTTTCAAAAAGTGAAAGGAGAGGAAGGGAGAAGAGTCTAAAAAAACATTTTCCCTCCTTAGCCCACAGGATGATTCATATTTCATTTGAATTCTAAATTTTCTACAAAGAATACATTTTAATTCTGTAATAAGAAACAATTATAATAGCATGAAATTTTTGACAAATGTCGCATATTTAATGAGATGTTATCTCCTGAAAGGAGATTTTTATATTTCCTTAGTCAAAATTTTTACTGTAGTAAATACCATGCAGTAGTAGACACAGACATAGTGATAAATCTTACAATTGATATTTACAACAAAGAGAAATCAATGAAATTTCTATAACTAAAAGGAATAGAATCAGGAAAAGCCATATAAACAAAGGAAATTAACATGATAAAAAATAATATCTTGCATTTAAAATGAACCCCTGGGAGGCCCAGTTGGTTAAGCATCAAACTCCTGATTTCAGCTCAGGTCATGATCTCACAGCTCATGAGTTCAAGCCCCACACTGGGCTCTCTGCTATCAGCACAGAGGTGGCTTCAGATCCTCTGTGTCTCTCGTGCTGTCCCTCCCCTGCTCATGCTCTCTCTCTCTCTCAAAAACAAAACAAACATTAAAAAAATAAAAATAAAGTGAACCTTAGAAATCACGTACTTATTCTAATTTTTCAGTCTCCACAGCACTCCTGACATAAAGTCACTTAAGTTCTGCTTAAGTTCTGTTTGAACGCTTTCAGTAACACAGCATTCACTGTTATTTATGTTGGTATAACTTATGCCACCACTATTTATTACCAGTCATTTCTTGAGTTGTGACAAAAGCTTTTGCCTCCTTTCCATCTCATAGTCTAAATTTGAAAATCCCTTCCGAAAATGGGTCTGGTGAAAAGATTGCAGATGCATGATGTTCCCTCTAAAAGTATCACGTTATTTCATTTTGCTCAAAAGATCAAAATTTCTACCTCTGACCCTAATATAGTATTTAAACACCCATATTTTCAGTGCTAGATGCAATTCTAATATTTCCTACTCTTTATTACCAGATAATTTTCTTGATTTTTTCTTACATGAAGAACTTATTTCCTTTTTATGCCTCTTGCAAGTTCTGTCTCCACCCAAACACCCCCCCCACCCTTTTTTTAAGAGTTCAACTTTTTATTGAACATGTTACAAAAGAGGTGTGGTCAAAAAGACCAAAGCCATGTCATTATCAGACTCCTTAGATTCTTCTTTCTTTGCTTCCACTTTCTTCTACTCAGCTGGAGCAGCAGTGAACAGGACCTTTTGCTGGAGCAGATCCATCAGCCCCAATGTTGCAGATGAGGCTCCTGATGTTGACATTGACCAGGGACTTTGCAGACAACCCTGGCCAGAAAGGGTCAACATTCACACTAGGAACTTTATTATTTTTTTAAATGAAAAAAATTTTTAATGTTTATTTATTATTTTTGAGGGAGAGAGACAGAGTACATGGGGGGAGGGGCAGAGAGAGAGGGAGACACAGAATCTGAAGCAGGCTCCAGGATCTGAGCTGTCAGCATAGAGCCCAATGCAGGGCTCACACTCGTGAACCATGAGATCATGACCTGAGCCAAAGTTGAACGCTTAACCAACTGAGCCACTCAGGTATCCCTACACCAGGAACTTTAATGAAGGCATTCATCTTATTCTCCCTGAAACCACCTCGTTATCATGCAGGATGAGGATGAAGAGACGCAGACCTCTGAGACAGAGTCCACTGTGTAGGCAAGTGCTAGGCAGGTACTGTTGGCAATGAATGCTGGTATTGGATGAAGTGAGGGCCTCATCCCAACATGGCCTTAGGTTCTTTACAAGGACCAAGCACCTTAGTGGCAGCTGACAAAAGCCTGTCTCCCTTTTATTTTTTTTAACATAATTTGTTGACAAATTGGTTTCCATACAACACCCAGTGCTCATCCCAACAAGTGCCCTCCTCAATGCCCATCACCCACTTTCCCTTCTCCCCAACCCCCATCAACCCTCAGTTTGTTCTTAGTATCCAAGAGTCTCTTATGGTTTCCTTCACTCCTTCTCTGTAACTTTTTCCCTCCTCCCCCGCCCCCATGATCTTCTATTAAATTTCTCAAGGTCCACACATGACTGAAAACATACAGTACCAGGGCCAACATGAAACAATTCTGTCTCCCTTTTAAAAGTTGACTTTTGGAACGCCTGGGACTTCGGCTCAGGTCATGATCTCACGGTTCGTGGGTTCCAGCCCCGCATCGGGCTCTGTGCTGACAGCTCGGAGCCTGGAGCCTCCTTCCGATTCTGTGTCTCCCTCTCTCTCTCTCTGCCCCTCCCCTGCTCACACTCTCTCTCTCTTTCAAAAATAAATAAACATTAAAAAAATAAAAAAAAAATAAAAAAGATCCCCTTATTGGGGACATAGTTTAAAAAAAATTTTTTTAAGTTGATTTTTGTCAGGGAAATACAAATCAAAACCACAATGAGATACCACCTCACACCTGTCAGAATGGCTAAAATGAACAACACAAGAAACAACAGGTGTTGGTGAGGATGTGGTGGGAAAGCAAACTGGTGCAGCCACTCTGGGAACAGTATGGAGGTTCCTCAAAATACTAAAAAATAGAACTACCCTACAATCCAGCAATTATACTATTACCTATTTACCCAAAGGATGCAAAAATACAGATTCAAAGGAGTACATGTACCCCAATGTTTATAGCAACATTATCAACAATAGTCAAACTATGTAGACAGCCCAAATGTCCACTGACTGATGAATGGATAAATAAAATGTGGTGTATATACACAATGGAATATTACTTAGCCATCGAAAAGAATGAAATCTTGACATTTGCAACAATGTGGATAGAGATAATACATATTATACAAAGTGAAATAAATCAGAGGAAGACAAATACCATATGATTTCACTTATATGTAGAATTTAAGAAACAAAACAGAGGAACATATGGGAAGGAGGAAGAAAAGAGAAGAAAGGGAAACAAACCACAAGAGACTCTTAATGATAGAGAATAAACTGAGGGTTGATGGAGGGATGTGGGTGGGAGATGGGCTAGATGGGTGATGGGTAGTAAAGAGGGCACTCGTCATGATGAGCACTGGGTGTTGTATGTAAATGATGAATCACTGAATTCTACTCCTGAAACCAATATTGCACTGTACGTTAACTAAAATTTATAAATAAACAAATAAATAGTTGAATTTCTTAATTCTCTAATTTCTTAATTCTCTTTGTGCCACTTTATTCTCCTTGATGATTTTAGCTTCAACTTTCTTTATTCTGTTATTGTAGCTATATCACAATACAAGGCAAAAGTCTGGTATTTCAATTTTTCTTGCTATAGAATTCTGAATTATTCTGGTAGCCCTTATGTTACAGAGCTAGTTCTTTGTTTTAATAATTTTTATTTTATTATATTATATTTATTTTCTAGAGAGAGACAGATTGTGTGAGTGGGGAGATTGTGTGTTGTGTCTCTGGGGAGATGGGCAGAGAGAGAGAGAGAGAGAGAGAGAGAGAGAGAGAGAATCTTAAGCAGGCTCTCTTCTGTCAGTGCAGAGCTAGACTTGCGACTTGATCCCATGACTCTGGGATCACGACCTGAGCCAAAATCAAGAATCAGACATTCAACTGACTGAGTCACCCAGGCGCCCCTAACAGAGCTAGTTCTGTTATGTTTCATCTACTCTTAAAGTGTAGTTGGAAGGCTCTAAGTCTTATACAAATTTATAACAGCTAGTGTTTCACAGAAAGCCTTCTAACTGTAAGGTCTGTCTCTACATAGGGTATGCAGGGAAGCATACTGTAGCCTTAATCTATATCATATATATGAAATATTCATTCATATATATGAAATAATAAAAATACTATATGTGATAATCAGAAATATACACTGAATCTAGCAGATTACAACTGTGTATTTTCTTGAACCTTTAAAAAGCCTCACTGTAAGCAAGACCATGACTTCTGCCGTTGTCTTTTTCATCAGCTAACTCTTAAACTAGTTAATACTTTTTCCAGAAGTGAGATTTTGCTGCTGCTGCTAATGTCTTAGAAGTATTGAAAAAGTGTTGAATGAAAAAAGCAAGTATTTTAGAAAAGAATGTTAAGTGAAAGAGTGACTACAAAACTATGGAAAGAATAAGGAAATTTGAGTCACAGTAATACACCAAAGTACAGGATTGATCTTCTTGCCAGACCAATGCTCTGTACATCTTGTGCAATTATAGTTCTTTCATATAAATAGGATAATTTTTGGAAATATTCCAAGAAGGATGCTAATCTATGCTTTTTCATATAATGGTGTATTTGCTCTCAAAAAACAAATACAAAATTACTTATCTTCATTTTTCATGCATCATCACACAAATATAAGCACTCTGTCTGGTTTTAATTACTAATTCAGATAAGATACAAGTTGAGGCTAAAGAATCTTTTGGATTTTCTGTGTAGCTGATTTGTCATTTATGATGCAAACTCCAAAAGTCACCCATGACTTCTCCTGATAGATTTTTATCATAGTTTTGGGAAAATAGAGCATTCATCTGCTCTAATTAAAGATTTTACATCCAGCCTTTTTCTACACAGCAAATATTTAAAATTTCAAATAGCCACAAAAATGTAAATTTTGGTTAGATAAGTCTTTCTTTGGAATAAATCAATGAGAAAAAAAGATGCCTAAGTGGATATTACATAGCACATGAAAAATACATAAATTTGGAAAGTGCTTGTATAATTGACATAAAGGCAAAGTATACAGGACAATATACAGTTTTTGAAGTCACTCACATCTGATTCAAAAGGTCTGTCATTTTCTAGATGTATGATCTTGGGCAACTTATTTAGTTTCTGCTTGATTATCCTTATCTCTAAGATGGGGATGATAATCTATTTTTTAGCACTGTAAATAGGAACATGAATATAAAATACTTAGCTTATTGCCTGACATATGTAATTTTATCATTATTAATAGTGTCAAATATGGTTTCTCTCCAATTCAACTCCTATTGTAAGTTCTAGCCAGAGCAATTAGGCAAGTAAACAAACAAAACATCCAAATTGGAAAGGAAGAAGTAAAATGATTTCTGTTCATAGAGGACATGAATTTTATACTTAGAAACCCTAAATATTCCACAAAAATGTTAGAGTTATTAAACATATTCTGAAAAATTGTAAGATATAAAATCAACTTGCAAAAAGCAGTGGCATTTATACATTAATGATGAGAAATCTGAAGAGGAAATTAAGAAAAAAATGTCATTTAAAATAGCACTGAAACGACTCATACACTGCAAAGCATAAAACATTCCTGTAATGTATTAAAGAAGTTATAAATAAATGAAAGACACCCCACATTCATTGACTGTAAGACTTAATATTGTTAAGATGACAATACTACCCAAAGCCATCTACAGATGCAGTGTAATCCCTATCAAAACCTCAATGATTCTGGATAAATAGAAAAATATATACTTAAATATAGATGGAATTTCAAGAGATCCCAAATAGGCTAAACAATTTGAAAAAGAAGGATAAAGTTGGAAGATTCACACTTCTTGATTTCGGATCTTTTTACAAAGCTACAAAAATCAAAACTGTGTGGTACAAGCATGGGAATATAAATATAGACAAATGGAATAAAACAGAACCCAGAAATAAATTATCACCTATATGGTCAATTGATTTTTGACACTCTTGTCAAATCTTGTCAATCTTGAAAAGATTGTCAACAGATGGTGCTGGGAAAACTGGATATCAACATGTAGAAAAATGAAATTGGGCCCTTACACCATATACAAAAATTAACTCAAAATAGATAACATATCTCAATGTAAGAACTAAAAGTATAAGAATTTAGAGAAAAATATTAATAACATTTGATTTGTCAATGGATTGAATATGACACCAAATATATGCAAATATATGCAATATGCAAATGACCAATGAGCACACAGAAATATCCCAGCATCACTAGCCATTAGGTAAATCAAAATTACAATCACAAGGAGATACCACTTCTTCACATCCATTAGAATACTAAAAAATAGGAAAATAACAAGTGTTGGTGAGCATGTTGGAGAAATTGGAACCCTGTGCATTGCTGGTGGGAATATAAGATGGTATGGCCACTATGTAAAAAAAGTTTGGTGGTTCATTATAAAGCTAAACATAAAATTACTATACAATACAGCAATTCTACTTCTCATTATATACCTAAAAGCATCATTCAAATTGATACCTGTATACCAATGTACATAGCAGCATTATTCACAATAGCCAATAGATTGGAAACAACCTAAATGTCCAAAACAGATGAATAAACAAACTTGGCACATACATATAACAGGATGTTATTCAACTCTAAAAGGAATGAAATTCTGATACATGATGCAACTTGGATGAGCCTTGAAAGCATTTTTCTAAGTGAAATAAGCCAGACATAAATATTGTATAACCCTATGTATGTGAGGTACCTAGAATAAGCAAATTCTTAGAAACAGAAAATAAAATAGATGTTACCAGAGGCTGTGGGGATGGGAGAATGGGGAGTTAATACCTAATAGGTACAGATTCTGTTTGGAATGATGAAAAAGTTTTGGAGATATATGGTGGTGATTGCTACATAACAATGTGAATGTACTCAATCTTAGTAAATTGTATACTTAAAATTAGTTACAATGGTAAATTTTATGTTATGTATATTTTATTACAACAAAGGTTTTTTTAAGTAAAAGTGTGCAAAAAGATGTTGCATATATAGACTAATCAATAGAAAACTGGAGTGGATATATTCTGAGAAAAAAATTTGTATCAGATCAAGTAAAGTTACCAGGGATAAAGAGGGAATTGTATACAATCAAAAGGTCAAGTCAGCAAGAAGACACAACAAACTTAAATGTGTTTGCTTATATATAGCACATGCCAGTAGAATTTCAAACCAAATGAAGCAAAAACTGATAGAACTGAAAGGCAAAATGAATAAATGCATAATTATAATTGGAGAATTCAAAACCCCTTTCTCAGTGATCAATAGAAAGTCAGTAAGTACATAGAAAAATTAAATAACACTGGTAACCAACTACCATACTTTTTGAAAATACTGCCACCCACAACAGGATATACAGTATTTTCAAATCCTATGGATCACTCACCAAAATAGGCTGTATCTTGTATCTTCTTCAAACTATATCTTAAAACAAAACTACTATATCATAAAAAATTACCAAATCAAAATTATGAAATCATACAATTTATGTTCTCTGACCATAATAGATTTCAACAAGGACTCAATAACAGAAAGATAAAAACTCTACAAGTACTTGGAAATTAAACAACACACTTCTAAATAGCACATGGATCAAAATGGAAGCCACAAGGAAAATTAGAAAATATTTTGAACTGAATGAAAATGAAAGTCCAAATAAATAAAAGTTTGTGGGATGTAACTAAGGCAGTGCTTAGTGGTAAATTTACACCTTTAAACGGTTATGTGAGTAAAGAAGAAAGATCTCAAATAAATGATCTACATTTTCACCTCAACAACTAAAAAAAAGGCAAAACTCAAACTAGAAAAAGGAAAATAATAATGAGAACTAATCAATAAAACTGAAAACAGAAAAAATACAGATCTATGAAACTCAAGATAATGCTTTGAAAACATCAATAATATTGACAAACTTCTACTAAGACACACAAGTCAATAATAGACAAGTATTTCTCTTCAACTCAAACACAGAAATCTTCAATAATATACTAGCAAATCTAAGCTAATAACATATAGAAAAAAACAGTACAACATAACCAAGTGATGTTTACACCAGGAATGAAAGGTTGGTGGAATACTGAAAATCAGTCAATGTAATCCTCCATATTAACATAATGAAAAAATCACATGATTATATCAATTGATGCAGGAAAAGATTTTGACAAAATTCAACATCCATTCATCATAAAAACATATCATGTAGGAATAGAAAGGCATGTGCTTAATCTGATAAACAGCATCCACAAAAACCTACCTCAAATATCACTTAATGGTAGGAAATTGAATGTGTTCACTCTAGTGTTGTGAATAAGGCAAACTATCTACCTCCATTACTATTCAACATCATACTATAAGCCACTTTCAGTACATTAAGGCAAAGGAAAGAAATGAAAGGCATTTCTGACCTCAGAAGGCAAGAGATCTAACTGTCCCTATTCACAGATTATAGATTTTATGAGTGAAAATGACCATGGAATCTACCAAAAAGTTCCTAGAACTAATAAATGACTTTAAGAAGGTTAGAAGGCACAAGGTTGGCACACAAATATCAGTCTTATCTCTATAGATTAGCAATGAATAATTAGAAACTGAAATTTTAAAACTATCATTTAGAATAGCACTCAAAATTAAAATATTTAGGTATACATTTAAGAAAACAAGTTCAGGCTGTCTATGCATAATTTTACAAATCACTAATGAAACAATTCAAAGAAGATCTAAGTATGAGTAAGGTGTACCTTGTGTTGGAGTGAAATACTCCAAATATTTAATATGATCTTAAAATTTTCTTTATCAACATAAGCTCAATAAAACTGCATTACAGAGTAACCTTTGTTTTTTCCACCTTCTTGCTAATGGCCTTTGTCCCCTTTGTGTCCTCAGACCCTGCCCCTGTCCTTAGCTCATATAAGCTTCATGTTGACTCACTGTTTTTGGACTTTCATGACTCTGATTAATTTGTCTCATGTTAATTTGATTCTAACTCCAGCTAGAAGGACCTTGAAGGGCAGAGGAAGGTCTTCCTCCCCGATATTACCCTTGGTTTGGGAATTGGGATACAGTCTCCTTTAGGCCAGTAAGAATAAAGCTTCTTCTCTTGGTTCACCGCCACCATCTGGCAGGGGAATCAGAGTGCTGCCTGCTTCTGCTGGGCTGGTGAAAGATCAATTTCCCACTTGGCCTTCCTCAAACCATAAGGGATGGGCCTAAAGTTTTTCTACTGGTGTTTTATTGGAATGAAGTGGGTATTTCAAATAAGTTTACTCTTATTGGGCCACCCTTTTGCTAGCCCTTAGCCTAAAGGGAAGGCTTTAATTGAAATCTTCCTTCCGTTCTTCCTTCCTTTCTTTTTCTTTCTTTATTAACTTCTTAATTTCTTTCTTTTTAACCATGCTTTTTGGCTTCAGAGTTGGGAGGTTTCTGCAGCACGCTACCTTGTTTTCACCCTTGTTTCCACCCTTCAGTCTTCCTTCACTTGTTGTTGTGTTATCCTGTCTATATTTCAGTTGTCCTAATTGTTTTTGATATAGTGATCAAAGCAATTCAACGGAACAATTCAATAAAAATTCAGTCATTTTCTACAAATGGGTTTTGAATAACCTAATATACATTTAAAAACAAAGTATATTTCAACTCTTATGCCTCACCATGTAAAAAAATTTTGAGAAAGATTATACACCTAAAAATAAAAGTTAAAATTATATAGCTTCTCAATGAAAACATGAGAATATCTTTGTGATCTGAGGTTAGGCAAACATATCTAAAGAAGACACAAAGCAAGAACCATAAAAGAAAAAAAATTATAAAATACACTTAAGACCTTGCATCAAAATACAACTTTAAGAAAATGAACAAGCAACAGATATATGTCATAAAATATATATCTGAAAAAAACTTATATTCAGAATATACAAAGAAGTCCTACAATTCAAGAACAGACAACAATCTAGTTTTAAAAACATAAAAAGGACTTGGATAGACATACTGCAAAAGATGATACATGAATGCCCAACACACAGATAAAAGCATATTAACACCATTAGTTTTCAGAAAATAAGATATCAAAACAATAATGAGATGCCATTTAAAATTACTAGAATGGCTAAAATTAAAGAGGCTGTCAGTACCAAACTTTGGTGAGACTGGAAAACAACTGAAATTCTTACATGTTATTAGTGGGAGAGTCAAAAGTTAAAAGAAATTCAGCAGTTTGGAAGTGCCTTATAAAGTTAATTAAATACCTATCCTATAATTCAACAATTTCACTCCTGGGTACTTACCGAAGAGAAATAAAATATGTCAGGATAGATACTTATACAAGAATGTTCCATCAGCTTTATTCACAGTAACAATAAAACTGGAAACCATGTAAACATTCATCAGTAGTAAAATAATGGAACTTTTGTATTATCCCAATAACAACAAAAATACACACAACATTCAAGAAACTCATAAGCATTATGCAAAAGGAAGTAAGATTGTGCATTGTGTGATTCCATTTATATGAAATCCTAGGACAGGCAGAACAAATCAGAAGAGTAGTTGCTCTTGGTGAAGATAAATCAGATGGGAAAGCATGAAAAAATATTCTGAGGTAATGAAAATGTTCTATATTTTGATAATGAGTATGAGTTACCCAGGTGTCTGCCTTCTTCAAAATTTCAAGATTTGTATACTTAGACAAGGGCATTTATTGTATATACATTTTATTTCCAAAGAAAAAAGACTAAATTTTGAAATAGAAGACTTAAAAACTGCCAGGACAATGGGTTGGAAGCTCCTATTTAAACTTCTTGAGGTAAGCCTAGGGCAAAAGAAGAATATTTCACTAATTTTGACAATGGGAAAAATATCTATCAACCTCATTCCTTCAAAAAGTGGTATGGGAAGAAAATGTGAATATATTAAAAGGGATACATGTGAAGAGAAATAGGCATTTACGTCTCAGATTTGTGGAAGATGGTCCTATCCTGAACAGGGTCCCCTACTCTGGCAATTCTGTTGCCAATGAGATCAAAGTGCTGTCAAAGCTTAGAAAAGAACCATTGATTAGATGTGGAGGGTGGTCCAAAAAAAGACTGAAAAGTCCTGGCACATTTCCTCTGAGCCACTTTCAAATATACTTCATGTATTCATTTTCATTTGGAGATAGAAAAGCCATATGCTGCTCATGGTCTATGTCAAAAATCCTCTCTTTAGCGCACTAAATAACAATGAAATAAGAAAAGGACTTTTACTTAGACCTGCAGTTTTTTGATTAGATAAAAGAATTTCCTACATCTAAAAGCTGTTGAATACTTCTTTGGGATAATAAAAAATTCATTGGAATCTCCATTGTCACAAATAGGGTAATTATCTAGCTGCGACGCTATCTTATGCTTTGGGATAGGCTAGACAATCTCCTGAAGGACATTTGAGCACTGAAATTCTCAAGCACTGAAGTTTTTATGTTTCTGATGCTCATAAATATTTGTTGTGATACCCAGAATTTCAACTTCTCCCCAAGATACAATTCAGCAGAATTTTTTGTACTTTGGAGCATAAGTGCAAAGATTCATTGGAAGAGTGTCACTTAAGACCACACAGCACACTATGAAGGCCATGGCATAATATTTCAAGGACTAGTCTATTTTGTGATATTACTTTTAGCTGTTCGGGTTATACACATTTCCCCTTAGTCCAAATCAAGTACTGAATTTTGAGTAGATATTTGAAATAACTATCAAAATGTGGTACATGGAGCAGTTTTACTCTCTAAAGGTACAACTAGTGAATTTTACCCTCTGAATGTTCTACTAGAGAGTTGAAGATAAGTGGGGGCTGTCCCTGGAGGTTTTTTGTTTGTTATGTTTTGCATTTTTTTTGTTCTTACATAGAACTAGAGCTTATTAATGATAATAATACTGCATTAGATGATACTGAAATTCAACTTTCTATCATATTCCCATTAAAAGTGACAGTTCTAATCAATTATTTTTATGAAACATGCAGTTTTTAAAAGTATGAGCTTAACTGGAATCATTATAACACTGCTAATAATCATAATGGCAACTGCCATAACTTCTTATAATTGTTACATTATAGCTAACATGCTGAACCACATTCATCTGATACATCATGAGTAATAAAAATTGAATGGTAGACATAGCCATTATTATTATTATTATTATTATTATTATTATTATTATTTTGTGTTTGGGAGAATCTATTCTGCAATATACAAAGTTTATTGGAATTTTGGCTTCCAGTGGCAATGTACTATGCCAGGGGCTTAAAATGCTATCATCTCAAGAATGTTCAAAAATATAAATTCTAGAACATTCTTAAAAATAATATTTTATTTTTTAATATATGAAAGAAAACTTTTTGTAATAGAGCATTTTTGCTTAGAAGGATCTAAATTAGAGCAGCAGATTTCATGTCAAGATTGTAGTCTGGCCCACAGCCTAAGACTTTGCTTCAGAAAGTGCTGGAGGGAGTGAGAGAAAGACGTGAAAACCAGGCTTCACTAAGTCCTAAAACTGACATTCCCTTCACCTGCCAGGAGCTTCAATTTCTCCCTAGGGTGACTTTGGTTTTCAGCATGAATAAAAGCAGAGTGCCTCTTGTCAGTAATAGAAGAACACTGTTTACAGGATTTCTTCCACTTCTTATTTATTTTGTTTTGAACGCCAGAAGATGAGTTAAGTTGTGTATTATTCTATGTTTTAGGCATGAAAGTAGCTACAAGAGGAAACTACTAATATAAGATTTCTTTCCTATGCAGAAAACCCAGAATTCTATTAATCTATATTTAAATTAGTGATAGGATAGTCAACGGATGATAATTCTTTAAATGATTGCAAGTAGCTAAACTTTTTTCAAGTTGTAATGCATGTAAATGTATGATAATTATGGCAGTGACACAAGGTAAATACAGTAGGAATAACATAATAAACTATGTTATAATCACCTCAAAGTTCTAACTAGAGTAAGAATGATGGAATGTAAAACCTAAATTTACTCTTGCAGCTTTAACTTTGTAGGACAGAACTCTGAGCTCTCACCCAAAGGGTAAACCCACCTGATGTGAGGTGCTTTTAATTAGATCTAGTCACAGAGTGTGTCACTACCAAAGAGGGTCTCTGCAAAAAAAAAAAAAAAAAAAAAAAAGGAAAAAGCTTCCTCAGAGCTTATCATCTACCATTGTTCTTCTGAAGAGGCCTTGAACATAGTCCAAACTTTCTCCTCTGGGACAAAAACAAGGCATATTGTGTTTGGGAAAACAGCATGGTCTTAACATGAGTTTCAACTCCATTCAGCACTCATTGAGTACTATTCTCTGTCAGGCACAATGCCAAAATCTGGGTCCCAAATATGAATATGGCATAATTCTTGGGCTTAAAAATTTCAGTCAATTATGGGAGACAAAATCTTTAGCACTAACTTTAAAGTAAAGTGGTGATCATGTTTGAAGAAAGCAAAAATGCATATTTATGGTATCCCAAATGACCTCATCAGCCATCATTCATTTAAAGCCTTTCTCCTTTGTTGTATTGTTTTTATGTTAATGGAAGGATTTGTGAGGCTCTGCTAGAGAAGAAAATATTAAAGGCATACTTACACAAAGCTAGCAACATCTCCTGTGCCAATAACAAATCTAGGTAATTTTAGTTCCTGATCAATTATGCAAAAGGAAATTGATAGAAAACAGTATGAAGCATATGTGAATAATACAAAGTAACTCCAGGAGATGGTAATGGAGCAGATTATTCAGACTTCAAATGGAACTGTTCGCAAAGATGGCTCTGGTCTCTTGCCATTTCCTTTAGAGCTAGAAAGAACATGATGATTTTAAGAACTGGAAGAATAAATTGCTTGTATATAGATTTCTTCTTTTCATCCTCAGATTGGATGAAAGGAAAACTATGCCAACTGAAAGCAGGTTTTAGAATCTCAGACTTCCTGTTATCTTTAATCTGATCTTATCATGTGTGACTTTCACTAACCACTATTCTTCCAAACACTTAATTCAGGCAGTTTCTCTGGGCCCTTATTCTGAAATCTGATATGACCTTTATTTTTCATTTTTTAACAAATTGACTTATCAGGAGTCTTCCTAAATTAAGCATACCAAGAATGGAATTCCACATAAAAGACATTCTGGATTTCTGAACGGGCACCAGGAGAATG
Organism: Lynx rufus; assembly: GCF_022079265.1. Lineage (NCBI taxonomy): Eukaryota > Metazoa > Chordata > Mammalia > Carnivora > Felidae > Lynx > Lynx rufus. The sequence goes on from NW_025814831.1 coordinate 39,342,030, forward strand.
TCATTTGAAATAATTGTAAAATTTCCTACAATAAATCTGTCTTGTAGATCAGAGTATGAAGACGCCTTTTGCTGGTTTTTGTTACAACTGTGACTTGACACATTTATTCCCTCTGAGGACTCAGGGTTGCTGATCAAGTTAGGAGTTTAAATGTATAAATATCCTGACAGAAGACAAAAGTCACCCTTCATATTACCCAGATGATGGACTCTAAATTCAACTTTATTTGGAAACAGAATTTTTGCAGATGTTATCAGATAAGATGACATCATACAGGATTAGAGTGGACCCTAAATGCAATGATTAGTGCCCTTATACTGACAATAGAGGACACAGAAATTTACAAAGAGGAACACCACGTGAAGACTGAAGCAGAGATAGGAGGGATATTTCTACAAGCCAGAACAAATGCTGAGGATTCCTAGCAACCACCAGAAGCTGGTAGAAAGGCCAGGAACAGATTCTCCCTCAGAGGCTTCAGAGAGAACCAATCCTACTGACACATTAATTTTAGACTTCTAGCCTCCAGAGCTGTGAAAGAAGAAATTCATGTTGTTTTAAGTCACCCAGCTTGTAGTATTTTGTTATATCAGCTCTAAAAAACTAATACGGTTCCCAATTATTTTTATAACACAAATACCCCACAACTTATTAACATCTGGGTAGGTAAAGAGTCACACATGTAGTTGGGACTTGCTCACACATTCTGAAGCAAGATACCCAAGCTCTTTGAAAGTACTTCTTTCTCCTCAAAATTAAAGCCCCATAGTTCTGAGTATCTCCAGGGAGAGTTTCTCAGGTATGCACAAGGAAGTCTGCTCCTAGTAGATCTTTCCATGGCCTGTGTGGATATCACCCTCTGCCTGGTATGGTCACTGAAAAACTAAAGAACACAAGATACCAAATTCTCAGGGGGTCTGTGATACAGGAGGAAGGTGAGCCTTTTAAAAACTTCTGTGTTTCATTGAAATAAAGGGGTCCTAACATATTAGAGTTTAGTAGAACAGCTTGTAAAAATTTTAATTGTGCCTTTCTATCTCCCTAGAAACTAGGCAAGTGCTATGAAGAAAATGAAGAAATTCAAGTCATAACCATCACAATGAACCTATCACTGCCTGTCCATCAGTTAAGGAACTGAACCAGGTCAGCACATCATTCTTCTCTTGAGATGAGCTCCCTTAGATTTTTGATCTCCCAGCAAATGGACCTGGGTCAGTCCATCTGCCAGCTCAGGCCTGTCTGGATTCTAAAGGTGGATAAAAGGAGATGAAATTCCCACTGCATATTTGGGTGATGCTAGAGTAAATTAAAATTTTCCTTTTCTCAAAAGCAAATATTTGAAAAAAAAAAAAAAAAAAAAAAAAAGGGGCGCCTGGGTGGCGCAGTCGGTTAAGCGTCCGACTTCAGCCAGGTCACGATCTCGAGGTCCGTGAGTTCGAGCCCCGCGTCGGGCTCTGGGCCGATGGCTCAGAGCCTGGAGCCTGGTTCCGATTCTGTGTCTCCCTCTCTCTCTGCCCCTCCCCCGTTCATGCTCTGTCTCTCTCTGTCCCAAAAATAAATAAACATTGAAAAAAAAAAAAAAAAGCAAATGTTTTCTGGAACTCTATTTCCATGTTTTTTCTCATGAGCTTCCATAGAGGTTCTGATATAATATTGTGACAGCTTTTTTGTACATGCCCTTCTCTCCCTTCTAAAAAGTAAAAAGCTGAGCAAACAGAGAAGAAAGTAGGTCTGTTCTAAAAAAAAAAAGCAGCAGCCATTATTATAAAATCAAATATTACCCCAGCTACAAGCCCAGGTGCTAACATTCGCTCACATCAGCTGTTCCTCTGCTCCTCCACAGCAAGCATGAGAACTATTGTTACTGACCAGGAAACATTTCCTGTGTAATCAACATTTCTTGCTGATTTGTTCTCTTACTGGGTGGTACTAGACATGGTGGAAAAGATGCTAAAGAAATCACAGTTCTGTTTTGATCAAGTACTTCGTAATTTTAACAAACCCTCTCAGCATTATAGCAGTTGGGAAGAATGGACCATATGTAGTCATGGTGGGCAACTGTGGGATAAACCTCAAGGCTGACATGTGCTCTGGAGGAAGTTCCAAGGCTTTGATCCTTCTTTTCAGTTCCTGCAATATTTTTTTAAGGCTTATTTATTTTTGAGAGACAGAGACAGAGAGATAGAGATGGACAGAGAGAGAGAGCGAGAGAATGAGCAGGGAAGAGGCAGAGATGGATGCAGACACAGATTCTGAAGGAGGATCCAAGTTCTGAGCTGTCAGCACAGAGCCCAATGTGGTGCTTGAACTCACGAACTGCGAGATCATGACCTGAACTGAAGTTGGACACTTAACTGACTGAGCCATCCAGGTGCCCCAGTTCCTACAATATCTGATTCTGACCCTCTCTCATCTTAACTCCAGACTCTAAGCTCTCTATAATAATGACCACCTTTGTACTTGGTGTAGTTCTCTGCAGGGTTTGAATCTCATTTCTCCCTAATGGGCCCACGGAGTTCTTCTAAAAGTTAATGGCACAAAGACTCTTCTTGTCCACACTTGAAAACAAAGTTTGCTTGAAAGGTTTTGGTACATACCTTTCATTTCTACCTTTATGCCCATTCCTCATCTTGTTTTTTCCCTATTTCTGTATGCCTGAATTCTCATTTTCTTTCTAACCCCTTGAACTCATTGAGAAGAATTGCCTGACTGGTTTTCTTTTTTCTTTTTTTTTTTTTTTGCCAGTACAGGCTGTCTTTCATAGTTCTGGTGGCTCCATAAACTACAGCCAAGAGACGATGGAATACACAACCTTTAGGCTACCCATGGTTTCTAAGACCCAGGTTCCTCTTAAGTGGGAGGTGGAGAAATACCAGGAGAAATGGTGCTTTGGAAGTGAGAAGAGGACATTTTTATAATTTATTGTTTCCTATAGATTTAGATTTGCCATTTACTAGGTCTTGCTGATTGGCTAGGCAAACACAAATGTAGGGAATAAAGGTCTGCATATTTAATTGTACCTTGTTTGCTGGCCAAGCACTGCTTCTCTTATGTTTGGGGATCTGATGGCTCAACCCAGGGACATAATTACTCTCACTGAAGCAAAGTAAATGATGACAATTAGACAATTACTCTAATCATCACAACTATTTCCATGATTATATTTACTTACTAAGAACTGCCTAAAGAGAGTAGTTTATTAAAACAGGAGCATAAATGATGAAAGGTAGGTAGGATCAAAGCAAAGGTTGGCTTTCTATTGAAATGTGCCTGGTGTATAAACCAAAATATATGATTCATCTTCCACTTTGTTGAGCAAGGGTGGTTGATTTTATTATAGCACTATAGAAGTCATCACATATCAGTGGATCAGATTTTTTTTTTGTCCTTTGTCTTCCAGGTTCTGCTTCCTTTATGGCCAATGCTGAACATGAGCTTAATGTTGGACATTAGCCTTGGAAAATACAATGGGAAAAGACTTAACTCAGATGACCCAGATTCTGTAATAACTCTCTACAGTGACTCTGTACTGGGTCAACTTAGCTACGCTAAAACATGTTTTTAGAACTTCTCTACATGCTTCTGGTTTTGCATGGCCCTCAGGAGATATTATGCACAAGATCTGGAAGATGTAAATAAGGTAGTTCTGAGAATTAGTGCAGGACATCAGGCAATTTGGCTCATGCAAAACTGCATGTGCACCTACATGACGATCCCCTTTTCTCCTGTATATACATGGCATTGAGTCTGGATGTAGTAAGAGACAGACATGAGTTCCAGCTTGTCATCTTAAGGTCCATCTGTCGTTCTGTGTCTTCTTCCAGCCTTTCAGGTTGCACTTATCTTTGTTCTCATCCACATCCAGTTTTCCAGATGCTCATCTGGATGACCTATAGTGACTTGAGGCTCAACATTAGACACAGAAACAATGGCTTATATAGGCTGCTCCAACAGCTCCAAAAATTGTATCGCATCCAACCCTAAAATAAATTCTTCATTCTAAATCATTCATAGCAGTTCTGCTCCTATAATATGACCCTGATTTGTATACTCTCTAATTAGGTAAACTTAGGTATGATTTAATTTTTTAAATAAGGATACATACTTGATTTGTATTCATCCCAATTCCTTTGTGAGAAAAGAGAAAACTCACATGAAAAAATTTTAGAGTATAGCATACAGATGGAAGATATTGTATGTGTGCGAGTGAATAGACACACGTGAGCCCACTTCTACATACTAATTGGTGTATTGTCAGTGAGCTTTGCTTTATCTAGGAATAGAATAATTATTGCTTTAATTGAAGATTTTAACGGCTCAAAGTAATATTAAAACTTCCAAACAAACTCCATGAACAATTTCCTTGACACATGCAAATAATATTGAAGAAAATTTAAGAAGATAGTGAAAAGTCATGGGGGTGTCTGGAAATGCAAAATATTATTCAATTGGAGGATGTTTTTCTTCTTATATTAAATTTGACTCTTTAAACCAATTACATTCAGGTTTTGATTTCTGATGTTAAAAGACAGCTATTCTTAAGTGATGAGTCACTAAATCCTATTCCTGTAACCAATATTACACTATAAGTTAACTAACTAGAATTTAAATAAAAACTTGGTGGGGGGGAAGAGCACTCATTCTTCCTGAGTTTTTATTCCAGTATTTTCTGCAAGTCAATCAAAATCCACAGCTTGTCCAATCTCTCATTTGTACTGAATAAAGGAAATAAGTAAGATCTTTGTACTTGTTACAAGTTAGGATAACCATATAGAGAAGGTCCTCTCTGTAAGACACATGATTTATAATATGTAATGTTTGTTGAATGAATGAATGAATGAATGAGATCACAGTCTGTATATATTGGTCCCTTTTTACGTCGTAGAAGAAGCACCTAACTTCTGTTAAGTTTCTGCCTCATTTTCTAGGTAGAAACTGCCTCTTTTCACAGACTTACTTTAGTTAACCTGGGTTTAGGGTAAAGAGGAAAGACAACTGTGCCAAGTGGTGCTCTGGTTAACAAAATAGGACATAAAGCTAAGAGAAGCTGGTAATAGCAATGTATTTTCTTTATGTTTTATCCTTTATGTAATTATTTATGCCTATTAAGATTCATCAATGGCTTTTATTTGCTAATATAAAATACTGAGATAAGAGGCTAGGCTATACAACCTTGTGCATCTGATGAGGATAAACATAATCTGAAGCTGTCAGCACAGAGCCCGATGCAGGGCTCGAACTCACAAATCGCAAGATCATGACCTGAGACGAAGTCGGACGCTTAACCGACTGAGCCACCCAGGCCCCCCAAGAATTTTCACTTTAAATTCGTAGTCTGTGCACCTGTTATGATACCAAAATGATTGTGATGGATGAAAGGCAGTAAAATTAAGTTGAAATACCCATTTATCCCAAGAATTTTATGTAATGACATGTCATTTAAAAACTATTTTTTAAAACTAAGTACTTCAACTATTTAAGTGCTTTATTTTCATATAAAAACTTGAAACCCTGGGGTGCCTGGGTGGCTCAGTCGGTTAAGCGCCGACTTCAGCTCAGGTCATAATCTCATGGTTCATGAGTTCGAGCCCCACATTGGGCTCTGTGCTGACAGCTCAGGGCCTGGAGCTTGCTTCAGATTCTGTGTCTCCCTCTCTCTCTGCTCCTCCCTTGCTCACACTTTGTCTCTCTCTCTCAAAAACAAATAAACATTAAAAAAATAAAAAAACCCACAAAACCTTAAAACCCTGGTCAGCTTTTCAAATAAGAATGACTGGAATTAAAAAACACAAAGTTTGGTCTTAATGACAAAAGTGTTGTGATAAACCCTTTAAACCCTTTTATTTGCATGTTGATGTTTTGTATTTCCATAGCAGATATAAGACCAAGATTATGGGAATTTCATGGTCATCAGGATTGCATTTATAGCCTGTCAAGCAGCCATAATGTCCCCTTTCACCTGTTATAATGAAAAGATTACTCCAATGAGTATTTGCACTGAATGACAGATATAATGAAAGGTCTTCAATTTTAGGTCCTTCATAGGGGCAAGGAAGTCAATTGTGTAATGAAAACACTCTTCAGAGCAGGTCAGGTTGCTCAAAGATCATATCATTTAGTGTAATTGATTTAAAATATCTCATTTTAAGAGGCAATGGCCAGAAATAGGGACTAACTGAGCAGAAAAGAAAGATTTCATGTACAGGGAAGCTGGATGTTTACAGTCTATCTGACCCAAGCCGTTGTTTTAGGAGAGCAGGAAGGCCAAAAAGGAGGTGGTTAAGATACCCTACTACTATGTTATCTGGTAGTTAATAACTCCACAATATGACTATTCAAATTAGTACCACAGTACTTTCATCCCCAGGCAAATTGGGTTCCTGAAAATTTTTTGTGGGAGACATAGACTTCATGGTTAAGAAGCTTAAGACCTTATTTTAAAAGTATGATTAAAATAAGCCAAAGTCAGAATGGCAGTTTTAAAGCAGTCCCAAATTCATAGAGAGGGAGGGTCCATCTATGTCCTCTTCCCTTAATTTGGGAGAATTTGCTACTACAGGGAAATGATATTAAGTGACTTCTGAGGCTAGGTCACAAAAGGAAATACAGATATTTATTGTGTTGCTCACTGGAGTGCTTGTATGAGAGCCTTGAGGCTGCCATGCTCTGAGAGAACTAATAGCCCATATGCGAAAACATAGGGACAAGACCTGAGAGAGCATGAGAGAGGCCTGACAGGCTGCCAGCTGCCCCAGCTCCCTGCTCTTCCAGCTCCAGCCACCAGCCAAATGCACCTTCCTGAAGACACCATGGCAGAACTGTTCTGCACATCCTATGAGAATTCCTGACCCACAGAAATGGTGAGAGATGACACAATGATTGCTGTATTAAGCCATTAAGTTTTGAGTTAATTTTTCGCACAGTAACAGAATCAGAACAAAATCTGGAATCCTGAAGTGGACTGAATCTGTATCACAAACCTAAAATGGATTGGAGTTATGGAATGAATAAGTCACAGGGATAAAAGGCAGAGCACAGGAATATAGTCATTGGTATTGGAATAGCGTTGCATGGTGGCAGACGGTAGCTATACCTGTGATGAGCATAACATGTAGGAAAGTTGAATCACTATGTTGTACACCCAAAACTAATGTAACATTGTGCCTCAACTACCCTTAAAAATTGTTTTCAAATTATTTTCCTTAACATGAAAGAGTTCCAATACACACACACAAAATAAAAATAAAACAGCTGACATTGGCTTTGGCTTAAGTAATGGGCAGAGGATGAGGAGACTTGAGATTGTAAATATGGAAGTTGGACAGCCCTCAAGGAGGTTGTTCATGAGGGCTGAACGGGAATTGAGAAAATTGCTTTTTGAAGCTGGAGGAAAAGAGATTCATTTCATGAAATGGTGGAATGCTTAATAGCTCTTAATTGTGGTAATACTGAAAACAGAAAATGTACCTTATGAACTGATGGAACTGGCTAAAGTTTGGGGGCAAAACACTGGAAGTACAAGCTCTTTTAACAACGTATGGTTGGTTAGAGGCATAGACATATGAAATACAAAAGGGAACTGTTTGATTTTCTAGTAAAATTTGGAGAAAACATAAAGGATCCATGGCTTGCTGGGTTCTAAAATAAGGTCATTTCATATTCCCAGTTTCTTCAAATCACAAAAATAACAAAACAAAACAAAATAAAATAAAATAAAATAAAATAAAATAAAATAAAATAAAATAAAATAAAATAATTCTAATTAAGAAATGGCTTCAGGGCAAAGACCAAATCCAGGGTGGGCCTATAAGATTCCTTGTTAAGACCTCAGAAAAACATAACTTCGTGCTGCATAGATCCTTTCAAACAGACAAAAAAAAAAAAAAAAGACTTCTGAATATTTTAAGAGCATGCCTGGCAGATACCCCACCCCCTCCCTCCTGTTAAACAATAGGTCCCCATGAATCTTAGAAGCATTTACCATAAAAGCTGCAGAGGGAACACAAGGTAAAAGAGGTTATCTCAAAAGGTTTGTGGGTTTGATCTCTAATGAGATCGATAATCAATTGATACACAGAAAGCCCATATCATTTTTAAAGTAATTGTATCAGTGCGGACAGAATAGAACAAAGACAATGCAAAATAGTATTTGGATCTCTGCATCCCTACAGGCAGGAGAGAGTCTGAGAAAATGCCTCAGTTGCATACACAGTCTCCTTTCTTTATGGGAAAGGAAGGATAACTTAGTTATGGAACCATGATCCCACAAGATGGAAGAACTCTGGAGACTAAATCCAGTGAGAACTGGCTCCTAATCAAGGAACTGGAAACATGTGCCTACAACTGAAACATTGCAGTGTTTCAGATGGTAGCTACACTTGTGGTGACCACAGCACAACATAGAGACTTGTTAAATTACTTTGTTGTACATCTGAAATTAATGTATGTAACACTGTGTATCAACTATACTTCAATTAGAAAAAAATTGGGCTATATATCAGTAACCTTTGTGCCTCCCATTTCCACCACCATCTCTTTTGAATGGTTGTGCCCCTTCCCCTTTTGAATAGGTGTATGCCTATCCTATGCCTACCCCGCCATTGTATATTGAGTGCATGGAAGGCAAATATTTTTTAATCTTAACTTGCACATCTTAAAATGGAGAGGGATGATGCTTGAGGAGATGTGATCCAAGGAAACTAGCCCAGAGAACCTCATGCCCATCTGTAATGAGTTGCTGGGCTTCAAGCCTGAGCTTGATGCTATAATGAGATCAAATTTGTGTGAACTATTAGGAGAAAGTGACTATAGTTTGAATGTGGGATTAATGCAAATAATTTTTGGCCAAAGTACAGAAGTAGAGATTTTAAAATATGATCCCATATTATTTAACACTGCTCCCACTGAGAAATGGGATCTATAATCCTTCCCTTTCAATCTTGGAAGTGGTGTGATGGGAAAGAAGTAATGTTATGTAACTACCATGGCTAGTTCATAGAAGGCTTCTGCTTGTTCACCAGTACTTTCACACCAGATCCTGGGGCTACCATGTGAGCAGTCCAACTGCCCTGAGCTTACCAAAGCTGTGAGGAAGTTTCAATTAACTCACACAACCAGACAACATGGAGAAGGTCTGGGACCACACTGCTGATGGAGAGAGGCCTTGCCAAGTCTCTAGATATTCTAACTCTCCACCGTTCCATTTCCAACCTTGGTCTGACAGCTACTACACGAGAGACCCTGTACTGGCATCCAGTCCAGTTTCTCCCAAAGTTCTAAACCCAGAGACCATGAGAGATGATGATGACATGATTGCTGATGTTTCAAACCACAAAGTCTTGGGATGATTTGTTGCATGGCAATAAATACAGTCACAGATCAAATAATGTCCATTTATTTCTTGCCTACTAAAGCACAGTATAACAGCCCATTAAGTGACTATCAATTACATAATATATATTTTAAATTAGAAATGCTAACTTTAGGGGCGTCTGGGTGGCTCAGTCGGTTGAATGTCTGACTTTGGCTCAGGTCATGATCTCGCAGTTGGTGAGTTTGAGCCCCGTGTCAGGCTCTGTGCTGACAGCTTGGAGCCTGGAGCCTGCTTCAGATTCTGTGTCTCCCTCTCTCTCTGCCCCTCCCATGCTCATGCTCTGTCTCTCTCTGTCTCTCAATAATAAATAAATGTTAATAAAAAAATTAAAAAAAATAAATGCTAACTTTATCTAATTATTTTTCATTTATCATTGCTCACTGAAACTTTGTGATTTCCCCCTACTGTGTTTTCATGAGATGCTGTAAGTTCTTTTCATACCTCTGTAGAAATATTCAGACCATAGATATTTTTAAATGCATGTAATTCTTCATGAAAACAGTGAATTTCTTTCTGACCTCTTCATTTGAATATGTTAATATCTGACTCAGTTTCCAGGTCTTAGAGATAGTAATTTGGAGGTTTTTAATGGAAAAATCATTAAAATATTTACCAGTGGTATCCCAACAGCAGTGCCCTGAGTTTTAATTACACTAGAACTGAAATCCTGAGAAGTGAAAAATAGTCACACAGAAGTGGTTTTGCTTGTCTGTTTGTTTGCAAAATTTCCAGTTTATCAATTGTGAAGACTAGGATCCCCAAACCTCAATAGTTCCAAATGACCCCTATCTCTCCATCCTCCTCCCTAGAACAAAAGATATCAGACAGGTGTCTCAGAGCCTGAAGAGATAAAGGAGATACAGCTCTGGAGAGGTCGTGGAGAGAGTGGCCACGATCTCCCTGGGGAAGTGGGATATATATGCTTCTAGGCTACAATGGTGTGGTAACCGTATTTCCTAAAACATACCTACCTCATTTTTAAATGGAGTGATAGATAGGAGCAGTGATGTTGGTCTGTGTCCCTGAGGGACAAATGGGACAAGGCAAGAGAGGAGCATTCCTGATGGCACTGCTTTAGCAAGAGCTGCAAAGACTCGGTGTACTGAATTTAACGGAAAAGTGGAGGGGGTGTGTAGCCCACAAAATGAGGGTAAGGGTGACATTTGTGAGGTTAGTCTGAGGCAGCAGGAAGGAGGAGGATTTCCAGAACCCTTCCCACCTTAGTTGTTTACCCTTGGGCAGAAAGGGTATCTGGAGTGGGATGAGAGTGAAGCAGGGCCCTTGAATTCTACCAGAGAATCTAAATATTACTTGAAGAAGAGGAAGATAAGGAGAGAAGGAGGAAGAAAAAAAAGTTGTGAAAGAAGAAGGTTTATTTATAATCCTTTGACTTTCTTGCTAGTTTAGAAAACTCTATGACACTAACACATAGAAAAACTTAGTTTTTTCTTCTTCTTCTTCTATTTTTTAAAATTTATGTATTTAGTTTGAGAGAGGGGGGAACATGCAGAGAGAGGGAGAGACAGAATCCCAAGCAGGTTCTGCACCATCAGTGCAGAGTCCCACACTGGGCTCAAACTCACGGACTGTGAGATCATGGCCTAAACTGAAATCAAGACTCAGACGTTTTACCAACTGAGCCACCCAGGTACCACCACCCCCCACCCAGTCTTCTTCTTTTCTTTTTTTTTTATTATTTTTTTTTTTAATTTTTTTTTCAACGTTTATTTATTTTTGGGACAGAGAGAGACAGAGCATGAACGGGGGAGGGGCAGAGAGAGAGGGAGACACAGAATCCGAAACAGGCTCCAGGCTCCGAGCCATCAGCCCAGAGCCTGACGCGGGGCTCGAACTCGCGGACCGCGAGATCGTGACCTGGCTGAAGTCGGACGCTTAACCGACTGCGCCACCCAGGGGCCCCTGGTCTTCTTTTCTTAATTACACTTACAGAATAGACAGAAAGTCCATGGAAAAAACGACAAAGGGAAAAGCGTGGGAAACATTCATCCAGATCATGGGTCCTTTAACATCAAAATTCACAGCTGTCTCTTACCAACCTGACTGTAAGCTAGTGAGGATACTTGCCTTCCTGTTTGACTGGTAGTTCTCTCCATTTTTTTCTACTATCATTCTACTGTGCCTTAGATGTATATAGCAGGTTATGTCCACAGAGCACAAAATATTATACAAGTCATCTCATTCATCTTCAATCTCTGGAATTTTATACCCATGTGAAAATTTCCTAGCCAGATCCTATAAATTCAAAGATGTACATCTGGGTTAATTTATCCAAGGGGCTTTTAGATGATGAGAACCATCAGGAGCTATTTTTAGAATAGAGGGAATGCAGCATTTTTAAAAATACAGATTCCATCAACTTGAGGCCTTGGAGCAGAAGTCATCAGCAGGAACTCGATAATCCCTGAATTGGAAAGGCCACACAGTGGCATGGGAACTGACATTCTCTCTTGGGAGTCAGTAAGTGAGGCAGATGGCTCCCAAGTTAAAGGCATATTCTACCCTATTTTTCTGTACTGATGGTACAAAGAGGTGGGTATATCACTTTAAGATGGCCTCTAAAGCTACCCATATACTGTCATCAGATTTCAATTAGCAAGAAGGAAGCTAGATAAGTTGGAAAGAGTTTGGACTCTCAAGAGAATCTAGGCTTTAACTCTTACCAGTTGTTTTTTTTTTTTTTAAAGTAAAGAAGTAGGAAAGCACACATCTTGAAATTGCTAGAGGACAGAATGAATTTGGAGAGGATGAATGGCAGATGAAGATGGAAAGACAGGCAGTAGCCAGGCCATGTAAGACACGGTGAAAATTATGAATTTTATTCTGAAAGTAAGGGAAGTTAGTGAAGAGGTCATAGCCAAGAAATTCTGGTCTACCCCTTGGAAACAGAGACTATAGTAATCCTGAAAAATCATGAAAAGACACCCCTGCCCAACTGCACGTATATCCATATACTTCTCCCTGCAAAAACACAAAAATTCTGCCTCTCTCTATAAGTCTTTTTTTTTAATTAAGTAGGTTCTTTTCATAAAATTTTTCTCCATTAATGTGGTTTACAATTCCTTAATTTTCCCTATTTTCCTTCTTTGAAAACAAGATAACCATTGGGCCTTGGCATACATATTGGCTCTCTATGCTATGGGCCAACTGTCACCAAGCTCTCCTTGGAGACACTCACTGCCTGGTGGAGCCTGGTGCCCTGCCACCACCTGTGTCCCTGTCACCCAGGGTCCAGCTATATGATTAGACCACAGTCTTCAATGAGTAACATATTCCTTTCTTGGTCACACTTATGGAGTTTCTGAAGGGCAGTAGAGATAGATAACTGTCAGGCACACATGACCTCCATGTAGACAAGGGAACTGAAGAAATTTATCACTACTCCACTAAGATGCCCCCATAAGAGCAGAACATTTGCCAAGAGTTGTGACCTAGGGGGGCTAAACCTATCTAGATGCTTCCTATCTATTGTTTCAGTTTTACAGGACTGAAGGATTGCTGTTTCTTGTTAGGAAGTTCATTTCACTCCCTATTACTTCCAGCTTCACACTCAAAGCGCTGAGAATTTCAAGTGGTGTATATTCAAACAGACCAGTGCCCTCACATCATTTCTGTATTCACTTCTTAAAATTCTTCCATAATGCTATTGGTTGTTTTTAACTAAATTCACATGGTTCAAGGAAACTGCCCAGACCTGTGGAAGTCACATACCAGAAAGTGAGATTTCTTATACAACCTAACCAGTGCAACCTTAAACAAATTTATAGACAAACTTAAGAAGTAAGGAGTACAGCACCATTCTTGTGGAAAATAGAAGGCATTCATTTTCACAATTGGCCTTTTGATGCCAATGCACCACCATCCAAACAGATTGTTGATTACTGGTTAAGTCTTGTGAAAAAAAAAATTGTTTTGTAGAAAACCTGGTTGTTATGTAAGTTACTACTGAGTTGTAGGTCTTGGCAGAGTTCCAGTGCTTGTCTTTCTAACACTAACTGAAGGTGGAATGAAACATGAAAATGCAGTACAGTTCATAAGACAGAAGTGGTGTGGAGCTTTTCAATAGCAAGCAACTTTTGTATTTTGAGAAGTATTGTCTTAAAATGTGGATGTGTTTCCAAATTCCAGTGGCTAGAGAAACTGTTGTTGTATTCATTAAAACTGAAATTCCTGATGCTATTGTCTTAGAAGTGGAATTTGAGACCAGACCTAATTGGTTGTTGTGTTAGCAAACATGGTGGCTTGGTGAGTGTAATGAAGTGTCCACAGGAGTGCTGAAAAGCCCAGTTTTACCAGGTCACAAGCTTGACATAACTATCATTTCTATGTCTCAGTCATAGTCCACCTATTTGGTTACTTACCAAAAGATGCTTACTGTTTAGCATTTGAAATATACTTATCATTTGTACCAGTTGAATATGCCTTTCCTTAAACAAACAAACAAACTTAAAAAAAAAAAGATTTGTTAGGTTGGACCCACAGCACTGAGGCAAGACACTTCTGATTACCCAAAGCCCTGTGACACGTGGGAGCTAATTTGGCAGATGGGAAGGGTCACTATTCTTGTCCCGTGTGAGTGGCACATACTATTCCCTGCAATCCTTTCAGTTGATTCTTTCCCCAGTCTCAGGTAACTTACTTACATGCATAGTTTCATCAAGGCTCAGCTGAAAAAGTGATGGCAATATTACGAAGATTTTTGAAGTTCCTTGTGTTGCTCCCTCCTGCGAACTGTAGCTTTTTCAGTTTCCTGGACTCCCAGTCTCATTCCAATTCCATTAGGCTCTATGCTGGTCCCTTCTTGTAGTGCTATGATTGGGAAACTGTCTCAAGACAGTAAACTGGAGCATTTATAGGGCTAACCTATTTGTTCTCATGTCTTAGGCATCACTGCCCTGTATTGCCTGGTATTTAGTGTCTTAAGAATTAATGAATTCATGGTTTGTTTTTTTTCTCCTTTGACTGTTTCAAGTGGGATGGTAAACTTTCCATTTGGCTGGAAGTGATATTCATTCTCTCTTGATTTCACTCTTTATCAGGTTTTCTTCCTATCTCTTCCTCAAAAGTGCTCTACTCAAAGTTTCCAAAGGGCTGCACACTGCAAAAAGCCAATGGTCTCTCAGGTTTCATTACTTAACTAATCAGTTGTACTTAACAGTTGATTACTAAATTTTTAAAGTTTTTATTTAAATTCCAGTTAGTTAACATACAGTGTAGTATTAGTTTCAGGGGTATAATTGAGTGATTCGACACTTCCATACCTCACACAGTGCTCATCACAAGTGCCCTCCTTAATTCCCATCACCTATTTCACCCATCCCCTACCCACCTCCCCTTGGTAACTGTCAGTTTGTTCTCTGTAGTTAAGAGTCTGTTTCTTGGTTTGCCTCTCTTTTTCCCCCTTTGTTCATTTGTTTTGTTTTGTCAAATTCCACACATGAGTGAAATCATACGGTATTTGTCTTTCTCTGACTTATTTTGCTTAGTATAATGCTCTCTAGTTCCATCCACATCATTGCAAATGACAAGATTTCATTCTTTTTTATGGCTGAGTAATATTCCTATATATATATATTATATATTACCTATATATATATATATTATATATTACCTACACATATATATATTACCTATATATATATAATATATTACATATATATATATATATATATATATTACCACAACTTCTTTATTCATCAGTTGATGGACAGTTGGGGTGTTCCTACAGTTTGGCTATTGCAAATAATGCTGCTATAAAAATTGGGGTGCATGTATCTTTTTGAATTAGTATTTTTGTATTATTTGGGCAAATACCTAGTAGTGCAACTCCTGAATCATAGGGTAGTTCTACTTTTAACTTTTTGAGGAACCTACATACTGTTTTCCAGAGTGGTTGAACCAGTTTGCATTCCCACCAACAATGCATGACTACTTTGGTAGAAAGGACTATTCATTTTCTTTGAAACACCTTTTCCTCTGGCTCCCAGGATACAATTCTCTTGGTTTTCCTTGACTAAGTTACTCCTTCTTACTATCCTTTGCAGAGTCATCCTCATGTTCCCAATTTCTAAATGTTACTGTGTCCTGGGGCTTAGTGGTAGGACATGTCCTTGTATCTCTCTGTACTCTGCAGGTGATCTCATCAAGTCTCATAGTCTTATGTATCTTTAAACACTAACTCCTAATTTTTATCTCTAGCCTTCTAAAATTTACATGTGGAAAATGTATCTCAAACTTAATACTTCCAAAACTGAACTCTTAATTCCCCTCAGTGCCTGAATCTGCAAATTTTGTAAAGGAATTAACTTGAGTTTGCCCCTTGGTGAGTTACAGATAGAGACTACACCAGGTGGAGTTGTCACACAAAGGAAACTTTAACTGCAGCAAATAAGGAGATCACAGGGAAAAACCTCCAAAGTTGTGGCTCTCTAAGCGGGGGTGAGTGAGTTTCTTTCACTGATGGTTAAAATGAATATTCAGAAAGGGGAGTTTTGTCATTGTATTTACAGATGGGCCTAAGGCTGCACATGACATGCATCTTAAGGAAACATGCCTATACATACATTCTACGTTACGTTAATGAGGTTTAACCTCCTCTGATTTATTGTCTCTGATATGGTAAGGTTACTTCCAGGCCTAGTAGAAACTCTTAGTTTTTGGGTTCCCTTTGTCCCCTTAAAATCCTTAACTACTAAAGTTTTTGCATTTCTTTGCAATTCCAAGAAAGTTCTGTAAGAAGTGTGCTTGGGCAAATAGAGATGGTCAGGGCACAGTTCACAGAAAATAGCTGGAGGCCTAAAATGACTTCTCTTGTATCACAAAAGCTATGTCTTGTCTTTCTTTTTCTGGGGACACCTAACTTTCTGTGTACACTTTCAGATCCATCTCCTTGGTAAATGGCAACTTTGTCTTTCTGATGGCTGAGGCCAAAGCCTTACCATCATCTTTGACCACTTTTCCCACACTTCTAGCAAATTCAGGCAGTTGCACTATCTTCACCTACTTCCCTGCTACTAATTCATTATCACCTCTCACCTGCATTACTTCAAGAACCTCTAGTGATCTCTCTGTGCACACTCCTCTTTACACTCTTCACATACTTCCGAGTTGTTAATTTCAAAACGTGAACTGGATTGTGTCACTCCTCTGCCTAAAATGCTACAGTGTCTCCCATCTCACTCATATTAGGATAAAAGTCTTTACTTTGATCTTCAACAGACTATATGACCTAATGTTACACAGGTTACAACTTTTCCTTTCTCTCTACTCCATCTACAATGGCCTCCTTATTGTCTTCAAACATGGAAAGCACATTCCTGCCTTCAGATCGTTGGCCACTGTGACTTTCTCCTCCTTCTGCCTGGAACACTCTGAAATGGCTGGTTCATTCCATTATTTCCTTCAGGTCTCAGGTCAAGTAGCACATTATCAGAGCATCTTCCTGGCCAACTTCCTGGTTCTTGCACTGGATATTTCCAAGAGAGCAGGGATGTTATTTGCTGATACATTCCTAGTACTGGTACACAGTGGATACTCAATAGGTATTTGTTTAGTGAATACATGAGTGAAACGCTATAGTTATGGGACATTTCTGACCTATGACATTAAACAATGCAGCTGTTACCAAGTGTGTCTTGATTACCAGGTAGCTTTTCAGGTTGAATGTAGCAGTATTCTTCTGAGGGTTTCTCAAGTATTCTTGAAAGGTATCAGTTAGTTAAGTCTTACGTGTTTTGTTTGTCTTCCATTGTTTTTTGGTGTATCAAATGATATAAAACAAATCATCATATAGAAAGACTTTGTTTCAAGGAAAGGAAAAGCTTCTTCCAACTGAATAAGGTTTGACCTTTAAGTTTCCAAGGGGTAAATAAAGATATTATTTTCAACTATTTTCTATTTTGATTAGGGCAAAATGGTCCTATTCCATGAAAGTATTCTCTTAATGACACAAAAATCATACAGTTACCTGGTATGGTTTCAAACAGAAAAGGTTTTATTTTTTCAGTTATAGAAAACACAGTCCTGTGATCTTAATTACACTTATTTTATCTCCAAAGTATTCTTTCAATTTAGGTCTTATAATTTATGAAAGAATATGTGTTATTATTTTTTTGGTGCGTAAAAATCTTCTGCCTCAATTTTAGCAGTAGGATTTTTTTTATACCAAGATGGTATTTTACAATGTTTTAGCAATGCTTCTCTGGGCTGGGAATGATATATAATGGATGATTTTTGCTGCATTTCACATAGCGGTGGTCTCAATAACAGTGACTGTAAAGAATGACAGATGCAACTACTTATTCACATAGTTTTCCACATCTACATGAGAATTTTCAGAGCAGGAAATATTTTCATCATTTATATATGTATTCATATATATGTTACTCTTATAGAAAAATGTATATGGTATTATTCCAAATTTTAGAAGGAGATAGAGCACGTATATAAATTGTTGAATAAGAGGCCGGTTAAAATTTAGTTAATTGTAAGGAATCATCATTGTCTCATAATTATAAGTAAGTGTCACTTTAATATGCAGTTATTTTACTTTTAGAAACCCTATTTTCATCTAACAATTTTCTCTCCATCTAAATCTTGTAAGGAAGGTAGCATAAGATTTTATTCCTATTTTACTGATAGGAAAACAGGTTCATCTGGGAAAAGTAATTCTCTCAAAGTTATATAATTTGTCCCTGCTCTTTACAAATGATTATGGCATGTGTGTTTGTGGTGTGTAAAATGCAGAAGTAAGCAAAGGGACGACAAGAACAGAACAGTAGATGTCAGGGTCTCCTTAGTAAATCTCAGGGCCACCTCTTAGGCTTCAACTGTTCATCAACATTATGACCCTTTGCTTTGGTGAAAACAGGGAAAATACCAACAGGCCTTTCTGACTTTGCCTGAACAAGACTTAATGAATTACATCACATAAAATAATCAAAGAACTGTTGAGCTGTGTAATATGAATGTTTTTTTCTCTCTAGTTCCCAATTTTTTCCCCCCAGGAAGGAAACAATCCCAATTAGCGAAACCACTTTCCTATGCTCCCAATTGTAAATACAGAATCACAAACCGTTCATGAACCAACACAGCCCCTAGATGTGTGTGCTTGATGTGTCACAGTTCCTAACACTCCATGTTATATGACACCCACTGCTCTAAATGCTCATTGCCTGTCTGGCCCCTGGAGGCATTTGAGTCTGGCCCAGAAGACCACAGACTTTCATCACTGCTGCTGTTTTTCCTCCCTGGGCTGCAGATCATCTATCTCTTACCTTTATTTTACCTGTGACTAGAGTTAATGCCACACTGTTGACTGTACATCAATTAGGAGACTTGACTGCCACTTTCTATAAACGTCAGCTAGAATGCCTCCCTCTAGCATTACAGAAAGCTCTTTCTGAACAAAACTTATTTTTAGAAATGCAACATAGTGATTTTTTTTCTAAAAGTAAAGTTTGAATTTCCATTTTATTTAGAAGCCTTAGGGATATTATGGCTGAGGAAATGCATTCTTTAGCCAAGGGACTTGATCATATTGTCCTTACAGATGACAGTGGGTATTTTGCTGCAGTAAGGATAATAAAATTAGACCTGTCATTTTTGTTTAGGTATCTGAGAAGTAAGTGTGTGGCATGAATGATGCTGGCTCAGGCTTTTAGACCTGAGCAAAGGGGCCACAAGACTCCATTTTCAGTGCTGTCTGGCTTTCATGCCTATTCTAGGCAAGGCTGCTACTCAAGGTCAAAAACTGTCTTTCCTCGAGAAACACATTGTAATATGTAGAGCTTTTAGTATCTCCTTTGGATATGTTTCTAATTATAATTTTCCTCCGTATCCCAGTCTCCTCCGTATCCCAGAGCTCTCCCATCCAGAGCTCTGGATGACTCTGCTGTATCTAACTTACCATTCAGTAAACAACCACTCAACGTCTTGACCCTACACTTCATGATAGACATTGCTTTATGGCCTGATCTGCTGGAATAAAACAAAGGAGTTTGTTCTGAGAAAGACTGGTGATCAAGACAGGAGAAAAAATTAGGCAACCTTAAGAGAGAGACTTGAGCAAGACTGTATCCTAAGGGGGCACTCCTGTTTACATGGTTTAAAAAAAGCTTCAAAAGTTTAATAGTATGCATTTTTGCTTATCGCCATGGTTTGAGTTACTTTCATGATAAGAGATTTTTCTATATAAATACATGATTTTTACAGTGTAAGGTTCTAGATTTATTTATCTAATCCCATACTAAGGAACTTACTCAAGTAATATAGAAATAGGAAAGAGGCTGGTACATGAAAGGGTAATGCCCAGTGAGTATAACTGCCTCATTTTATGTCACACAGAAGGTGCTTTAGTTCATGCCTTGTAAGTGATGCTGTTCTTTCAGGAATTGTGGCTTCTTTTTCACTTCAAGGTTTCCATAGGATCGAGAGCTTATATATTATAATTCCTTGTGCCTAATTAGCTCACTAACCATCACATATCCCCTGTGAATGTGTGTGAGTTTTATCATTTTGCAAGTGGACATGCTTATTTTGTTTGTCAATTCTGAGCAATAGTATTTTCAATAATATATACAATTGAGACTTCACTTAAAGAGCTGTGTTTTAACGTAGGGCTTTATAAACACAAAAGTGTTAGGAAAAACTAAACTCATGGTAGAATCAACCATGAACACATAAATAAAGAACATAAGCAAATTTCTCTGCATGTATACACAGACTAATACAACTATGATATATATGCAATGTGGGAATTCTGAGCTAGCCGCAAATTTCTCTTCACTACTGCATTGATGAATCCCTGCATATCGACTGGGTAAGGGAAATTACTTTGTTCCTCATTACCCTTATTCTGGTATCTATCTTGCACTCTATCCACAAAAGTCCAAATCAGATTCATAACTTCCTTGCATTGGAAAATATATATCAACATTAAGATTGCATATAAGTGCTTAAAGTTTAGACTTTTTAAAGACAAATTATTTAAAGATCTCTAACTACATTTCTGTTTGATAATATGCAGGTTTGAACAAATGCATCAGCTTCAGGTTATAAGGCTCTCTTCTATTTGCTACAATGTTTCTTTTCTTTTTTTTCTGTCATGCATTGGGAGGGATTCATAAACCCTCCCGGATTCTTGACAGAAATAGGAAAAATACTGGTTTCATAGTTCTCAAGAGGAGAGTTACCCATTTAGAAGTACTTTTTGAAGTTATTTGCTTCACATTCTCATCTATTTCTTAATTATTTCTTACATCACCTCCCCCAGACCAAATGGTGGTAGAAGCTGGGCTATACAACTGTCAGATATGTACCTCCAGATGTTTCACTATTTAACTATTTGGTTAGGGGTGTCAGAACTTCTTTTCTAAGCAGTTGCAACTCTTTAAATTTGTTAAGGCCTTAGAATAATTTAAGAGAGATGCCAGTCTGGATTATGAAATTCCTGACACTGTGAGAAAAGAGTAATATCCTAAAAAAATACTTTTACAAAGATGATTAGGCACAACGTTACATTCTCTCTTCTAGCCTCTTCTAATTCTTCCTCTATTTGCATCATTTTGGAACCCCAGCTAACAAAAGAGACAAGGGAGCCTTATGGTACTTACCTAACCTAAGAGCTTGTACGTCCTTTAATAATTTTAACTTTGACAAATCAACTGTGGCTAGATTACTGAGTTTCCTAGTTGATTACTTAAAATCCCAACTTTGCCACATTTTTTACAGAGGAAAAACCCAAATTCTCTTCACCTTTGCCTACAAATTTGCATGTGCATACTGATCCCAAGACTATATAACTTCAGACTTCCAGAGAGGCATTCTGAAGTGCTTAGAAACAAAAGGAACAATATGTCCCTGTTTTATAAGGCCATTAGGCTTTGAGGAGAGAACGAAATGTCAGAATCTTAAGAGAAAATGGAAAAGGGGCAGATTCAAATGTGTCTACTCCTTTTGCTATATATCTCATTCTACTTCAATAGTAATCATCCCACTTGATCTGAACATACTTTTCTTTGCAGTACCCACTGCACCTTAAGCCTTTCATGCTGTCAAACATGGTCCACTTAAAGCCTTACTTAAAAGGAGCAATCCCCTCTAGAATGATGATACCAAGTAGGGCAGAGGTGTAAGAATCTTTCAGCTGCTACAACAACAAAAAAACCTGCTTACCTTGCAGGCTAATCTTTTAGAAACTTTCTTATTCTAAATTCAGTAGAACTGATGTGACCTACCCATACACCAAGACTAAGGCTGTCCTAATGCTTTGGTGGCTGTTTCAAATATTTTCCAAAAATTTAACATGTCCTAATGACACTTACTGTGCACCTCTCACAAGAACCCCCATATCTCAATCATCTGCCACTGAAAAGATTTAAGCACACAATGCTCCATGCACGTCTATAATCTATATTCCTTGCAATGAGTCGCCTGTTTTCTGTCCTACAGGCATTTTCTTTGAGCACTCACCACAGCTGTCCATTGAAGTGCCTGTGTTAGAACTGATTAAAGTATTGAGGCAACCTTAACTTTCCCAAAGACCAAGCTATAACAAGTAGCGACAATGAAATTCTGAGTAATAAATGTGGACTTTCAATAACATAGCCACATAATCCATGCTTAACAAGAGAATTGCCAGAGTTCCAGACTTGGCTAGATGCCCGGTCCTAGACACGGAGAAAGATGTCTCCACAGCATCAACCACAAATGAGTAGGATAGACTATTCCCCCAGAACAGAAGCTATTTTGATTTACTTCCATGATTCCATAGGACATGGAGGGTGCCAAGGACCAAAAATGTTTGTTGAAATAGAACCTATATCCCACCTCCATGAAAGTGAATTGTATCAAAACAAGGCCAGATTCCTTTAACAATCAGTTTCATAAAGAAGATGAAGGCCATTTGATAGCTGGAACTAAATTTAAAATACTCTGGCAGAGTCAGAATGTATTCTGAGGGATTTACCTCTAAGAGAGTTTTCCAGGGTACTGAACCCTCTGTGGGATTCTGAATTAGTGCACTGAAACTTCTGTGCCTAAATCAGATTTACTACTTCTTCCTCAGTCTTGCCCTATGATTTTCAACTCCTCTCATTTTAGCTTTGAGTTTGACCTTGTAGTGTAAGCCCTAAGAGCTTATATTTTTCCTTCCTTCCTTCCTTCCTTCCTTCCTTCCTTCCTTCCTTCCTTCCTTCCTTCCTTCAAGTGCCTGACTTAAGCTTTGATTGCCCAGGCATCAGAATGGTATCCACTCAAAATTACCAGTCACACTAGACAAAGAGCTGGGTGGCCTCTGCCACCTCCACCCCAAGGACTTCCTTTGTTTTAGAGATATTGGTTGATTTTGATCAATGACAATTTGGGCTGCGTGTTCTTCTCTTCCTACACTTTAAATCCCCACTCTTATGTTTTAAATTCACCCATAAAGAGGGAGACTGTGAAGCCCTAGACCCCTCCCCTCCCCACAACTCTAATAAATGCGGAACGATAGACCCACTCTCTCCCTCTCTGCCCATGACCTTGCTGTGTGGTCCCACATGTGCTGTGAAGCTCCTAGGTAATGTAAGTGATAAACCCCCTTTTCCCCTCAAAGTTTTCCTGATGGTTATTCCTGAGGGTGTCTTGCAACCATAATAAGAACCACAAGGGTCACTCTAGCCACACACGATTTTTGATAGGCTGAGATGGGCACAAAACAGACCTCATCCTTCCCATGCTTCAGATATTTCAGATAACTCATAAATCATCCCACTGCCTATCATCTAGTCATCTTGGTGCTTACTCAGGCTTAGTGCCAGCATTTCTAAGGGATGTACTAACTGAGTTACCATCTCTTTTCCCTCCCTATATCAGAGCTCTGTTCCTATATCTTAAGCAGTGTCTCTGACCTTCTAGAGGTTGAAGGGAGTTGAGAAGGAACCTGAATGTCTAAAACATAGGCATTTGGTTCATTTCTTGTTAGCAGTATATCTTTCAACTATTCAATGAAAATAAGCCACATGGACTATCTCGTAGGCTTTCCAATTTTGTACTTCAAGGAGAAAATCCTCAGTCAGGCTAACCAAAAAATTAATTGGACTCGAGGATTTATTTAGACTTTAGAGTGGGTTAGTCTGTTTACAAAAATAACGCTAAATCCAGTTAAGATTAAATACAATCTTCACAATAGGAGACCTGCACTTTCTCACTTGAATGAAGAGATGTGGATAATGAAATTGTGGCTCTGAGGATTTCTGAGTTACCTTATTGTTTGGGGGTCTTTTAAATTATAAAAGATTCATGGAGCTGAGCAATGGAGGCCTGGAACCTATAGGAATCCTCCAGCTGTAGCCTAAAGGCAAATGTCCAGGTTCCTACTGGTTTAGAGTCCAGTCAGGACCAACTTTCACAAGTGAAGAAGGAAGAATAGGATAGCTAGCTAAGTACCTGTGTGAGCAATCTGATGACCCAAAGGAACCACATATCTAAGTCATACCTTGGAATCTGAAGCTGTAGACATCAACTGAGTGCCAGTTTAGGTAAGAAAATGTCCTGATATTTGGCACTGCTCAGTATTTAACTGCTTTTCAAACTGACTTTCACGTATTGTCCTTCAATTTATTTATATTTTTTGAAAGTAATTTCAAAGCTCAAATGAATGTCCTGTGGATGTACAGTTAAAATTATGTCAGTAGAGTTAAAGCAGGAACAAAGTACGTTAGTCCCAATGAAACTTATCAGAAGGTTGTGGAACTATTTTGAGTGAACACAGTATGAGGTTAATAGCAGTAGTAGCATTCTGTTTTAAAGTAAGTTGAAAATTGAATGCTTTGTAAATTGCAGTTAGTTGACCTGTCTTGAAAGTTGTTTACACTCCTTTAAGTCAAACAACTCAGTCAACACAGCACTAGAAATGTTTCAACTTGGATATATCAGGCAGGTGAAATATGAAAACTTTTGACTTACAGTAACTCTATCCATATATTTAGTGGAAAATTTAGTTGTTAAGTGTTTAGGTCCGTGTGCCTTGCAAAGATCTTAGATTAGTACTGACTTTAAAAAATGGTAGAAAATGCTTTTCTCCACACCCCTATCTCATTTTTTTTAATATATGAAATTTATTGTCAAATTGGTTTCCATACAACACCCAGTGCTCATCCCAAAAGATGCCCTCCTCAATACCCATCACCCACCCTCCCCTCCCTCCCACCCCCCATCAACCCTCAGTTTGTTCTCAGTTTTTAACAGTCTCTTATGCTTTGGCTCTCTCCCATTCTAACCTCTTTTTTTTTTTTTCCCTTCCCCTCCCCCATGGGTTCCTGTTAAGTTTCTCAGGATCCACATAAGAGTGAAACCATATGGTATCTGTCTTTCTCTGTATGGCTTATTTCACTTAGCATTACACTCTCCAGTTCCATCCACGTTGCTACAAAAGGCCATATTTCATTTTTTCTCATTGCCACATAGTATTCCATTGTGTATATATACCACAATTTCTTTATCCATTCATCAGTTGATGGACATTTAGGCTCTTTCCATAATTTGGCTATTGTTGAGAGTGCTGCTATGAACATTGGGGTACAAGTGCCCCTATGCATCAGTACTCCTGTATCCCTTGGGTAAATTCCTAGCAGTGTTATTGCTGGGTCATAGGGTAGGTCTATTTTTAATTTTCTGAGGAACCTCCACACTGCTTTCCAGAGCGGCTGCACCAATTTGCATTCCCACCAACAGTGCAAGAGGGTTCCCGTTTCTCCACATCCTCTCGAGCATCTGTAGTCTCCCGATTTGTTCATTTTGGCCACTCTGACTGGCATGAGGTGATATTTGAGTGTCACACCCCTATCTCATTTAAACATCATTAATAGTTTCTTCTTTTATCTGTATAGGAATAAAAGGCTTAGCAATATCACAAGTGATTGTTCTGAATAAGTTTTTCATTTTAGCCCAAATACCTTACTGGAAAACAGGCATTAGAGTTAGGTAACACACTGCTTATTGCTTTTGGCAGTATCAGGTTCTTTGCAAAACAATGTGTTACACAGTCTATTGGTTTCTCTTATTAAAGTGTGCATCATCTAAGGGAGGAGAGATAGGGCACTGCTCTTACAGAAATAGTGCTGATTAGGAGTTGTTATTCGGCTTAACTACCTTTCCAAATTAAGTGTGATAATAGCTGGTACAGTACAGTATAATATGTAGCTCTTAAATACCAAGGGAACTCAGATGTTTGTTTCAAGTGATTAACTATAACAATGTTGTTCACTTTTCTAATCCTTTGCTGATTGTAATGTGGAGGGTGTTACATTTAATAACCCTCCTTATGATCTTAAAGAGAAAGATGTCTAACTTAAGTACTTCAAATGACTGTATTTCTGTTTTTCTCTATAACAGCTTTAGTGGTATCATTTTCATAGCTACCTGTGAGACTTGAGAATGTACCGCACAAATGTTTTCTCTTTCAAACACTCGTTAAGTAAATACGGGTACCTGGCACTGCACTGCTCTTCTTACCATTCCACTTCATCAGTTGAAAGTCCATCTGACAGGAATTGTGAAGTTAAATTATCAGGTGGGACAAATTATGAAAGACAGCAAGCAACTACAAGAAACTTCTAGAAACAAGTAGTCAAATGCTTCACTCCATCCTAAGGATTTTTAGTGTGCTTTGCAGCAAGTGGTTAACTTGAAAATTAGACAACCTAATATTGGATTAGTGCACACATTGAAAAAAACAAAAACAAAAGCAAAACCAAATCTCTACTTATTGTCAAGAATAGGGCAACCCATAATCACACAATTTAATGAGATTAGAAGGTTACTTTTCTCACATTTCTACTGTCTTTATTTTTTCTTGTTTTGGCAAACTCTCTTAAATATTAATGCTTACTAGGCCATCTTCTCTCATGAAAACATTGACAGGCTGATCAAATTTATTCTCAGAATTTCAAACTACTGGATCTCTAAAATCTTTTACCTCAAAATACACCTTATAGCCTTAACTTCTGCTAAACACATGGATATTCATGTGTTTATCCATCTGCTAAACACAGATGGATTATCCATCTGCTAAACACATGGATATTCTCTGGCCACAGCAAGCATGAGAAGGAAGCAGTCTAAGATTTGGAGTGGAAGACCTCAGTCAGGGGTCATTCCAATGCTCTGGAGAGACATGGTCAGCACCAGAACCAGGGTAATAGCAGTAAGAATGTAAAGGAGAATATGGATGAAAAGAAATCTTCATAAGATTTAAATCTCATGACCTTGAAAACTCTTGGATATGGAAGAAATGGAAAGGAAAAGGAATGGGTCTGTGATAGGTCACAAAGTGTTGACTTGGAAACCTGATAGGTATAAGGAATATAGAGATTAAAGAAGATACAAGAATATAGGACTGATACTGAGACCATTTCTGCAATTGGGAGTGAGATGTCTTGAGGACATCCAAGCAAAGACATCTGTTAAGGAACAGAATACAGGGCCCTGAAATCCAGGACAGAGAATTCTAGACTTGAATTGAAATCATGGTCATGGAAGATATTACCCTGAGAGAACACGTAGAAAGAGAAGACTACATAATGAATAGAAAATCTAACACAGAATCTCTTATCTTATTATACCTTCAGAACCATTATCTAATTGATTTTTAATTGGTTGCAACTGCTTCTATTTGTCAAAATATCAATAATTCTTTATAAAATTATGAATAGGAAAATGAATAAAAATATTTTAAACTTTGTAAGTATTGGGATATTTACAACATGTAATAAAATTATTTATATTAGAATTAGATGTAGAATCTTTTTTACTAATCTCCTATAGTCATACTCACTATTTTTTGGAAAGAAATGAAGTGATACATTTTCATATAGCTTAAATTGCTAAAAGGTGTTTGATAGGCAGAAATTAGATCACAGGTACCTGGTTTGGAATTTTACAAGCCAGTAAAGTTAACATTCCCCTCATATCCAGGGATTCAGATGAAGCATCAACATCAGCAGGGGAAAAAACAGAAAACTAATGTAAGCATCTTCAGGGTAGGCAGTATTACGGGCAATACACTCCCTCATGCCACTTACAATGAGCCAAGGGTACGAGTTAAGTTAAATACAAAGGAGGCTGCCTAAAAGGTCTGAATACATTTTTGTTTAGGAATGCAATTGATGTGCTTCTAATGATAAGCTGCTGAAATGGGTAAAAAGATGTTGGTATCCGAATAAAATTGGCTTCATTCCCTCTATAAAATCATTAGGAAGAACTCCATCATCTATGATAGTACATCATTGTCTTTGGTTAAATTAACCCATTTAGAGCAAAGGGAATGATCACCATTTTTCTCATAACTATCCATCCACATGTTGCCCACTTTGCATTGAGAATTATCTTCCATGGTGAGAAAATATACAAGATTTAAAAGCCAGAACAATTTCATTTAGGATAGTATAAGAATACACCTGGGATTATTAGTGCCAAGTTTAATGCACTTTTTACAACGAGGATCTGACATTACTTTTGAAGACACAGAATTTGCAGATATTATAGGTATCTTACTTCAATGTTTTACCTCTTCCAATATGTAGGTTTGAAGCCTCACTTGCCTTATCTCTTATCACCTGAATAAAATTGATTACTCCTTCTTATGGATTACACTGTCTATAAACGTCTGATATTGTAAGTACCATATATACTATAACCAAAGGTTTCCTTGCCAGTTTTCCACTCTAGACTATGAACAACTTGCACAAGGGACTATGTCTGTCTTTTTTTTTTTACTTCCCCAGAATATGGAACATAGCATATCAGAGGTAGTAAGTAGGTGTTTGTTGAAATAAAAAATAAAATGCATGTTCTTATTTTGGAAGTACAAAATTAAAAATGAAATACTCTGGAATTAATTCTATATGATTAAAAGCTTAGGATAGATAATATTTGAGAAAAATGAACTTAGGAAAATATATTTTCGAAGCTCAGAATTATGAGCTAATACTGAAATATATTACTGCTCATATCTATCTTGTTTGAATAAGTTATTTGTTTCAGAGGGGTGAAAAAGGGTCTTAAAATACACTAGTGGTATGATATTTTGTGCTCTATTTTTGGTCTTTCATGTTTCAGAAATATAGATGAAATGTAGCTGGGGGGTGACAATTTCTTATTATGATTTTATGTAGAAACACCTGTAATTAATTGAATTTCAGACATAGTTGAGATAACTCTGAAAAAAACCCACCGAAACCCACCTGCATGAAAAAACTCTTAAATGGTATGCTTTAGATGGCTTATAGAGGTGCCAAGGAGTTGATTTCCTACAGCCAGCATGTAGTCACATCCAGTTAAAAAAAAAACAACATGAGAATGGATGAGAAACACTTCTTTGTGGTATAAGAGTAAGTCATGACATTGACTTAAAACATTCTTTTTTTTTTTAATGTTTATTTTTGAGACAGAGAGAGACAGAGTATGAATGGGGGAGAGTCAGAGACAGAGGGAGACACAGAATCTGAAACAGGCTTCAGGCTCTGAGTTGTCAGCACAGAGCCTGACGCGGGGCTCGAACCCACGAACCATGAGATCATGACCTGAGCCGAAGTCAGCGCTTAACCAACTGAGCCACCCATGCGCTCCAAAACATTTTCTTATGAATAGCAAACCACTGTGAACAAAAAAGTGTATTAACTTTTTTGCATGTGAAAAGAGAGAAACTTAAAAAAATATTTTTGCTGTTGGTTTATATTGGCAAGAAACTAGCATGACCTCAGTAGGCATAAAGGTCAGGCACAATATTGGGAGTTGTTGTCTTCCAGGCATTATATTTTCTTTAATTTAATTATCCAGTTTAATGAAGGCAGTTGTGCAACAAACGTTTGTGACAAGAGAGGTTGAACTCTTATAACATGATCAGGGCCAAATGGCAAGTTTGGAACTGTTATTTCAAACTAAGGATCAAGAAAGCAGATAATGAGGAGGAAAACAAGCTAAAGTTGAACAGCCTGAATTATAGGATCATATTCAACCTGAGGTCAAGTAGCCAGGAAATCAGTATAAGACACAACCATTAGGATCCTCTTAAAGATTGAAAGGTCAAGGACTTGATTTAGAGATCAGGGAGCCTGTCTGTAGTAACTAGTTGTCAGGAAGGAGCCGGGGTGTGGGACTATCAGTTGCCTGGAGCATAAGGAGAGGTCAGAACACACATGAGATCCAGAATTCAGACCCAGGGAACCTGACATAAGGAAACCAATGCCCAAAGCACTGTCACAATCCAAAGGCAACAGTGTTTTAAACTAAGCATTCTTTTTTTTTTTCTTCCAAGATTTTATTTAAATTCAAGTTAGCTAACATATAGTGTATACTGGTTTCAGGAGTAGAATTTAGCTATTCATCACATATATATATATATATATATATATATAACACTCAGCGCTCATCACAAGTGCCCTCCTTAATGCCCATCACCCAATCTACCCCACCCTTCACCCACCTCACCTCCAGCAACCCTCAGTTTTAAAACGACTTCGATTTTGGCTCAGGTCATGATTTCTCGGTTTGTGGGTTCAAGCCCCACATGGCGCTCTGTGCTGACAGCTCAGAGCCTGGAGCCTGCTTCGTATTCTTTGTTTCACTCTCTCTCTGTCTCTCCCCAACTCGTGCTCTGTCTCTGTCTCTCTCTCTCTCAAAAATAAATAAATATTTTAAAAATTCAAAAAAAGAGACTCTTATGGTTTGCCTCCCTTCTGTTTTTACCCTATTTTATTTTTCCATCCCTTCCCCTATGTTCAACTGTTTTGTTTCTTAAATTCCACATAGGAATGAAATCATATGGTATTCTTGATGTATTCTTCATACTTTCTGTCAGAACATGGGGAAGTCTCAAAAGGCTTCAAGTTTCATTCCTATAATCTATTTATTTGATCTGGTTTGTTACATCTTTGGCCTCATTCTCTATGACTCATCCCCCAAATCTCTTTGTGGTAGCTTCACTGGGCTACTACCTCTTTGACGATGTCAAGCACTCTTGGGGTATTCACATTTGCTGTTGCCTTCAAAAGCCTTCATTTGAAGGGTTCAGTTTCCCATTTCTTTCAGGGTTTTGTTACGATATCACTTCCTCATGAGGTCTTTCTTAAAAGCCTCATGTAAAATAGAACCAACATATCACCTTTCATCCCTTAGCTTGTTTCATTTTTATTCATAGATCTTATCCCCATAATATTGTATTGCATCTTAATTGTTTGTATCCAAAATATAAGTTCTAGAAGGCTAAATGATATGTTTATTGCATTTCCCACCTTATCTCCAGAACCTAGAATAAAGCCTAGCATATAATATTTATTGAAAGAATAAATAAGTGAATAAATATTTTGAGTAGAAACTGTAGGTATCTCAAAATTTAAATAAGAAGATGGAGTTATGGATATTTTTGTAAATTCAATGATGAAGCAGATACTGTCCATGAGTATAATTAGGATGACAATATGTTACAGTTTGCACAGGACCATCTTATACCATTGTAGTGATGAAAAATAATTGATATGATACTCATAATATTTTGGTTTGAATAATTTAAGATCATCCTTAGTTTAATGTTTAGGGGAAGCCTGTATGAGATAAGAGCAAATTATAGGTAAATTTAGACAATACTAGTCTCATCTGTCTTAGATTGTAAGTACCTAATGGGAAATAATATGACAATTTTTTTTGACTGGTTCTTTAGCTATTATAACAGTATGTACCCTTATTGGAAGCCAATCTCTAAGGTAATTGCTACAATATCAAATGATTTAGTTAGGAGTCAGTCAGGTAACAGGAGTGTGTGGAGTGGGCAGACAGAAAGATAATGGGGAATGGTGAAGATTATGTGGAGCTAGATTTCCATGTCCCATCTAAAGAGGGCAGCTGCTGTGCAGCCACAGTAATTGTATTGCTATGTCAAAACACAGGCCCACTAGTGCAGCCCTTATATATTAAAAAAATTTAGGGGCACCTGGGTGGCTCATATGGTTAGGCATCCGACCCTTGATCTCAGCTCAGGTCACGATCTCACAGTTTGTGGGTTTGAGTCCCATTGGAGCCTGCTTGGAATTCTCTCTCCCTCTTTCTCTGTCCCTACCCCACTTGTGCACTCGCTCGCTCTCTCTCTCTCAAAATAAATAAACTTAAAAAATTTTTTTAAATTTATGTAAAATCTCCAAAACTTAAATGTTGACAATAAATTCAAAAGGTATAAAATAATTCTGTAAGCAAACTAAATCACATCTTCTGTCAAGATACAGCCTGTGAGTTTCTTCTAAATCTAAAATGTGATCAAAATATCATATAAATGTATGTGAGGTTTACATCCCATGTCTAGAATGAGGAAATGAACTAAAAGAGAACTGTAAGAGCCACAATTCCCAATTAAATTGCTTACTTTAGGATTTCAGGACTTCCTTGTGCTTAGGGGCATCATAGGGATTTTACCATTTCTTTATAAAGACCCTAGTCAGATGTTATGAGTATATAATCTTGGTGTCATTTTGTTTTAGATTTTTTTTTATTATTTTTAAAAATAAATTCTGGAAACATTTGGCCACAGACTTCTTTGCACACTTATGGAATGTTAAATAGTAAGAAATAATCTCCAGAAGCAGCCTCAAGAGAGGAAACATTGGGTTTGAGACTTGGAAGACATTTTAAAGAAAAGCAAGATGGAGAACTGGAAAATAAGAAAATAGATCAAGGTGAAGCAACCCTATTGGGAAAACAGAGAAATTATTCAAGTACTGAGACTTGAAGAAGCTAGTCTATAAAATAACGATATGGTTCCCTGGTGGGTCATAGAAGAGAGAGGAGACAAAGTTATAGAAAACTAATTTGCTAAATTGTAAAACTCCCATGATGAGACCATTATCACTCTTATGTAATATACATTAATTACATTAAAGCTGGTAGGTGCTCTAAAAGGCAAATAATAAAGAAGTGTCCTATTTTTTTGTCAATGAGCAGTCAAAATGTTCAAATTCTACCTAATAGCTGATCTGGTAGCTTATCAAAGGTCAGGTTGGTGTTGTCCAAAATAAATCAATATAAGAAAATCTCCAAACACTAAAATCATGACACTCTGAACATTGTCAACCTATGTGTGAAAAGGAGGTGGATGAGAATGAAAAAACATTATATTAAATAATACTTATATACTGTTAACTGCCTTACATATGAGGTTACATGATGTCAAAGAGGTACAGCATCATCTGACTGAGGTAGAGGGGATGGGACAAAGGCTTCTGCCCAGGCTGGATAGGATAGCAACTTCGGAAGATAGTTAAAATGACTGAGAAACTGGAGTTAAATAGAGAGGAAACTAGGAGGATGAGGTTTTCAGATCACTAGAATAATGCCAGGAGATAACAAGTGGCAGAAAAATGAAAAAGACAATGAGAAGGGAACAGCTATGAAAGAATAATGGACAAGCATGATAAAAAAAAAAAAGAAAGAAAAAGAAAAAAAATACATGCTAGAAAAACTGGCCAGAATGTAGGGGGGACAACTAGACCCAGAGCAATAGGGGGCATTCAATTCCTGTATTTAAGAAACATCTGTTTGGTCTTTTTGGTCTTAGGGTTGTGAGGAGAACAATTTTGAACAGAGGTCAAAATCACTGGACCAAAGTTTGGTGTCCACTCAGGATACACAAAGGTGCAAAAACCGTACAACCTAACAATGAGGAAAATATGGAGAAACCACAAAATCGTAACTTTCCTTAAGTTTATCAAAGAGCTAATTTCACAAGACTAACTATCCTAAAATCCTAAAAGAGACAACATTTCCAAGAAGAAAACTGAACCTCAAAAATGCCTCACTTGTGACCAAGTACAGCAAGAAGAGGCACTTGACAAAAGGTAAGCCAGTTATATGCATGCTCCTTCTCAGAAGGTTCAACCGGTTGCTTAGAATTACAACTGGCATCAAATTAGGAGACTGAAAAATACTGTTGGTGGTGCAGGTCTGTAGAAATTATTGGCTACAGGGAGTGGTGAGCAGGCACATAGCTGCCTTGCTTGCACCTTTTATAGATGAAGAAAAGGCCCCATGCAACTGGAGGAGTGGCAGAAAGGCCAATCACATATAGAACACACAGGCAAAGACACAGAGCAGCTGGTTAAGGAGTAAAAAGTTAACTCTACCTCTGGAAGAGGTAAAAAACTATTATGCGGCTAAAATTCTATAAGTAATACCATGTAGAATTCCCCTAATGCAGTGGAAGGGAAAAGTAACTCCCAAGCAAGACCAATGGTAAATAGAAGGCAGAGTTTTATTGAATTCAGTTTGCTATTAATTCTTAGTGTTTTGCAATCTATATTCATGAGACATACTGGTTTCTAATTTTTTATGATGTGCTTGTCTGACTTTGACATTAGGGTGTGCTGACTTCTAACAAGTTGGGAAGCACTCCATTGTCCTCTAGTTTTGGAAAAGTCTGCAGATCAAGATTATTTCTCTTTTAAATCATGTCCTGACCACTAATTCTATCAAGTCCTGAGAGAGGGGGTTGAAGTTCCCAACTATAATTGTAGAAATTTCTATTTATATTTCAGTTCTATCAGTTTTTACTCTATGTATTTTGGAGATTTCTTGTTAGATGCATACATAATTAGTATGGTTATGCCTTAATGAATTGATTTCTTCATTATTATGCAATGTCCTTACTCATCGCTGGTAATATTTTCTCTGAAGTCATATTACTGGATACTAATATAGGTACTTGGCTCATTTGTATTAGTGGTATTTTGGGTATATATTTCCTATTCTTTTAAAAATCTATATCTTTGTATTGAAGGTGAATCCAGCAACATCAAAACTATTACACAGTGTGATCACATTGAATTTATCCCCAAAATGCAAGGTTGGTTTAGAGAACAATTAAGGCACTACTCAATATTAAAGAAGTAAAAGACAAAAACACATTTCAATAGATACAGAGAAAAACAATTAACAAAATTCAACATCCATTAATGATACAAGTTCTCATCATACTAGGAATATAAGAAAACTTCCTCACCCTGATAAATCTATATAAAAAGCTTACAATTAACATCATAATTAAGTTAGTTTCACATCGGTGAAAAACTGAATGCTATATACTAATATCAGCTAAAAAGTAATACATCTGCTCTCATCCATCCTATTCAACATTATACTGGGGGTCCTGGACAGTGAAATTGGGCAAAAAAAGGAAAAACAATAAGTAAATGAATAAATGAATAAATAAATGAATTGTAAGAATAAAAAGGTTTTAATTAATAAATGACATTATATACAATGAAAAAGTAAGAATGACCTATGAGAAAGCTTATAAGTCTAACAAATATTTTCATGAGTTTGTAGGATAAAAAGTTAACATATAAAATATCAATTACACTTATACATACTAGCAATGAAGAATTAGAAATTAAATTTGAAAATAGTACCATTACAGGAGTACCATAAAACATAAAATAATTAGAAACAAATCTAGGAAAATATGTGCAAGATTTTCATGCTGAATATTACAAAACATTGGTTAGAGAAATCAGGAAGATTTGTACCAATGGAGACCTATTATTGGAAGACAAAATATGGTCAGGAGGTCAATTCTCCCCAAATTAGTCTATAAATAATTGTACACAGTCTCATCCCAAATCCAAGCAAAATTTTCTTTGCAAAAGAAAAAACAACAACAACCGGTGATCTTGTACTGCTTGATTTTAAGGCTTAATATAAAGCTACAATAATAAAGAAAGTATGGTATTTGCTAAAGAATGGACATATAAATCAGTGGAACAGAATGGAGTCTAGAAATAGTCCCACTCATATACGTCACTGGATTCCCAAAAAGGTGCAAAGGTAGTTCATTAAGAAATGACACGGGGCGCCTGGGTGGCGCAGTCGGTTAAGCGTCCGACTTCAGCCAGGTCACGATCTCGCGGTCTGTGAGTTCGAGCCCCGCATCGGGCTCTGGGCTGATGGCTCGGAGCCTGGAGCCTGTTTCCGATTCTGTGTCTCCCTCTCTCTCTGCCCCTCCCCCGTTCATGCTCTGTCTCTCTCTGTCCCAAAAATAAATAAACGTTGAAAAAAAAAATTAAAAAAAAATAAAAAATAAAAAAAAAAAAAAAAAAGAAATGACAGAACTTTGGGACACCTGGGTGGTTCATTTGGTTAAGTGACCCACTCCTGATCTCAGCTCAGGTCAAGATCTCAGGGTTCGTGGGATCAAGCACTGTGTTAGACTCTATGTTGACAGTGCAGAGCCTGCTTGGGATTCTCTCACTCCCTCTCTCTGTTCCTCCTTCTCTCTCAAAGTAAATAAATAAACTTTAAAAGAAAAATAAATGACATACTTTTCAATAAATAGTGCTGCAACACCGGGACATCCATATTGTAATATCTGGACATCCACTGACTCTCAACACTTACCATGTATGAAAATTAACTCAAAATGGCCATAAACTTGAGAGAGACTCACAAGAGAAATGTTGTGGCCAAAGATGGGCCTAAGTTAGAAATATTTTGGCTCTTTGTCTCATAAAGTGAATTTGAGCTTTAACTTATTTCAAGTGTTTATCATTGTGGAAAACATTCAGAGAACAATTCGATATTTGACAGAGCTTCAGCGCAGGGAATGGGCAACAAGCTTCCAGGCAAAGATCTTGATTATTAGCTATGCTCTTTGGAAGAGAAATCTTCCTGCTTTTGTTCTCCAGCTTGCTTTAGCCCACTGAACAGAAACTATGTCTTTCCCCTCCATACACTTCCCAAGGTGTACTAGTTTCCTAGAGCTGCCATAATAAAAATGTTGGCAGAGCCACAATACTGTAGGAGAATCCTCCGGTGTTTCTTCCTAGTTTCTGCTCGTTTTCTAGAAATCTTTGGTATTCCTTGGCTTGCAACTGCCTAATTCTAGTCTCTGATTTGTCATCACATGGTGTTTTCCCTACCTGCCTATGTCTTCACATAGCTGTTTTCTTGTAAGGACAGCAGGTCATCTTGGATTAAGAGCCCACCATACTCTAGTATGACTTCATCTACATTAATTACATCTACAATGATCCTCCTTCTTTTTAAATTTTTTTCTAACGTTTATTTATTTTTGAGACAGAGAGAGACAGAGCATGAACGGGGGAGGGTCAGAGAGAGAGGGAGACACAGAATCTGAAACAGGCTCCAAGCTCTGAGCAGTTAGCACAGAGCCCGACGCAGGGCTCGAACTCCCGGACCGCGAGATCGTGACCTGAGCCAAAGTTGGACGCTTAACCGACTGAGCCACCCAGGCGCCCCAATCCTCCTTCTAATTAAGGTCACATTTTGAGGTGCGAGGGATTAAAATCTTTATTATTTGGGGGAAAGGAATAATTCAATTTATAAAACAAGGTACAGAGAATTGGGTCTTTATTGCCTAGAAGACATTCCATTCTCACTAGTAAGTCTGAAAGGACAGTTGTCTTTAGTTCTAGATCCATCATGTTAGGGGTTAAAAGAGATCTCCATTTACAAAGCTGGCTTTATCCATAATTAATCTTCCTGCATGAGATTATTCTCTATCCCTGGTCTCAGTTTCTTAATTCAGCTCCCAAATGGGACTGGGTCCTTACTCAGAAAGCTAAGGAGCCCTTTTCTCATTCTTGTCAGCTGTGTCCTCCTGGGTAGGACCCTGCTGCTCATATTTTACAATCAGGATATTTTACAATCTATGTCTAAGACATTGCCATCCACCAGTCTTGTAGGTCTACCCTTCCCCACATCCTATCTGACTTTAAACATTAAGGAATAAGCCTCAATGAATAAAGTAAATATTAACAAATAAAATAGATTAAGGATAATGACAGCAAGATAAAAACTCTCTTGAGCACTAGTGGCTTTGTGCTTTAAAATTCACAAACCACAAAATAGGAGAAATACTAATTCATATACTTATCAGTCATCATATTTTTATTTGAATACGATTTCCTTTCTCATTGGAAGTGTTTGAGCCACCCTATAAAGGTATGGGTTCCCCCAGGAGCTGTCCTTGGTACTAGTCTCCCACTACCTGGTTCCCTTATAAAGTCTGAGAGTCACAGAATTTTACATATACTACTTGGAGGTCATGTCTGAATGAAAGATTCAACCTCCCAAATTAACTTTTGGGCATTTCACACAGACATCCTATAACACAGTATTGTATAACAACACTTAGTAATATACCTAATCACATTATTGTAAATTAAAAAGGGGAAAAAATACTTCTATACAACCCAAGAGTAACACAGACAACAAGAAGACCATGGAATAATATTTTCAGAGTGCCAAAGTAAAATAAGTTTGAGATGACATCTATCCATCCAGACAAGCAGTAATTTATATGTAAGAGATACTACTCTCAGACAAATAAGGCCTCAAAATTTTTACTTCACAAGAAGAGTCCTCTTTGCAGACATTTAGTGGCAGCTCTCCAGGAAGGGAGAAGTAAATCTACGAACAGACTCTGAGATGCATTAGAAGAAAGCTAAATAAATAACTCAGTGAAATTTACTGTGTTCTAAATAAGTAAACTCCCCCATGTTATACAGTATTACCCAGGCTCTGCTGTGATAGCAAATTAACTGTTACCAGTCAGTGGCTTCATTTAGCAAAGGTCTATTTTTTCACTTTATATACATACAAAATATAATAGGACAAAACAAAAAATCTTCATTTTCTTTGAACATATATGGAATATTCTTTGAAAATGACCAAATATTAGACCACAAAGAAACACTGTTAATAAATACCTTAAGGTCAATATCATACAGATTGATAAATCATCATAATGCAGTTAAATTAAAAATCAATGTGACAAAATGATAATAAAAACATCTCATATGTCTGAAAGCTTAAAACACAAGCAAAAACCTCTGAAATAAACTTCGTTTTAAAAATAGATATTATAAAATTTCAGGTTGTTTCTGTACACAAAAAAGAAGGAAATCAAAGTATATATGAGGCTATGGGGTAGGCAGAATTCCGAGAAGTTCCCCAAGATTCCTACCCGTTACATAATTCTCTCCCTCTGAGTGTAAATAGCATTGTGAATAGGACAGGGCAGTCACTCCCTTGATTAGGTTACATTACATGGCAAAGATGAAGGAGTTTTTCATAATTAATTGAAGTCCCTAATCAGTTGACTTTGAGTTAATCCAAAGAAAGATTATCCCTGGTAGGCCCAACCTAATCAGGTAAGTATTCAAAAGAGAGATTCCCCTGCTGGTTTTGATGAAGTAAGTTGCAGTGCTTTGAGACAGCCACGTGGTTAGTACATTAGGGTGGCTTCCAGGAGTCTACCAGGGATGACCTCCCAGGCTAACAGCAAGTGAGAAAACAAACAGGGACCTCACTTTGCAACCAGCAACTTGAACCTTGCCCACAACTTTGGGAGCTAGGAAGTAGATCTTCCCCTAGCTTGCCTCCAGATGAGGGTGCAGCTGGTCAACACTTTCATTTCAGCCTGTGAAGTATTAGAGAAGTCCCAGCTAAAACATGCTGGGCATTTGACCCATGGGTACTATGATGTAATAAATGTTTTACACCTCCAAGTTCATGCAGCAATAGGAACTAATACAGGCTGATAAACTCTGATCCCCAAACCAAATAAAATAGAAGTATGTGTTTTACTTAAATACATAAATGCAAATATCCTAATGTTAGTTATCTGAATTCAATAAGATTTGCAAAATAATACATAATTGGTATCTTAGCAAAGGACTGAATCATTTTCTGTCTTTTCTACTCCCAACTCTAAATCCCACACATCTACTTCTGAGTAAATGAGCACCATGAGGCAGCATGAGATGACAGGTGATGAAGGCAGGAGGAGAATTACTGTAGATCTATCTACTCTCTGGGGTAGACAATTGCTGGGGAAGAACCCATGATCATGGATCTTGGAGATATATGGACAACCCACTAACCTTCGGGGAGGGACACCTCATAAATATGCCTGATCTTGGTCTCTAGGAAAGGAGAATGAACTGAAATGATATCAGCTGAGTTATTTCTATCTTTGAGACTTAGAGAGAGCAAAAGATTATAAAGCAGAGAGCCATCCCATGGATCCATACTGACAGAGACTCTGAAACTATCCTCTATTCTCCAGGATGCTTCCAGTACCAGACACAATGAGTGGGCAAACAAAATTACAACACTCCTAAGACAGAACAACAGCCAGTGAGTATAAGATCAAGAACACAGTCCAATACAATTCCCAAATTCTAAGGACAAAAAGAAAACCCGACAAACTTCCAGATAAAAATGTTATTTACAAAGGTAAAATAATCACAGGGCATCAGATTTCCAGTTAAGAGTAGGTTGTTTGCCACTTTAACATATATTCTCTGAATGTCACACAACTACTCCCACCCCTGCTGCAACACATTTAAACCTCTAAAGTTAATTTTCAAGAAATAAGATTGTATCATTAGTCTGACACTTAGAACTTTACTATACTTACAGTGGATGTTTAGTATTTAGGATTTAAACAAGTACTTATTTCCAGCCCCAAACATGTTAGAATGAATAGGCCAGTGTGAAAGCAGAATATTCACAGAATACGACAGCATTGAAAGAATCCATCCAGCCACTTAACTCATCTGAACAAAATTCTTGAGAGGCAACATATGGGTCAGTGCAGAGATCTCAAGGAAGGAAGTGTTGAGCAAAGAACATTGCAATGCATATCAAGTTCAAGTCATACATTATATATTAAAGTAAACTATCTAGGAATCTGTTACTTAAATGCTAAATAACTAATGTTTAAGTATAAGGGGGCCTATAGATGAAATATTCTTATTATAACTCAGCTATACCTGCAAAACTCAGCATTTGGGAGAGACAGAGAGAGAGGTAGGGAGAGGTGTTTGGATAAGAGAGATCAAGTAAAAAAAAATCCTAAAGATCTTATCTATGTCAGAGAGAAGGAAAATAGAAAAAGTAAAAATATTTAAAAGTTGCAATTTATTAACAGAAGTATATTGGTTGTGGATGTTTTGAAAACATTGATTTCATATAATAGTAAAGAAATATATGTTTGATAAGGAGTATTGAGAAAAAGAAATAATTAATGCAATGGAAAACTTATAAATTTTAAATTAAATGAAAAATGAAATGTGTAACAAACCAGAAAAAATAGGGAAATAATAGCCATGAACGAATATAAAATGAAAATAACCATTAATAATAACACATCATCAAAGCACCCAGTCATGACAGTCCTGGTGCATAGGGTCAATTTTCCTGGTAATGACAGCTAAAAAGGATTGACAAAAATCAACTTCTAAGAAGTGGAAAGACCTAATAAGAAACCAAAAAAAAAAACTGCCAGGCTAATATAGGAAGAGAACTACATTTCAGTGGTGAGCCAGAACTTTTTGCCTCAGGGGCAAATGCTCATTCAGAAAAGGCAGCTCAGAGACAGGTTCTGGAGACGGGCAAGAGAGATGTAGGGTGTCTGGGTCTGAGTACTGAGTTTATGGGAGACAGGAGAGGAAGAAGAATTTTCATGTATAACACTTTGCTCTGAGACCATATTCCAAAATTTAGAATGTTGCTGAGAGGTTAAATATTTTGGTGTTTTGTGAAGTAGAAGAAATGGGGTTTGGAGTCTGGCATGCACCAAAGACAGAAGTCCCAGTGTAACAGTCCTGTTCCAGACTAGAGAGAAGTTTTCTAAAATGGTGGTACAGACTAAGCTATGGCTAGTTATCTAGCTGAATCAGAAATTTCTTAACCCTTAGTCTTAAGACTGCTACTGCCCTCAGACGCCCTGCAAAAAATAGGCAATATCCTCCTTCAAAGGGCCTAGCATCATCCTAGATTTGAAATTATTTCTGAAAACATGTTTCTAGTAATATATTAAGAAAACACTATAAATCATACCTGGTGAGAAAACAAAATGATCTAGAAACAAGAGAAGCATATACCTAGGGACCTCAGATACTAGAATGATCAGATACAGATTGAAAACAGCACTTCTGTTTATTTCTGAGATAAAAGTCATACTTGAAAAAAGTCAGAAAGGAACTGGAAACTATTATAAGTAATGTTAAAGCATTTAAAAAGCACCAAGTAGAAATAGATAACTGAATTTGAGAATGAATTAATGGATTGGGGCACCTGGGTGGCTCAGTCGGTTAGGCATTGGCTTCGGCTCAGGTCATGATCTCATGGTTTGTGAGCTTGAGCCCCACATTGGCCTCTGTGCTGACAGTTCAGAGCGTGGAGTCTGTTTCAGATTCTGTATCTCCCTCTCTCTCTCTGCCCCTCCCCTGCTCATGCTCTGTGTCTCTTTCTCTCTCAAAAATAAACATTACAAAAATTTTTTTAAAAAGAATGAATTAAGGGATTTAAAACAGCAGGTATTTTGAAAAAAAGTATTCACAACTAAGTACTAAAAGATGAAAATGCATCTTTATTGCAAGATGCACAAATGCAACTGTATTGTGACATACACAGTACAGTTAAAATGTCTAAAATACACTTAATTGGAGTTCCAGCAGATGAGGAGAGAGAATATGGAAACATTTGAAGAAGAGGTAACAGCTAGGAATTCACAGATTCATCAATTCACAGATTCAAGGAGGATATATTTTCAAATAGATAGTATGTGTGTACATGCATGTGTGCACAAAGTACACAAAGACATATTAAAGTAAAACTTCTCATTGAATTAATCCAAAGACAATAAGAATCTTAAAAGCAATCAGAAGAAAAGTTACCATCAAAGACGTGACAGGCAACTAATTTATTTCTACTACCACTGGAAGCTAGAAGACAATAGAAAAAATACCTTCAAGCTAGCAGAAAGTAACTGATAAACTAGAATTCTCTACCCAGTGCATATACATTTAAAGAATAAGGTGAAATAAAGATAATTGCAGACCAAAACCAAAACAAACAAACAGCTGAAAGTATGTCATCAGCAGACCCAACTAAAAATATTTAGGGCAGAAAGAAAATGATCCCAGGTAAGACTGTGTTAGGATAGATGACTCCTAGAAAATTTTACTTGTGTCAGTGAAAAGTCTTAATTTTAATAATAAGATTAGAGATAAATGTGATTAAATTTTAAACAGGAAGATACTATATGATTAAGTAAAGTTTAAAAAGGGGCATATTTAGACATTAAAATCAAAATATCCCATTTGATTTAGGAATTTTTAAAATAGGAATCTTTTAAAAAATTTTTTTAAATCTTTATTTTTGAGAGAGACAGAGAGAGAGAGAGAGAGAGAGAGAGAGAGAGAGTGTGAGTGGGGGAGGAACAGAGAGAGGGAGACACAGAATCCGAAGCAGGCTTCAGGCTCCGAGCTGCCAGCACAAAGCCCGATGTGGGGTTTGAACTCACAAACTGTGAGATCATGACCTGAGTTGAAGTCGGATGCTTAACCGACTGAGCCACCCAGGCGCCCCTAAAATAGGAATCTTAAAGTTAGAAATATGAACTGACAATGAAAACATTTTGGGAAAGAGTTAAGTCCCTGTCACATCCATAACTTCTCTAGATCTTCTTGTTCTGAACTATTTCAGGGGAGAAGAAGGAAGTCTAGGAGATCAGGGGATTGTGGATTTCCAGAATAGCTCCCCTTACTCAACCTCCCTCACAGCTTAACTTAAGCTAAATCTAGATTTAATTTTGAGTTTGAATGTGGGATATCCAGGACAGGAATCTTCAGGACATCTGTTCCACCAATATAATTTCAAAGGGACTAAAAGCTGAGATATCTTTTAAAACTACATAATTCTATACATACTTTGAACCTTCTAAACTCGAATATCTAAAGATAGGGCCCAGAAATCTGTCTTTCTAAAAATCTCTCTAAGTAATTCCTCTCAATCCAGCACTAAACTGAGAACAGGTATTTGAGA
Organism: Lynx rufus; assembly: GCF_022079265.1. Lineage (NCBI taxonomy): Eukaryota > Metazoa > Chordata > Mammalia > Carnivora > Felidae > Lynx > Lynx rufus. The sequence goes on from NW_025814831.1 coordinate 39,385,297, forward strand.
ACCATAGTTCTAGTCCCATCTCTAACAAAATTTGTAATTTGAGGGCTCTGATTAGCTCAGGACAGGGGCAAAAAGGATGTAAACAACACTGTTACGCTAAAGGAGCTTTCAGTCTAATTGGGAGAAAGCTGTATAGAATAAGTTAATTATATACTTATAAAGTCTGTACAAATGGAAGGACACATAGGCAAAGTTAGGTGGAGTCAAGGACAGTTACATGGAGGAGACAGCACCTGGTAAATATCAAGGGATGAACATGTGATTAGGGTGGGGTGTTGAGTGACAGGCCAGGGAGAATTGTAAGAGGCAGACTTTCCAGACAAAGGGAACAATATAAAAACCATGTTATTAAAAAAATCTTTATATTTTTATAGGCCCTTAAACCTGGGAGTGAACCTACTTCCCCCAGGGGAGACTCCCTGAGATCTTCCATTTATAATCAAACAGTTAACCCATATTAAGAATTCATGAAACTCTATGCATTTGGCTACTTATGATGAATTTAAACTCTGGGGGCCTTCTCAAGTGTAATCTTTTGTTTAAACTCTTTCTTCCCATCTCTCTTGCAACCATGCTCCTTTGATGACAGCCAATTTGAGGACAGGGAGATTTGCAAACTCAAAAGGCAATAAAAGAATACTGCTACCAATGATGGCGGTAATAAACATCTCACACATGAACAACATTGTTGCCCCTGCTACCCTACCTACTGCCTGGATTCAGGACCTAGAGGGATGGGTGGAACTTGGGGAGGTGGTATAATGGGTACACACCACAATCTGCGTCTGATGAGTCTCTGAACACAGGTACCATGGATTAACACTAAGTGAAGTCCTAAGGAGGGATATTAACATCCTCCAGTCTATGGGTTATTTAAAATGTTTATGTATCTTTTTAAAAAATAAGATGAATTCTCTCACATTGGTTTGAACAGAGTCATGGCACGAGGGAATTGCAATTTCAGTGCTAGAGAGGAGGTTGTTGCTGTTGCTATGGTTTCTGTGATGTGGATGCTGTAAACCCATGAAACAGCACCAGTACACAATTATGCAACTATACTGCGGCACATCAGAATTATTTTTCCTTTGTTTTTCTTTTTCTCTCAGTACCAGAAAAGCCCAAACCCACAATCAGTGAAATTATAATAAAATAACTTCATTGATTCCTGTATTTTTTATTATACTTTTTCACATACTTTAAGAGGGAGATGTAAAACAATATTCTACCAAGGCAAATATTTTCACATGTTATACATCTTCCATAATTCAGTTTCCATTTCTTGCTCACTTCAGGGTACACACATTTTAATAGCAAGGAAAATGTTAGAAATATTTTATATTCTGTTGGATTCTGACCAAATATAATTCTTCATTGTAATACTAAAACAGATTTGAGTGTGTTATGTTCTTCCTAATAGAAATAGCGGTATAATAAATGGGAACTTTAAATCAATATTAGGTTTGCCAGTAATTCATTAAGGTTTAACATTGTAATAATTAGCAATTAAAGAGCAGAAGTTCTGGTTTCCATTCTTTTTCTGAATTTTTAAATGAGTATAACTTTTGGGTTGTCTGTCACTGCCTAATTTCATTGGCCATAAAAATGATCTTTAGGGAAAAAAAGTTAGAGAGGGAGAGAGCCAAACCACAAGAGACTCTTAAAAACTGAGAATAAACTGAGGGTTGATGGGGAGTGGGAGGGAGGGATGGGTGAGTGGTGGGCATTGAGGAGGGCACCTGTTGAGAGGAGCATTGGGTGTTGTATGGAAGCCAATATGACAATAAATTTCTCATTTAAAAAAAAGAAAAGAAAATAGATCCACATATACAAGTTCAGTTGTGCTGGTCATATTAATTATGATCTAGTATTGTGATACTTATTCCTAGTAAATAAGCCAGATGTTATATAGGCAAATGCTTCTTATCCAGGAGAAATAATAATTTTAGTACATGTCATGCTTTCCTTCTCAAGTCTCTATTATATTAATATTCATATGATGTTTCTGGCATCTGTATTATTTCCTTACAACTTACCAATAGCATTAATCCTTCAATAACATTTATGTAACTTTAATTCAATGGGCATTCTTAAAGAAACCATTAGGGAAATCATATACTGTTGGTTGGTCTGGTGCACAAAAACACGTGCAAATGAAACAATCTATTTCCACAAAAGAATTTATGGTCTAGTTAGGAAAAGAAGCTTAACTCTTGAACAATATAAAGTAGAACATATTCAATGTTGAAAATATTATATACTGAAATGTATTTTGTAACCTTATGTATTAAGACTTTGTTGGGATTACTATTCAATTTTTTAAATGTTTGTTTACTTTGAGGGAGAGAGACACACACAGAGCACAAGTGGGGGAGGGGCAGAGAGAGAGAGAGAGAGAGAGAGAGAGAGAGAGAGAGAGAGAGAGAAAGGGAGATACAGAATCTGAAGCAGGCTCCAGGCTCTGAGCTGGCAGCCCAGAGCCTGATGTGAGGTTTAAACTCATGAACAGTGAGATCATGACGTGAGCCAAAGTCAGATGCTTAACTGAGCCACCCAGGCGCCCCTGTTGGGGTTACTATTCAAATGCTGCATTTAGATAGTACCTGGAGCACTGAGAAGAAAAGGTGGTGTTTTGGGAACTTGTGGGGTTAGTGAGACCAGACCATTCTTTCTTCTATTTCTCAGTGTGTATTCATTACTGCTCCATCCTTAGGGGACCCTACATCATCTTATAAACTATCAAATTGTCAGGGGGATAAAAGTCTCTAAAGATATTTTTAATGATACTAACATCTTATTTTTCTCTTATGTTGGCTAAAATGTATGCCACAATGTTTATCTGTTGGCCACCTGTCTACTGTGACTTACCTCTGACTTGCTTCTGACTACAAGGCATTGGTAGGACATTAGGTCACTTTAAAAGTGTGCTCTGATGTCTGGTTGATCACCTTCCAGCCCTGTTGCCCTCAGTGGACTTTCCCCTCTATGCTATGTAGCATGAGCAGGCATATTTCTCTGCAGGTGGGGGCAACCAAGCTGTAATAAAGGATACAATCCAGCCTCCTAATTATCTCTTCTCTGTTAAAAACATGTTGTTAAATACAGTATTTATAAAAATAGAAATATGGATCAATTCATCATTCTCTGCCACAATTCTAGAAAAGCTAATATTGTACTCCTCACTCACATCCAATCTTGAATTCCTAGTGTCCAGTGAGTCTTTATGTTTATTACTTATGCTTATCTTTATTTCTTCAGAAGTTTACTAAACAGTACTCGCTGTGACCTCTGTTCCTGACCTAATAGATTCTTGAGATGATAGTATCATTCTAAGTAGAAAATTTATATGATCACAAGGCAGAAAAGCAAATTGGTGTGTCTTCTCTGGTTTTAATAATGGTCCAGATCACATTTTTATAAGGAATAACTCCTCTGTTCTGGAATGTGCTGGAATCGTGAACATCTATTTTGCTTATTTTAGTTGTGTTTTTTCTTCCCAGCATCACTTAAGCCACTTTAGTAATATTTGCGTAAGTGTCCTCCCTTTATTCCATATGACTTTAATGGAATTGTAAGTCAACATATTCTACTGATCACCCCTCCAGCCTCTATAGGGATTAGCATATAAATCAAACCTGCAAGCAAGAGTTCTGTCTTGATATTGATATACAAGTAACTGGACATACCTTTACATTCCAGTATAGTTCTTAAACTACATTGGATGTTGTGATTATCTGGGTTTGACGCAAACAATGGCCATCTTCACCACTAATACAGGAAAAGGCAGAACTGACAGATGGAAAGAGAAAGGGAACCAGATGATATCATTTGAGTCCCCAGAACCAACTCTGCCAGATGATAGATCCATTTCTCTCTTGCATTGTTATGAACGTCCAAACATTTCTTTTTCTGCTTAGGCTAGTTTGAATTAGGTTTCTGCCAGGGGCACTATTCAAAGTATTTCACTACTACTCCAGCAGCATCACCAAATAATAAGAATACCAGCGAGTCAGAAGAGAAGCTGATATTAAAAAACCAGTACCACTGGACCTGTGTATCATGAATGAATCCCAGCCTTAATTTCTGTCATTTACAAGGGAAAGAATTCTAAGTAAGGAGGTAAAAGAGGATTACAAGGGGGTTAATATTTATAACACACTATGTAGTAGATATGCTGATCTTTATTGACATTATGTCATATAATCCTCACACTTGGCAAAGAGGAAATGGAAGTAAACTGGATTATTAACCTCATGTACAGATGAGAAAAACTGAGGCTTAAGGAGATTAGGTAATTTTTCCCAAGGCCATACAGCTGGGAAGTGGTGAATTTGAGATTCTCTCAAGACTATCCAGTCTCAAAAGTCCAAACTGGAGACACAAATGTCAATATGGCAATTTTCTAATTCTCTTGGCTCTTAAATTCTGTGTATAAGAGATCTTACTCTGGGAAATTAATGACTTCATGTTCATTTTAGACTCCTTTTAATTTGGTCTCTTGAAAGAACAGCTTTTATTAAAAGGCTGTGCTGATGACTCTGGTTTCAGTTAGTATCAAATGGCATATATAATTCTATCTCTCCAAATGACAAATATTTCCCCCAGTTTAGTCAAGTTCACATACAAGACAAGTTTCTATCAATTCTGATTTGCACATGCAATAGAAGTCTAAGCCTGGGTTTGTAGTCTGACCATTTTACTTCTAGGTATCCAGTCATATGGATAATTCTAAGAAACTTAGATGAGCTCCAAGATGAGCTATGACTGTACTATTTTCTGTTATTTAAATATCCTGAAAAGACAGATTTTTCCCTATGTTCTTTCTCAGGATAGTGGCTTGAATTTATATTTTACAAAATCTGGTCATATACTTATCACTAAATAATACAGTATCAACTAAAATTTTAGCATTACTGGCTAGTTATTCAGTCCTACAATTTGCCTTCCAATAGACAGAGGTACCCCATATTTGGTTTAAGGTGAATAATTTTATACTTATACTTTGACTTTTAATATTGCTGAAATGGCAGGGCACCTGGGTGGCTCAGTGGTTAAGCATCCAACTTCGGCTCAGGTCATGATCTCATGGTTTGTGGATTTGAGCCCCATATCGGGCTCTGTGTTAACAGCTCAGAGCCTGGAGCCTTCTTCAGATTGTGTGCCCCACTCCTCTCTTTCTGCCCCTGTCCCACTCAGGCTCTGTGTCCTGCTCTGAAAGAGGAAGGGAGGGAGGAAGGAAGGGGAGAAGGAAGGGGAGAAGGAAGGGGAGAAGGAAGGGGAGAAGGAAGGGAGGAAGGGAGGAAGGGAGGAAGGGAGGAAGGGAGGAAGGGAGGAAGGGAGGAAGGGAGGAAGGAAGGAAGGAAGGAAGGAAGGAAGGAAGGAAGGAAGGAAGGAAGGAAGGAAGGAAGGAAGGAAGGAAGGAAGGGAAATATTGCTGAACATAGCTTTTACCACATACAAAATAGGACTAGTGATATTTAGGAGACAGGGCACTTAATAGAGAAGGGGGCACACCTGCAGTTTCTTCATTGGTCTTCTTGAATTAAAATTGCCTGGGTGCACCTGGGTGGCTCAGTTGGTTGAGCATCTGACTTCATCTCAGATCATGGTCTCAAAGCTCATGAGGCTGAGCCCTGCATCCGGCTCACTGTCGTCGGCAAAGAGCCCAATTTAGATCTTCTGTCCCTCCACCCCGCCCCGCTCTGTCCTTTCCTGTTTGCACTCTCTCTCTCAAAAATAAATATTTTTTAAAAAAATTGCCAGTATTCCTCCACTTATATTCCATCTCAAAGAAATATCTCCTATATCTGCCAGAGAATATCTACTGTTCTTCTATCTTGTTTTGATAAAATGCTAAAAACAGAATTCCTTACTAAGAAAAAAATTGAAATCTCAATCCCTTCCATATTGTCAAAATGATATCACCCATGGAATTTATCTAAAGTGCCTTAAAGATTATTAAATTCAGATTGTTCAGGGGCACCTGGGTGGCACAGTTGGTTGAGTGTCTGACTCTTGATTTAGGCTCAAGACATGATCCCAGGGTCATGGGATCGAGCCCTGTGTTGGGCTCCATGCTGAGAGCACAGCCTGTTTAAGATTCTCAATCTCTCTCTCTCTCTCTCTCTCTCTCTCTCTCCCCCCCTCTTCTCCTCTCCCCTGCTCACACACTAAAATAAAAAAAAAGAAAAAAATAAATTCAGATTGTTCAACATATATGATGATCCACCAACCCTAATAAAAACTAAGCTGAGCTTTCTATAAATAGCAAAAGCAAGTTCTGTAGTACCCAATTCCAGTGCTAAGAGAGGACAGACCTCTCTGAGTTGCCACTCGGAAGTGCTGTTATCAGTGAAAATGCTCCATTTTCAGCTGAATTGTTCTTTGCGAATAACTGACTTTTCTGGGAATTAAAGACACTTTAGTAGGCATGCATCAGAGTGTACAGCCTGAATCTGTATGGCCTCATTGTGCCAGTAGGACATGCTGGGAGACTGGAAAAATTTAGATTGTCAGAATTCCTGGAGTATCTACTTTCTGGATTCCTTTGGCAGCTAAAGGGCAGAATAAGAGCCAGGGTTAGAACAGTATTCTAGGCATGACTGAATTCATATTCATGCCATTATGTAAAGATCAATTTGTTCTTTATTGCTTAACTAGAGCAGTAATTAGGAAAAGAAAGAATCTCTATAAACCTTATCAGAAGGTATATTAAATAATGCATTGGGATAGCCTTTCTGTATTCATAAGAGGCTTCAAACCTCTTACATTGTATTTAAAATAAACTGAAGTCATTAGTTATGTAAGCATCTATCTGAAAACATTATAGAGCCCATAATGTGTTCTTAGCACAGCCCTGGTGGCTCCTATGTTCCCTGCTATCAAGGGGCTTATAGTTTCATTGGGTAAGTAGCACTGACCCTTCCCTCCCCAAACAAGACTTACATTTGTATAGTGTCCATAATATGTGTATACACCAAAGAAAAGGAGGTCGATGAGTTAGAGAGGCAAGAGAAAAATGATATTCAATGATGAAGATACTATTCTAAAACGCAGACCCCCAAAATATAATGTACCTAGACAGAAGACCAGGAATTTAGAATTTTTTCCAAAAATGGAAATTCAAAAATTGGAATAATAATGATAGGTAACATTAACCAACAGTCAGTATTGTGAAGCAGTTAAGACTATGGATTCAGGAACCATATACAGAGATGAAATTTTCAATTATACCATGTAGCCAAATTAAATGGTCTCTCTGTGCCTAAGGTTCATCATTTCTAATATAGGAATAATAGTAGCAATTTTATAGAAGAATTATGTGAAAATTAACTGCATTAAAATACATATATAAAATAGTATCTGGCTCAGAATTAAGTGTTCAGAAAATGTGAGTTGTTTTTAATATTAATTGAGCACTTACTTTGTTCCTGTCATGAATTTAAGCAATTTGCATCTTTTATCTCATTCAATATTTACAAAGACCTTATGAGGTTTAGATGAGGAAATAAGAATAAAGAGATAAGGCAAATTTCCAAAGTTATTAAAGTACAAGTGCCTAAAGAAAGACATGGGCCTAGGCTGTTTGACTCCATACTCCATGCTATTAACTGCTATGCTATGCCCAAGCTTTTTAACTGCATCACTTCTTCCTGCCAAGTACCATTTTGTCCTAAGGACAGCATAGCTACAAAATATGAAACAATTAGTTCTTACAGATACAATCATCACTGATGATACTCTCATTCAAAAAAACAACAACTACTTGTATAGCTAGATTTCCGTTGGTAACATAAATATTCAAGTTGCAAACTATCCTACTTTGGGTTAATTCCACACTTGTTTAAATCTATTAAGGGTGTATAGGCTATTATGTAAAAATTGGGGTGTTCCATTTTTGCAAAAGATAATATTAGTTTATTTAAATATCTACTTATAGCCTATGTTTTATAGAGAAGGAATTCTTAAATGTCTGTCACATTGGAACAAGATTTTGGTCAGAACTCATCAGGATAGAAGTTCACCTAGATAATAGGGGATCACATCCCCTAGCCAAATACATCAGAGGTCATACCCAAGGGAGGCAAAAGAAAGGGTGAGAAGACATATTTTGAAGTCCATATAGGAGCTACAGTCAGAAGATTAGCCAAAGTAGGCAGGAATAGAATCCTACTGAGTCCATGAAAATACCCCATCAACTCTGTTCAGAAACTGGAAGCAGCTGTGAGAACTAAAGAAAAAGGCAAGGTTAGAGGAACTACAGCAGGGTTAATAAATAACCATACAGCAAGAACAAAGCCCCAAATTCTGAACAATATAACATCATATTCTAGCTAAATGATGAGCCTAAGGTCACAGTAAAAGCCATCACTGATTTGGACTATCATGGGGAGTAAAGAAGCAAATAGAACCAGTGATCCCAATGGGGCTAAGATGAAATAAAGCAAGTGTCCTCTAATTCCATCTAAGGTATTCTAGTGTGGAAAAATGGGGGGAAAGGATTAAAACACATGGGGAGTATATTTCAATAAAGTGGGAAACAGTAAACAAAATAATGAAAGCATATGTTGACATATGAGCTCATAAAAAATAAATCATGATGCAGCATTTTCACAAATGTACTGACTTTCAAATAATTAACTTTCAAACAGCCAGTGCGTCTATATGTTATATTTGCAAAAGACTTTTCACATGCCACATTTTTGCTTTTTTTCCACCCATGATGAAATGTTTTAGGCTCTTCCATGATGGCAATGGCTGCCTCTAAGTAATTCAACTTTGGAATCTTCACCACTTCATTTTTTCAGCAATAATTGCACAAGTAATGATTATTCTGCACTTTGATATTATTCATTTATAAAATGAGTAGAAAAATAAAATGTTTGGTACTGGAAATTAAACCTCTAGATGTCATGAATTTATTATGCATGAGTGAAAGATGGAAATACTATTAGGTACGTAAGAAATGCCAAAACTTCAGTTTATTTTCTTTTAATTTTTTAATGTTTATTTATTTTTGAGAGAGAGAGAGAGCGAGAGTGCAAACGTGGAGGGGGGCAGAGAGAGAGAGGGAGACATAGATTCTGAAGCAGGCTCCAGGCTCTGTGCTGTCAGCACAGAGCCCCATGTGGGGCTCGAACTCACAAACCGTGAGATCATGACCTGAGCTGAAGTCAGATGCTTAACCAACTGACCCACCCAGGCACCCCAAACAAACCTTTAGTTTAATTTGAAGACACATTGAACTTCAAAGAGTAAATAATTAAGATGACATGTATTCAATACTAGAAATACATCTTGATGACTCTATCTAAGGATATAGATCAAATTAAGGATTTTATCTTCATTTTCCAGATGAAAAACCCTCAGCCCTTCCTTCTCTACTCATCCCTATCTTGTGGCCCTTTCTCCAACAGACATGCACAACCAAGTTAACTTTCTCATACTCCAGAGACAGTCTGAAATATTTAAAAACCATTATTCATAAAATTTGGGAATGGTCTATAATTCAACCAATGAACATGTACACACGCACACATACACATGCACAGATTATGTCAGAATTACTAACAGTTGCCCTTATTTCCGACTCTGAGTCATAAAAATAACTTTAGACATGAGCTTCAAAATGTATGGTTATCAGTAATAAATTATTCCAGAGTCTTAGTGGTTAGTTTCACAGTATTTCATTAACATAAACTTTCTGTGATCACTTGAATAAGCCTTATAGCTATCCCTACTGTTGGCCTCTCTGAGAATAAAGAGAAACCTAAGATTTTATTAATCTTTTTATGAATTTAATATGAGAAATCATATTTTTCAAATGAATACATAGTAATTACATTGTCAGGTATAATGCCCTCTGTTTTATAAATAGAAAGGAAACTGGTAAAGATGACTAAACACTCAGACCTTGAAACTGAGCTGTGGTAGGAAGTCAGGAGAATTAGATGAACTTGATTCCACTTGAATCAAATGAATACAACCTTTGAATCCGCTGGTAGAAAGCATAGTATTGTACACCCTTTTAGTTTTAATTCATTTGGAGGTTCTAGGAGTATTTTCTACTCATAGCCAGCCCTTTCCTGTTAGTGTTGAGCCAAAGCCACTGGAGATAGTTAATACAGTTATAAAGATCTAAATGTCCTAGCCAGTTGAGTCATCCTGTTTGATGAAAAACCAAAGGACTCACGAGCCATTCCTGTTACTGATTCATGATGTAGTTTCTCAATTAGTGAAAACCCAAAGCCACATAGAGTAGTTAATTCTATTACTGATGGTAAAAATTGAATTAAAGGAGGGTTTGAGAAAATTCTTAGTTGTGACTCTTCTGGACCAGAAGGGTAAACCAGAACTTAGCCTAGGAACAGAACATATTTATGGCACAGGCATACCTACATTAGAGGTTTCCTAGGAAGCTAAAATTGAGCCCCAACTCAATCATAAGGCTCAGGCTTGCCATTATAATTTGTAACGTATTATAATGTCCTCACTACACTTCTAATGGTGCGAAGTAAGATGTGTGTCTAGGATTCCCCTTGCTTATTTCTGGTTAAGCAACAGACACAAAATCCAAACAGTTTTTAGCAATATCATTATAATATAAATTCAAGTAATAGCAGCTAACATTTTTAGAGCTTACTCTATGTCAAATGTTCTAGGAACTTTATGTCTTTGAGAAAAGCACTATTACTAATAAGCTCATTTTACAAAGGAAAAAATATGACACAGGTAAGTAACTTGCCGAAAAGGATGCAATTAGTAAGTTGCAAACCAGGATTTGAATTTAATAAAATTTGGCTCTTGAGATACAGTGTCTTACCCACTGTGATATATTGGGTTAAGGACTGCTGCCTTCTTTATACCTCTACCCAAATCAAACACCAACATAGGTGAACTCAGTTTCTAAGGGAAACACTTATCAAAAGCCATGTCTTCCTCAGTTCTACTAGTCTTCATGTCAGCTATTTACCTTTTTAGCTTTCTTCTCCCATGACTAAACCCTAGACATCATTGTCACCTAGAACTTCTGTGCCTCTATAAACCTAACCTAAAAACACTACCGAATCACAGTATCAGCTGATTTCTCTCTCTGTTGCTTATACATTTCTTTAACTGATCCTGATTCTTCTGCTGTTACCCTGTTTATTTCCTTTCTACTTTCTTTCTTTATTCATCATATTCTTTATGGTCCATCACCTCACACTTAATTCCCTCTCATTATTCTGCCAGTAAAACCTTGGCTGTGAACCAATGCAGCCTTCCGCTGATCCTGCACATGGACAACTGAGCACAGCTGAAGCTCTTTACCTCAGACTCTCTAAGCTTATAGTCTTCTGACTTTCCTTCTGTCTGCTTGCTCCTTCTGTCTCCTCTTGAGGGTTTCCTTGACAACTCCTCTCACTGCTCTGTGCATTCTTGAGTCACCTAATCAACTTTTACTATTGTATTTATTAAGGTAGGCTAAAATACTGTAACACGTAGACCACACAACGTAAGGCTCAAACACAATAGAGTTTATTTCTCATATAATAGTCCACAGTGAGTATTTCTGGTAAGTTGGAAGACTTTTTTTCATGGGGAGATTCAAGAACTCAAATGCGACAGTCTTGTGAATCTAATATCCCCTAGGGCCTTGGCATTGTTTGCTCCCGTTGAGCTAAAAGGGAAAGAGAACAGAGAGAAGGCATGCCAGCTTCTTAAAGGCTTTGGTTCGGGAACAATACACGTTATATTCACTCATATCCTAATGGTCATCTAGTTACACTGACACACCCCACTGAAAAAGAAACTGAGAAATGTAGTACAAGTTGTCTATCAAAATGAAGACATCAAAATGAATTTCTAATGAACACCCCCAGCAGTATCTATCACACCATACTGATATATTGCTGAATCCAAAATATTTTTCTCCAGCCCATATAGCCAAGTGTTAACTGACCTCTCTATTAGGAGGGTCTCATTAGTATTTCCAACTCAACCTACTTAAAACCAAACTCACTAGCTTACTATGTAAAACTGCTTTTATCATATGTTCACCATTTCAATAAATCATACAGCCATAAAACTGGGAGTAATCTTGACTCCTCTCTTTTTCACTTCTTACCCAATAGCTCAGTCTTATCAATTCTGTATCTTTTTTTTCCTTCCAGCTTTATTGAGTATAACTGGCAAATAAAATTGCATATAGAGTATACAGCTTCATGATTTGATTTGATAAATGTATACACTGTGAAATGGTTGCCACAAGGAATTTAATTCACACATCTACCACCTCACATACTTAGCTTTTTGTAGGTCTGTGTGGTAAGAATGCTTAAGATCTGTTCTGTTAACAAATTTCAAATATACAATACAGTATGATTAACTACAGTCAACATGCTATAATTAGATCCCCAGAATTTATTCATCTAATAGCTGCAAGCTCATGCCCTTTGACCAAACATCTTCCTATTTCTGACATCCCAAGTCCCTGGCAACTATCATTCTATGTTTCTATGAGTTCACTTTTTTTTTTTGCTACATACCACATATAAATTAAATAATACAGTGCTTATCTTTCTACCTTTCTGTGTCTGGCTTATTTCACTTAATATAATGTCCTCTAGGTCCATCCATGTTGTTGCAAATGGCAGGATTTTGTTTAAGGCTAAATATTCTTCTGTGTGTGTGTGTGTGTGTGTGTGTGTGTACACTAACATTTTATTTATCCATTCATTTGTTGATGGACACTTACGTTAATTCCATATCTTGGCTATTGGGAATAATGATGCAGTGAACATGGGGGTGCTGGATAATTTCAAATGACCTGTGTCTAAATTTGCTGCCTCTTTCTTCCGGTTGATCAAGTCTGCTATTGATGCTACTGATGCTCTCTACTGAATTTTCCATTTTGTTTGTTGTATTCATGAGCTCCAATATTTCTGTTTTGGTTCCTTTTGATGATTTCTATCTCTTTGTTAAAGTCATTGTTTTGTTCAGGTATTATTTTCTTGAGTTTGTTGAATTGTCAGTTTTTGTTTTTGTTTGTAGCTAACAGAGCTTCCTTAAAACAACTATTTTGAATTCTTTATAGGACAAATTGTATATCTCCAATTCTTTGGGATCAGTCTCTGGGAAATTATTGTGTTCCTTTCATGGTGTCATGTTCGCTTAATTTTTTCCTGTTCCTTGAAGTCTTCTATTGTTGTCTTTGCAGTTCAAAAAGCAATCACCTCCTTTAGTCTTTGCTGACTGGCTTCAGGAAAGAAATGCCTTTAACATAATTTCTACCAGGGATCCTGAGGCCTCTTGGATCTCTTCTAAGAATGTGCCTGCACCACACTTCCTGTTCTCTTTTTGAGGGCAATTCTTATGAATGTATGCATTTTCCCAATCCCACAAAACCAGGCTTAGTGATAAGAGCCTCCTATTTGTTTGTCCTAGGACACTGCCCCGAAATGCTCATTTGTATGCATTTTCCCCAGTTCCACAGTGTCAGATCAGCTTCCTTCTCATGCTCACTAGGCATCTGCAAAGGCTTGTACTTGCTGTACACATGGGTTCATGTAGGAAGCTGGTCGTGTTGGGAGTGTACAGGTGAGGTGCAGGGACCACTGGAGGTGTCCATGGGCCAGTTGGGAGCATGACAGGTGAGGTATCTCAGCAGCTTATGCATGGCTTTCCTGAAGGAGTCTGCAATTGGTTTAGTAGGATCCACATTCCTTAGGTGATTTCTAAGTGTTGACTGTTGTGCTGAAAGCCTCTGCCAGACCCTCCATCATGTAGAAAATTTGAGTACATTGCATGGGGGTGAAAAATAAGTGGGTCTCTTCAGCAGTGTCCCATACAGCTGAGGAAGCTGGGTACTCACTCACTTAGTGCACTCTCACTTTCCATCGTGGGAGAAACTGGGGGGCCAAGGGAGTGTCTCTTGGCACTAAGCTGTGCCTCCTCAGTGGTAGGGTGATGTGAGTAAAGTGAAAATGTTCTTAACCTCTTTAATGCATCTAGTCTCAGATTTTTTTCTCTAACGGGTTGCTGGAACTTCTCCACTAGACCCCCAGACTCTCACAATGGTACTCTAATCTGTGGGTGATTGTCAAAATCAATGTTTTGTGGAAAGATTATGGTACAAAACTTATTTTGCCATCTTGCTGATGCCACTCCTTAATTCTACCTCTTCACCAATGCTGTGCTCACTCTACAGCTGAAGTATTATCATAGTTTCCTGATTCTCTGATTTAGTCCCTCCCTATTTTACCTGTCCTATTCCAAATTACCTAACATACCAATATGATTATGCTACTTACAAGCTTAACTGTCATTAATCCACTTCTGAGGATAAAGTACAGACTTCTTAGTCCTAAACCCTTTTAATCCTCTCAGAACTTCAGTTAGCTAACTTTTCACCAGATTGTAAAGAACCAGGTCTAATTTGCTTACGTTTGTATCACCAGAACTTACTACCACAGGTAGCTTAATAAATACTTGTTAAATAAATGAATGAAAGATCTTCAGAATGCTTTCTCTGACCTTCATGTCTTGATTAATTCACTCATCATTTGTCTGTATTTCCATAGCAGGTCCTGTCTACTCTTCTAATAGTACTTATCACATATACTTATCTGTTTGACTTCCATACTTGAGCTTTTTGGGGGGGACGGGGGTAACAATTTTTTTCTTTTTTAATATGATTTATTGTCAAGTTGGTTTCCATACAACATCCAGTGCTCATCCCAACAAATGCCCTCCTCCCTGCCCATCACCTACTTTCCCCTCTCCCCTACCTCCCATCTACCCTTAGTTTGTTCTCAGTCCTTAAGAGTCTCTTATGATTTGCCTCCCTCCCTCTCTGTAACTTTTTTTTCCCCCTTAGCCTCCCCCATGGCCTTCTGTTAAGTTCTTCAAGATCCACATATAAGTGGAAACATATGGTACCTGTCTTTCTCTGCCTGGCTTATTTCACTCAGCATAATACCCTCCAGTTCCATCCACATTGCTGCAAATGGCCAGATTTCATTCTTTCTCATTATTTGCAAATGGCATACTTGAGCTTTAAGTTCCTCAAGAGCAGATACAGTGTCATTTATTATTTTATTTCTAATTATATAATGGTTCTCTACATACAGTAGATTCTCAGGTATTGAGTAGATGAATGAATGGACAATTGTTTCAGCTAACAGTCAGAAAGTAAATCTAGGATGTTTTCTAGGAGGTGAATATTGCTTATAACTGATTTTTGTTTAGTTAGAAAGAGACTCTTATTTATAAGAATTGCAAGGGACATCAATTCTCATGAAAAAAGCTAATTACCCTAGGAATTGCACTTCCCGGGGGGGTGGTGCAGATGGTGAGAGTCATGTGTAATGATTCTGTGTGGAAGTAATATGATGCAGAGAAGGTCTAAATGAATGGGGAATAGCATAATTTCAGGGATGCTGCATATGGTTGACAGGTGGTACATAGCAAAATTCCAGAGGTAGTTTTTCAGATAGATAATGGCATGCACATAGATATGTGGAACTACATAGTTTGAGTGTCCTGATAGTGAAGAGCTCTATGGAGAAAATGAAAGATTCTTAAAGTTATGGATGAGAAATTATGGAGAAAGAGATATCTAGAGTATTTTTAGGAATTCTTATTACATGATGTACTGTGTAAAATTCTTGTGACACTCTTCAGGATACAGTAAAATTCTACAATATTCTTCACAGCTTTAAGAACCAGACAAATAATCCTTTAAATGGACATATTGACAATGGGCTATGAGAGCTCTGGGGTTTATTTGGGTAACACTTGCCTAGACAATTAAACATTTGAATAATTGCTACCAAGGCAGTTTGAAACGTCATGTTTTTTATTCTTAAAAAATTTTATAAATATAGCCTTATTAGAAAAACTGTACATAAAATGCTTTGATCATCCATTTATTTATTTACAAGGCAGGATATTTGATGTTTGAGAGATCAGATGGTAGATTAGAGATGGTTATGTTACTAAAGAATTTTATAATCAATTGGGGGAGATTCCACATTACCACATAACATTACCATATTATAATTTAGATCAGGATCGGTACCATAGGGGATGAATAAACCAAGATTATGGGAATTCAGCAGAAGGAAAAAAAGTTGTTATGGCCAGAGTGAGGAAGTTTAATGAAGGAAATACTATCTGAGCTTTATTTTAATGAATGGATGGAATTAGGGCAGGCAGAAATAGGAGAGGAGTACAGTTTAGGATTCCTGACTCCATCCACCACAGGGAGTGTCCATCACAGGAAGTGAAAACTAACCTCCATTGAGATCTTAATACCTTTTTCTTTTTTTACCATCAAAAATCAGCTATTCTCTCATCGACCTCATGCCAACATCTAGCTGCTGAATGATCCAAAATACAGGATACAAAATATAGAATAAGATCCAAATTTTCCAAAATATAGTATAGGAAATCAGAGAAATGTTTAAGACACTGATTATCCAGGGCTTAGGGAACTGAAATAAAAATGAGTTTGCCTTGGATTAGTAATATAGAAACATTAAATAAAAGTTACTCTAAAAAAGAAGAAATACAGAAAAATGCATTGGAATATGTTTTATCTATTGTATCTTTAAATCATATCATCAGAAGTGGAATGAAATAAATCATAGAGTACCTTTAGGCAAGAAAAATAAAGAAAATGATAAAATTGTTGTAAAATAATTCCTTTGGCTTACAATTCCAACTGGAAAATAAGCACTTGAGCCAATAAAATCCAGTAGTATCTTCTTAAGTATAGGAAGGCATAAAAAAGCCCAGATGCATGATAACATTTGTTCACAGTGCTATAAAGAGATTTCACCTCAACAAAAGGTAAACACACACACACACACACACACACACACACACACACACCCCTAAAAAATGAGAGATCCAACAGCCAGACTGAAAGAATGCATATATATTTTGTTGGCTGATACCATTAAAGTGTTCCACAGGAGTGATGGGAAAAGGAGATCATGGGCCTAACACAAAGATCATTTGAAATATTATGTAGTTACTTATTTTGACTCATCCATGTATTAAATATTTTCCAGAGTGTTGACCAACTAGCAAAACTTATTGAACTAAGTGCCTTATTCATTCCAGGGTACCTCTTTACTGACTGCAGAGTAGTGAGGAAGGAATAGCCAGGAGGCAATAATCAACCTAAGATATTCTTGAAGGCACATTACCATTTTTTTTGCACTTTGAAAATAAGGGTTATGCAGAGTTATAAGATATTCTGGGTCTAAGCAGTTACAGAGAAGCCTTTCATACTCTTTGAAAATTGTAAATAAATCACTCTACAATCCCTGTCTGAGAAAAGCATGGGTGCTTGTAAAAACGATGATGTGCATCCATTAGTGAGAAAAACAAGGTAGCAGAAGTCTAGAGCCATTCTGAGTTTAGTTTGTTTTCAAGTATCCCCCTTTTGAAATCAGCTTTAGTGAAGTATGATTTACATAAATACAGTTTTAAAGTATATAGTCAAGTGCCCTGAAAAATGTGAAGTCTTCTGGGCAAGTGCTTTTAAACACTAACCATGTACAATTAGTGGCTCTAAGTTTATACTGATAGCAATAGCATGAAAGAGAACTGAAATGTATTGAACACCTAATTCTTCTCTTATGGCTTCACATTTATTAGTTCATATCCTAAGAACAATTTTCTGGAAGAGATTATTATTCTCATTTTAATTAGTTTTAAAAATGGGGTCACAGAATACATGAATAACTTGTCCACATTACCCAGATAGTAAGGTGGGATGGAGTATGATCTCAATCCAGACCTATCTAGCTTTAAGACCACTGTTTCTTTGTTTATGCCATATTACCCGCTGATGCACCCTGGTCACCACATTCATGCAAACACATTCTCCCCAGTTCTCATAGGAGCCAAATTTTCAAAGAGTTTAAGCAAGGAGTGAGCACGGGACCACAGTGATTTCTTGGTGAAGGAGCTTAGGAAAAAGGAATATGGAAGAATGGAACTGAGAATGTGGCGCTGCCTGTGAATGGTTGGTCCAGGAGGTGACAGCGCATTAGGAGTGATGTGTAGCAGAGAAGGCTGTGGGGGGGGGGGATAGCTTTTACTCACTAAATTTAATTGAGACAGAACTAGGCTTTCTGAGCCTGCTAGTGAGTACATAAAGGAGCAGAATTTTCAAGGACTTTAACTCCTTGAGACACAGAAGGAAAGTGGAAGCATGTTCAAGTCTTTCTTATGTTAGTACTAAGCAGATGACTGTACCAGAAATGGACAAATAGACATCAAAGAGATGAGCTGAATCCATTCTCCTTAACCCATTACTCAATCATCCTATGCCAATGGAAAATGAGTTACAGTAATATGTCAAAAATATTTAAAAATATAAAACAGACATTAGGGTATAGAGAGGTATGAATGCTTCCATTTTTAATGTGAATCTTGGACTTATGAAGATATTAAACATGTATCTGCAAATGAATTTGGATTTCTTTCTTCCTAGTTACATTTTATATTAAGTGGTACCAAATGTCTCTAGCAGCTTTCAGCTAATTTTATATTATAGGCTGAATTAATAAGTGCATGACATGGCCACATGGGTAGTTACATAGTTAGTAATAGAATACTAAGAATTTGGATCAAGAGACCTTGATTTTATTCTATCATTTGCTGACCTAATATGCAGTGGATTATCATACATCTAAAATTACATGAAAAGCTCAAGCCTTTAGTTGTATTCAATTTCCAGGATTTTTTTTCTCAATTTTAGACTGAATGGAAACCTAAATTTGAGGTCTTCAATGAAGACAAGCATAATATGATGTTGCATATCTTACTATCTGAGCACTAACCATTTTAGCTACTTCCTACACTCAGATAACTATATTTGTCTCCAATTTACATTCAAATGACACTCCTATGTCTGCCTATCTTCACCTATATAATACAACATGGACTGTCAAAAATACTCAGTTGATTTCAACTAGAAGTAAAATTATCCCTGTCTTCAGATTATATGAGCTTACATATAGAAAACTCTCAAGATTCTACCAAAAAATTATTAGAACTAATCAACAGATTCAGGAAAATTATAGGATACAAAATCAATTCACAAAATGCAGTTGCATTTCTACACCCTAATAACAAACTACCCGAAAATTAAGAAAACAATCTCATTTATAATAGTATCAAGAAGAATAAAATACTTGGGAATAAATTTATTTAGCAAGGTGAGAAACTTGTACACTGAAAGACAATACATCAATGAAAGAAACTAAAGAAGATGCAAATAAATGGAAAGCTATTCCATTTTCATAGGCTGGAAGACTTAATATACTTTGTTAAAACATTAACACTACCTAAAATGATTTACAGATTCAATGCTATCTTCATTAAAACCCTGATGGTATTCTTGATTATGAATGAATATCCAAAATATATATGGAATGACAAATCAATGACCAAAAAAGTACAAATAATCCAAGTAAAAATGGGCAAAGACTTAAACAGACATTTCTCCAAAGAAGACAAAAAGACAACAAGTAAATAAAAAAGATGCTCAACATCACTTATCATCAGGGAAATGCAAATCAAAGCCCCCAGATATCACACTTCACACTTGTTAGGATGGCTATAATAATTTTTTTTTAAAGATTACAAGTGTTAGCAAGGATATGGAGAAAGGAAACCTTTGTACACTGTGGGCACCTCTAATGGTTTAGTCACTACAGAAAACAGTATAGAGTTTCCTCATAAAATTAAAGATAGAATGACCATATGATCAAGCAATCCCACTTCTGAGTATGCAACCAAAAGAACTGAAATCAAAATCTTGAAGAAATATCTGCATTTGCATCTTCTATGCAGAATTTTTCACAATAGCCAAAATATGGAAATGACCAAAGCACCCACTGATGGATGACTGGATAAAGAACTGTGGTTTATACATACAATGGAATATTATTTAGCATTAAGAAAAAAATGAAATGCTACCATATGTGACAATATAGAGGAACCTTGAGGACACCATTCTAAGTGAAATAAGCCAGATACAGAAAGACAAATACTGCGTGATTCCATCTAGATACCTGAGGTATTAAAAAGAGTCAAACTCACAGAGAATAGAATGGTGGTTGCCAGGGGCTGAGGGGATGGGGAAATGAGAATTAATAAAACAAGTTCTAGAGATTTGTTGGAAAACATAGTGTCTAAAGTTAACAATACTGCATTGCAAACTTAGAAGTTTGAGTGTAGATCTCATGTTAAGTGTTTTTCCTACAATAAAAAAAATTAAAAAGAAACATAGTGTTCTTAGTATAAATTAAAAAATCCAACTCTTTTATAAAACTAAGCATGCAGGGACCATATGATCTAGAAATTACATTCTTGGACATTTATCCCAAATAAATAAAAAACTATGTGTACACACGTACATACATACACACACACACACACACACACACACACACTGTACAAGAAGGTTGACTGCAGCTTTATTTGTAATAGCCTGAACCTGGAATTTAAAAAGGTGCCTTTCAGCAGGTGAAAAGCTGTAGTATACTCAAACCATGCACTATTACTCAGCTATTAAAAGAAACATGCAATAACTTGATGACCCTCCAGGGAATTATGCTGAATAGAAAAAAGAAATCTCAGAGGGCTACATATCATGATTCCATTTATATAATATTTTGAAATGATACCATTTTAGAAATGAAGGACAGATTAGTGGATGGCAGGGTTTGTGGCTGCATGGTGGACAGAAGGAAGGTAGTGGATTATTTAAGGACATACATGGGATTTCGGGGTATAGAAACTGTTCAGTATCTTTACTCTGGTAGTGGATATACAAAGTTATGCAGGTGATAAAACTATATATAACTTAATACACTTGCACATGTGCACACACACCAGTAAAACTGGGAAAATCTGAATAAAATCAGTGTATCGTTATCCTGGTGTGATATTATACTATGGTTACAGTTATATAGTATTGTACAACTAGCTGTAGTGCTATAACTATAAAGTATCATTATCCTGCCTGTGATACTTTTTTTTAATGGTCATTTGTTTTTAAGAGAGAGACAGACAGACAGACAGACAGACAGACAGACATAGTGGGAGTGGGGAAGGGGCAGAGAGAGAGGGAGACACAGAATCCAAGACAGGCTCCAGGCTCTGAGCTGTGAACACAGAGTCCCACCCAGGGCTCGAACTCATGGACTGTGAGATCATGACCTGAGTCAAAGTCAGATGCTTAACCAACTGAGCCACCCAGGTGCCCCATCCTGCTTGTGATATTATATTCTAGTTATATAGTGTCACAGAACCAGCTAGAGTTACATACTGTCATTATCCTGGTTGTGATATTATACCATAGTTTTGCAAATGTTATCATTGGGGAAACAGAATCTCTGCATTACTTCTCACAATTGTATGTAATGCTACAATTATTAAATAAAAATTTCTTTAAAAATCTCTTTTTCTAAAAAAAGTTATAAAAATGTATTAAACATGTTTCAGGGGCACCTGGGTGGCTCAGTTGGTTAATTGTTCGACTTCAGCTCAGGTCATGATCTCACAGTTGGTGAGTTCGAGCCCCGCATTGGGCTCTGTGCTGACAGCTCGGAGCCTGGAGCCTGCTTCAGATTCAGCCTGCTCTGTCTCTCTCTGTCTCAAAAATAAATAAAAACATTTAAAAAAAATTAAAAAAAAACATATTTCAAACACATGCAAACATATGACACAGGTAAAGAAATCTTTAGCTCTTCATATGCCTAATAGGTAAGCTGAAAAACACCAAGTAATTGTGATGATACCTAAATTGCCAAATCAAGTCAAGTGTGCTAGTCATTTTTCTTACTGTGTCGTAGGGTAGGTTTAAAGAGTTAGCTTCTGCCCAAGTATCAGAGCTTTAATACAAGGGATACAAAACTTCAAGAATAACATTTAAGATGAATTGCCCTGCAGCCATAGCACTAAGCATTTAGCAGTGACATGGGATGTTGTTACATTAGGTCTTTAAAATTTCCAATAAGCCCCTTTACAACAGAAAGAATCTCTCAAACTACATTATTTAACTTTCAACACAATAAAAGCTTAGCAATTAGAAATAAATCTTCCAGTCAAAACAGAAGAACATAGGGGAAGGGAAGGTAAAATAAAATAAGATAAAAACAAATAGGGAGCCAAACGTAAGAGACTCTTAACTATAGAGAACAAACAGGGTTGATGGAGGGAGGGAGGTGGGGAATGGGCTAGATGGGTGATGGACATTAAGGAGGACACTCCCTGGGATGAGCACTGGGTGTCATATGTAAGTGATGAATCACTGAATTCTACTCCTGAAACCAATACTGCACTATATGTTAACTCACTTGAATTTAAATAAAATCTTGGAAGAAAAAAAGTCTACTCAAAATTTGAGGATCTTGAGGGTTGTCAGAGATCAGCTCTAATTTAAAACAAAAAAATAAGGCATGCTATTCACCGAAAGATCTTTTAAAATATATAATAACTGCACTTCCACGCTTCTTAGTTTGTGGCATTATTTCAGGCCTTCATGACCACAGAAAATGGTACATAAAATGCCTCTCATAAAGTGGCCACTGAAGAACTGCTAAATGTCTTTTTTTTTCCTTAAACTCCAATCTGCCAATCAACAAAGATGAAAACAGAAGTGGAATATGCTGCTCCCAGAAAGAAGGGGAGTGACTGGTGTCAGGGAGTAACTTAAATGCGCCTTGTTTTTTATTTTTTATTTTACTAAAAAAATTTTTTAATGTTTATTTCTGAGAGAGGGAGACAGAGCATGAGATGGGGAGACACAGAATCCAAAGAAGGGCCCAGGCTCAGAACTGTCAGCACAGAGCCTGACCTGGAGCTCGAACTCACAAATCACAAGATCATGACCCAAACTGAAGTCTGATGCTTAACCAACTGAGCCTTCCAGATGTCCCAGATGCACCTTGTTTTTAAAAGAACAGTTCAGTTGAAAGCTGAAGAGCCCCGGTAATAACAAGCCCTTATGCTCTAGCACTGTTGCTTGGCTGCTGAAGAAGCTACATAACAAGACACATCCAGTTCAAAGGCAGTGCCTTCTCAACAAAAATTTCCATTAAAAAATTCAGTCCTCTTGTGTAACAAGTCTGCTGACACATCTGCTGACCTGTCCTACCTACATTAACTATAAGCCATATTTACCCCTGCCCCTGTTCCTATCCCTAGTCTTCCCTTCAAACAAATGTGTCCTTTCATCACAGACAAGCTTTGAAAATTTTGTTTTTCTTGATACAGATCGCTTTGCTCTGTCAAACTGTAAATCAATTTAAAACACACAGCACCATCTCTTAACCTGGATTTCACATCCATGCCTTATTTTTGCCTAATGGAATATTCAAATGCTGCATGGATTATGTAGATCATGGCTATTAATTTTACCTGTCAAATATTCTAGCGGTTAGAATTTGTCTGAAAGAAAAAAAAATTCCTGAACATTGTTTTCTACTGTATTGCATATTTTGTGAGTTTAGTAATTAAGCTCTATCCAGGTTGCTATAAACACTTCTTTTCAAACATAAGCTTCCAAAAGAAAGATAATGATCAAAGGGGGTGAAAGGCAGGCTTTTCCCAACTGTTCACTGAACCCATCTCAAAGTTTATTAATGTGATACACATTTTCACATATCACTGTGAATGAAAAGTTCTCATAATATTAAATAACAATGGTCACTCTAGGTGTTTTGCCTGGCTTCACAATAAAGCAGTGTCCTTACTGATATTAAATCCCCCCCCCCACCCTGCCATATACAAGTCTCTGAAGAAGTGGACAGTCTTGGTTCTAGAATGATTCTGAAATGATGTCATTAAAGTTAACCTACAAGCCTCAGCAGCTGTGATTCTGATGATTCAGAAAAGAAATGTGAATACAAGTAAATACAAGAGAAATCACAGACCTGGATTTTACAGTCTCCTAGCCTGATGAGCTTTTCCAGAGGATGTGGAAACTGCAAACCGAAATATTTATTGAAGGGACGGGCCACATTCAGCTGGAGAGACTCTAAAAGAATATCAGTTAATTTGAAACAAATCTTCTCAAAGAAAGAGCCTCCATGCCTTCAGCCAACCCTATTACTAAAAGTGGTATTTAAAATACTTCAAGTAGGTTTGCATTTATGAGAAGGATGTCCTTGTTAAACTACAAGGTGCACTCCTTCCTATGCAAATTGTAAATTCTGTTGTATATGGTGGAACATGAAAACTGTAAGAATAAGCTAAATAGTTTTTTTTTCAATAATCTTCCACTTCTATTATAGAATTAGATGTAAACTTTTACTTTTGAAAGAGTATTGCATTGAGCCTCTTTCCATCCTGATAAAAAGGGAGAAACCATTTTATCCCTTTCTTCTATACAAAGAATTTATTATTTCCAATACTGCTATAGCTTCAAATCTGAGCCCAAGTGACCTACACTGTAGTGCTGGGTTGTTCAACATTAGAGATTTCTTGCTGCACGTTGGTTCATCTAAAAAAAAAAACACCAACAGTGTTCCCATTTTCTGTTGTGGTAATTGTGTGGGTAACAGATGGTAGAACTTGTCTTGGCCTATAGTGAGATTGGACAACCACCTCTGAAAATATAGCATCCTGTGATGTAAGCAGAGTTCATATAGTGCTTTTCCTAGAACAACCTGAGATTGGAATATTACCAAATAAAGCACCCATGGAGTAAACAAAGTTTTTCCTTTTTATGGCTTTAATTAAGTTATAAAATATATCAGCTTCTGTCAACACAAAGTAAAGTTAGACAATGTTAGAAATCCTTACCTGGAACGAAAGAACTCTCTGTCCATAGAGTCTCTGCGAGGTCTACTGGTGGCTGCTCCAAGAATGCCAATAAGTCTGTTGATTTGCTTATTCAGTTTATCTTCAAGAAGATATACGACCAACACATATGCACCCCAAAATGGCATCATGAATTGGAACTAACAGAATCCTTCTGGTATAGCCTAACAAGAACAATCATTTGGGTCTTTAGGCATCCACTTATGCTGTAGAGTCTTAGGCTCTTATTAATGAATGCATGTGTCTGGCTTTCAAACCCACCCTTAAAGGTATTAGGGAAGCAGCTTCTATTGGTAATTCTTAAAAGTTCTGTTGCTGTTTTCATCATTTTGTTGTTTTAAATACACTGTAGCAAACAATGAAAAATTTGGGGTGCAAAGAAGGTGGTTCTGTGTTTTCTTTTCCTTCCCTAGGGGTCTGGTGGTCCTCTTCAGATTAAACTCCTGAGGGAGCTCCTGAGAATTCAGGTGTTTTAGCCACCAGTACAGGTCCAGCATCTATACAGTGCCCCATATCTAGACAGCATGCAATCAGTTCTAGCTGAATTCTGAGTTTCTTTGGGGATGTTTCATTTTGTTTACTTCATTTTGTTCCTTCACTTTCATTAGAAGTCCTATTTCAGACTCTGCCTGCTGGTGGCTCTCTTTTCATCGCCCATGATGACAAGGATTTTAAGATACAGAAGATGAAAGTGACTCTGTCAGGGTCACCAGTTATATCTTGGCAGAAATGATGCCATTTGTCAGTCTTTCTCTTCATGAGTATTTGAGTGGTGATCTTCAGGATATCTTTAGTTAGTAAACTATTTTCATAAATAAAAGCAACAAAAATCATTATGAGCCAGAATAACATCTTGGCTGCCTGAGCAGTCTAGTCCCCAGAAGCAGGCTGGACATAGGAAATTGATTCAGTACTTCTGGATCTATCCTTTCGCAGTGTTTTTTGCCTAGCCTCACCTAAATTCTTCCCAACTGGACCTAAAATATGTTAAAATTGCAGAATATACTTGACTCATGCCATTTTTCCATTTTTCCATCTGGCTTTTAAAAACTGCATTTGGGAGGAACATCTGTTATTACACATCTGAATCTTTTACAGTTAGATCATCAGATCACTGTTGGGATGTTTTCTTTCTTGGACTCATCTTCTGTCCTGGGAACTCTTACAGCTTTTATAATCAGCTATATAAGCTATTCTGCTGAAAGCTTCACTCTGCCAAGGGTAAATGAACTGGGCCTACAAAGTTTGGTGCTTAATTAAAAATTTTTTTAGCTCATGAGTTATTGCAGGTTCTAAACTTAGCAAATGTCTTTCTTGAAACCCAATATGAATATTAATGTGAGACAGACTTGGAATGCCAAAGCAATTGAGGGTAGATCAGGTACTTTATAGACACTGGAAAATTTGAATGCATAACTGTTGAGCTATGAAATGCCTTTACATAAATTTCTTGCCAGAGTCTTTTATTAAAAGGAAAAAGCATTTATATCTGCATTGGCTAAATCCCATATGGGCTATGGTGTCCATTTTTGGGACACATCCAAAGAGTGGCTTTATCTGATCCAAATAATAAGGACGTATAAGGGGAGACTATATTGAGAACAATTTAATATTATATAATAAGCCTCATTTAACAAATATTTATTAAGACTCTTCTATGATAGGGGCTGATTAAAAAAAAAGTAAAAATGATTCCTGCCTTCTATAAGCTATATTCAGAAGGGGAAAACAGACATTAAGTGATCATACAAATACATCATTGTGAATAGTGATACTTATATGGCAAAGCTTGCTAGGTAATTAATTATCCTCTTTACATCTTCTGTGTATTCCTATGTGACAATTGCCTATACTGTCAGGGCAGCAATATACTCAGTTTAAAAAACTATATTTCCTTTAGTTTGTACAGAAGGATGGTAGAAAGACTTCCTCACAGAGAGGGATGATGAAAGCAGTATATGGAAATCACTGGTGTGGTGTTTGTTTGTTTGTTTTTTAAGGGGAATGATGGGAGGCTTTTGATCTTACCCCTTCTTCCTGCTACCCGGAATAGGAACATGAAGGCTAGTGGCGTAGGGGCCATTCTGTGCTAATGTGTTGACAGGAGGATGGATGGCACTCACTAAGGATGACATCCCTGAATAAAAGGCACCTGGGTCCCTGATGGCCATGAAACTGCCTTGCCTGCTCTGAAGTGCTTACTTCAGACTTCTTCAATGTAAGGAAAAAATAAAACTTTTTAAACCACCCTTGTTTAAAATTTTTTAAATAATTCACTTTAGAACCTGTGAATGTGACATTACTTGGAAATAAGATCTTTGCAGATTTAGTCAACTTAAGATGGACGCTAAATCAAATAGGGCTGGTGCCCTTATAAAAGGAGAATATGGGTAGAGAGACAAGAGGGAAAAATGACCATGGCAAGACACAGGCAGAGATTGGAGTTAGACTGCCACAGGCCCCAAATCACCAAAGACTGCTGGCAACCAACAGAAGATAGAAGGGGCATGGAAAAATTCTTCCCTAGAGCTTTTGAGGGGAGCATGGCTCTGCCCACACTTTTATTTCTAACTCCAGAATTGTGAGAAAAAAAAATTTCTGTTGCTTGAAGTCACTTACTTTGTGGTAATTTGGTACCATAGTCCTAGTAAACTAAAACACCAAGAATAAAATTTCACTTACAACGATAAAGGGGTTAAAATAACCAAGAGAACATAATAATCCCACATTATCATGCATCACATAAGAGATTCAAAATACATGAAACAAAAACTGACATGAACCAAAACATGAACTAAAGGAGAAGTAAACAAATCTATCATACTCAAGGACTCCTCATCATCCAAAATGGCTGCTGAAACTCCAGTCATCACCTCCAAAATTTGGACAGGAAGAAAAAGGAGGCAGAAAAAAGACAAAGGATGTTTCTCCCAACATAGTCAGCACCCTTTAAGTACCTTTCCCAGAATTCTCACCCAAAACTTTTGCTTATATCTCATATCTCATTGAATATCCCTAAACGGATGAGAGACTAGGAAATTTAGTCTTGGCTTCCTAGGGATCAGGATTCTGCTGATTCAGAAAACAGGGAGACTAAATGGTGGAGTGGCAACTAGCAGTGTTTTTCCATGTATGGAAGGAGGTAAAGCCTCATGTTTAAGCATGGTGCCTCGACAGTCAGATTACTTAGTTTAACATCTGGCTCTGCCACCTACTAGTTGTATGACCTACAGCATGATATATAACATGCCTAAGTCTCAGCGTTCCCATCTGTAATTTTAAATAAATAAATAGATGTGTGTGTGCATGTGTTTGTGTGTGTGCGTGTGTGTGTGTACATCTCAAAGGGCTATTTAGGAAATTAAATAAAAATATGCATGCACAAAAAAATCAGCCACATTTTTGTATACTAGCAACCACTCTGGAAAACAGCTTAACATTAGCTAATAAATATGTTTGCACCTTATATCTGAGCAATTCCTCTCTTAGGTATTTATCTAAAAAAGTCTGTGTACTAAGAAACCCATATACAAATTTTCATAGCATACTCATAATAGCCTAAAACCAGAAACTATCCAACTGCCCTAAACAGTAGAATACATTTAAAAAAAAACAAACAAACAGTGGTGTAGGGGTGCTTGGGTGGCATCTGACTCTGGACTTTGGCTCAGGTCATGATCTCACAATTCGTGTGATTGAGCCCTGTGTTGGGCTCTGTGCTGACAGTGTGGAATTTTCTGTCTGTCTGTCTCTCTCTCTCTCTCAAAAATAAATGAGCACTTTTTAAAACAGTGGTAAAGTCAAATAGAATATTATACCACAATGAAAATTTATGCCTTCTAACTGTACTCAGTAACATTAATGAATCTTATAAAAGAAGAGATTTATAAAAATTTAAAAATAGGCACAACCAAATTATAGTGTTGTAAGTAAGGATTATGGTTACCTTTTATAGTAATTTGGGGAAGAATTAAAGGTTTCCCAAATACTGACCATGTACTATTTCTTGATTTGTGTGGGAACTACACAAATATTATTTTGGGATTACTCAGTGAGTCAAGCATTTATATAGTTTTTACTTTTCTTTATATGTATCAATTTGCATGACTATGTAATTAGTGTTCCAAACTCATATACCTTTGATAGTAAAACTAGGTACATACTATTACATGAGAACAACAGTCATAACCCAGTACTGTCCTAGCAAACCAGAAGATATGATCACCTTTGTGATAGGTAATAGTAAAGAAGTTTTTGAAAGAAAGGATGGAGGAAAGGAAGGAAGGCAAGGAAAAGAAAAAGAGCAAGAAGAGGAATAGAAGGAAAGAAAGGGAAGGAACAGACAGAAGGAGGAAAGAAAGAAAGGGAAAGAAGAAAGGGAGGGAGGAAAAAGAGAGAGAATAAAAGGAGGTGGCCCTGATCTAGATCACACTTGCACTCCTACTTCAAAATCCTAGAGTAGAGTGTAAGGAGGAATAACAAAACAGATCCCAGCCCTCTCTCTCCAAGACAAGCTTTGCCTTGATGGCAGAGACAGAACACAGAGGAAGTTTTAAGAAGAATGTGAAATTAAAAGTTTAAAATTGCTTAACCAAGAT
Source organism: Lynx rufus (assembly GCF_022079265.1). Classification (NCBI taxonomy): domain Eukaryota; kingdom Metazoa; phylum Chordata; class Mammalia; order Carnivora; family Felidae; genus Lynx; species Lynx rufus. The sequence continues at coordinate 39,414,723 of NW_025814831.1, forward strand.
GTTAAACAATTTTCTCACATGTCCTTAAAGGTGTGCGCCTTTCAGAAAGAGATAAGTGGCCTCACAAACCTGGGAGATGTTGGGGGGAAAAGGTAACCTATTTCCATGTATATACACCTTCAAGTTGGAAGTGCTCAATAAAAGGACTATGGTGTCTCCTTCGTTGAGGAGGTATTGGTTCTCATCGATGCTTGGCTGGGTGCTATGCACATACTGACCTTTGCTGAGGAGCACAGACATCCATCATGAATTTCAGTCATGTGCCTCTAAACCCTATGAAATCCTCCCAGGTCTCACCCAGACTCTGGCCATGAGGTCATGTATGCTACTCTGCTCCCTCATTGATCTGACTACGAGATTCTTCACAGACACTAGTTCTCCCTTAGCCCTTTTGCTTGCATCCCAGGAACACAGAAAAGATTTCATTTTCCTGTCTTTCTGAGGCAGGAGGAGACTCCTACACAAGCAAGGTCTCATTCTTCTCTAAAAACATGGTAGCCTTTTGATCATCCTTGTGCCAAGATGTGAGAGACTTTTGGGGTGCCTGGGTTGCTCAGTCAGTTAAGTGTCCAACCTTGGCTCAGGTCATGATTTCACAGTTCTTGAGTTAGAGCTCTGTGTCAGGCTCTGTGCTCCAGCTGGGAGCCTGGAGCCTGCTTCAGATTCTTTGTCTCCCTCTCTCTCTGCCCCTCCCTCACGCGTGCACGCTTGCTTTCTCTCTCTCTCTCTCTTAAAAATAAACACACACACACCCCAAAAAAGATGTGAGAGACTTTGGTGAGGCCTCTTTTTACCAGAGATGCATTGAGCCTGGAGAGACATGGGTCTCTCCCGCTCTCAGATCCTCAACTTTTAGGGTTTCTTTTCCTCATGTGTCCCCTTCCATCAGAAATTTCCCAAGGGTGTGAAAACAAACTTCAAGGTGAACTCCTACTTCCTCTCCCAATTCTTCACTCTTCCCTCACACAAGCTCTGTCTAGCTTGGGTGATGCAGATGGTGCTGGCTGGACTACTCTTTTTCCTAAATCTTTCCTTCAAGTGAACTCAAAATTTATTATAGGTGCTAGAAATGTGTAATCCTGACAACTCTCCCCTGAGACAAATGGCAATGTCACATCTTCAGACATGAATGACGGATGCTTGTTGGGTAGAAGTATAAAAACACACCTGTTACCTTGTCAAATCATTATCCTGGTAGAGTCTAAGACACTCATCAAAAAATTTAAAAATAGTTCAGAAAGTAGTTTCCTTGTATTCTATATCGCCGAAATAGTTAATAATCCTAACAAAGACCAGGCTTATATGTAGGGATGATTATAAGCAATGTGCAAAGCTATATAAAATTATAAATGGATCATTCCCATTTAGAGAGGACCTCAATGTTCAACAATCTAGGAAAAGTCTATGTTTAAATTCGAGCAATATAACCGAGTGAGAATGCTCTTAGTCTCTATGGTATGCCTGATAATTACTCCACACAATTAAGATAGACCCTGCATGACTACAAATAACTATATGTCCTCCTTTAGGGACTAAGTTCTTTTCACAAATTTTTTGCCCTTATCACTTATGATATTATAAATACATTAAAGAAATTCCACAGTTCAGCCATCAAATCACTTATTATTCAAACCAAATACAACCTTCTTCTTAAAAAAACTGATCCTAAAAATTAACTCAGAGTTCTAGTAGTTTGGAGTTCTGTACCAAAAATACATGTTTAAAAGAAATACATTTATGTATGTAAAGTTGAAGTGTTAGACACATTTGGTGTTTTTAATATTGTGTTTTTTTTTTCAGGGAAAATGCCTGTTAACTTTAGGAACAATTTTATGTGAATGAAATATCCTACCTACAAAGAACGAACTTGAAACTCAGTTTTGATCTAATAGCATTATATTGGTGAAATAAATCTCTTGTGTGTGTGTGGTTCCTGTAATGTTATTGTGCTTATGGTTATTGTCGTGCTCCACAGGAGTGATGGATGGCAATGAGGCTTAAACCAATTTTACATCAAGTTTGTGCTAATCTCACACCACCCCTTCATAAATCTGAATAATTTGCTACTGCTCTGCAACCCTCATGTGAGCTTTAGAGTGGTTTTGGCCTGAAATTATGTATTACCGCAACCTCCTTTGAAAACGGTAAGGGCTTTTATTGTTTCCATAACTGAATTACGTTTTCATATCTTTTACACTGCTGTAATGGGTATTGCTTAGCAACAAGTCTCCAAGAGCTTGGGAGTGGAGCACACCTCATTAGCATAATATCCTAATTCCCCTGTGCTTGTTACCACCTGGGTAAATTCACTGCTGTGGCCCCTCTTACTTGTCTAACCCAGCAGAATGATTCCTTTTCACCTTCTAAACTAAGGTTGTATTTCTATACAATGAAACATTAACTCTTAGTGCTACGACAGCAAATACTAAATATTAAGTAGAGAAGATAGCCCAACGGGGACCTAATACACATAAAAAGCATTTTCATATGAAAATAGATTTTTTTTAATAAATACCACTTAACAAAGCAAACCCATGCCACGTCATTGCATTTTGCTGACCTTTAAGAACAGAATACAAATGATACACCACAAATAGAAAGTGCTCCTTGTAGGAATGGCTTCATACTGAAAACGCATGATATTTCTCCTAGCCTTCTTTGTGTCTCAGAGTGCAGTTTTGGGAGACATTTTGGGGATTTTAGGGTAAGCCCATGGCAAAGGAAAAGCACTTTCTCTCCAAAACTACCTCTATGTAGTTTGAATAAGTGACTTTGGTTTTGTTAAAACAGACAGAAATGCTTCTAAAAATACCTACAAAGATTCACAGCTCACCTTAAAAACAATTCTGAATCAAACAGAAGTTGTGTAGGACAAGCACAAAACATGGACCTTACCCACTAAGGATTTAGCTCACAAGCTGTGCAAACCATATTATGATAATTTCCTGGCATTGGTTTTAGCTATTTTTATCTTCCATTTGGCCTAGACTTCATGTGGTTTTGTAAGGAGGATTCTTCACTCAGTCTACCCTGTTGGCCTCTTGGAGGACATGAGGAATTAAGGCAAGTTCTACATTTCTCATGGGTTTGATTTTTTTAAAGTGGGTTAATGTGCTTTAAAACCTGTTAATCAGAGAAGGGACAAGTTGTATAAGATACTATGAGAAAGCATGATAGTCTCAATGGAATTAAGTATATTCACGAAAACATTTTAGAAGTCTGGAAGCATTACTGTTATGAATTAGCCAATTCTTCGGAAAATTTTGTTAAACAGCACATCAGCAGCCATGGATCCTAATTCCTTTTTTCTCTTCTTTCAAATTACTAAATTTCTGAGAAGTGGTTAATGTCCTTACAGAAACGGACATAGAAATATCTGCCTAACAAATGGTTCAACCAGCCTTGCCAAACATAGCAAATATATTTTTTAAAGGTAATAAACTATCTTAAGCAATTGGCAACTGAAAGTGAAGTTTAAAAGACCCTTGGACCTTGAGATACGGTTCTAATCTATTGTAGAAACAAAGATTAGTTAAAATTAAATTGTGAAATGTCACAATATATGGCTACACTAGACTCCTATAATTTCTGATATTCTAAAATTTTTAATAGAATTCAAAAATATCTAGGGTTTGGCTTTCTGTATTAAATTATACATACAAATTCATTCTGAGCAAAATATAATTGCTATTAAGTTCTTGGATCTTGCCATCCACAATGAATAATATATCGTTAAATGCTTCTTTTGACAAGGAACATTTATCACCTAAAAATACTCAAGGTTTTGTTTTCTTTCCCCACTTTGTTTTTATTTTTAATTTTTTCCCTACCCTTTCTGGTTATCCTAGTTTCTATTGTTATCTCTGTAGTATTGAACAACAGATAGATCACCTGACCGGTGAATGAAATTTCTCTCATTTAACACTGACTCTACGATATTTCTACAAGCTATATGACTATTAAGAAGAGTTTCTCAAGCCAAGTCATAAGGTCATCTTTTTCCTCTTTCCCCTCAAACCGCAAAGACTCAATGCTATCTTTTAAAAATATCTATCTATCTATCTATCTATCTATCTATCTATGGAGAGAACAACAATAACCATAATGACACAATGTCAAAATTTCTAGGTACCATTACCTGGAATAAAGACAAGGCAATGAGATAGAATAGGTGATGGTTAATGAATAAAGAGACAAAATCATATTTTTTTCTTTTCAGAATCGTCTCCACTTTTTTAGTATAGCTGACACAATGTTATATTAGATTCAGGTGTACAATGTAGTTATTTGACAAGTTTATACACTATGCTATGTTCACCACAAGTATAGCTACCATCTGTCTCATTACATTGCTATTACAATACCATTGACTGTATTCCCTATGGTCTGCCTTATATTCCAATGATTTAATCATCCTATAACTGGAGACCTGTATTTTCTTCTCTTCCTTTCACCCATTTTGCCCAAACTCCCATCCCTCTCCCCTCTGACCACCATCAGTTTGTTCTCTGTATTTATAGTTCTGCTTTTTGTTTATTCATTTTTTAAGATTCCATTTATAAGTGGAATCATATGATATTTGTCTTTCTCAGTCTGACCCATTTCACTTAGCAGAACACCCTCTAAGTCCATCCATATTGTCTCAAATGGCATGCTATCAGCCTTTTCAATGGTTATGGGTTATGTAATATTCCACTGTGTGTGTGTGTGTGTGTGTGTGTGTGTGTGTGTGTGTGTACACATTTTCCCTGGGTAACACTCAATAGTGGAATTAGGTCACATGGCATTTCTATTTTTAATTTTTTGAGGAACATCCATACTGTTTTGAAACATTAAAAAGAAATTATATGAAGGGAATTAAAGTCCATTATAAAGAGACCATAAGAATAGAAACTGCAAGCTCTAAACTAAACTAGGGCAAATACCCTTGTAGCAATAGTTATAATAATAGGAAATATCTAAACAATTTTATATATTATCTTGTGCATCAGCCATGTAAATACACCAGTCAGATTTCCTGCTGCAAGGAGTGTAACTGACTGATGTCCCCAGCTACTGTTTCTCTGGATTCCAGTTAACATCATGCCAAAGCCACTCAATGTCCAGTGGGTGAAGAGGACACCATATTGTGGAATATGGATATCTTCTGGCATAAGCAGCAGGTATCTCCACTGCTGAAGGTTTCTCTGATGGTGGCCTGGGAAAACATCCTAGTGGAGGAGTCACTTTTTCCAGGTCTTTGCAGGTGAAACAGTTCAGGTATTTGAAAGATATTCAGGGGGAAGGCACTGGGCAATGCGGTGGGAAATGCATATACAACACCAGAGTTAGTTGACTGGTTACTATGATCTTCTGTAGAGGGATAATGAGAAACTAGGGGCCATTAACAAGTGGTGTATCTTTAACAAAGGACCTCTTTCATTTCATACAAAGATTTTATCTCCTCCAGCACAACAGCAGACACTGATAAGCAGCAAACTAAAGATCTGATAGTAACAAAACAAAGACTTTTGAATTCATAAAGTGAATCTGCAATGCCAAGGGTAGAGTTCTGATTGGAAAAACCTGAAAAGGTGGGATGAGAACATCTGGGTGGATGCCTCTGAGAAAGCTGGTTCTGTAGAATGCCCTGAACCCAGAGAGCCTGCAGAGGGAGCCCACTCTTCCTCAGTAATAGCTAGCATTTCTCCTCCATTAGAAGATGCCACAGAAGATGCCAACCAAAGCAACAAGTGGTCTCCTCAAGTGCTACTTCCACCTCCTCTACTGACAGCTGGGATGATAAATGAGTTAAATCCCAGGAAAACCAGACGCGAATTGTCCTGGGTGTGAAAAGAGAGGAAAAAAGAAGGAGGTGGAAGAATTAGGTAGTATATACTAGAAAGAGGAATCAAGCAAACTCTGTGTTAAGATGGCTATTAGAAGCCTGGAAAAAACAACGGTCAGTGCTGAGTGATGCAGAGATGACTAAATTGCCCTGTCAGGCAGTGAAGGAAAGAATAAAGAGGCTGAAAGACATGGGCATGCTGGGATGAATAAACTGTGAAGCCACAAGGCCTGACAAAAGATTGTGTTTCATGGGAGGATACTGAAGACACATTACTTCACCAAGACCACTAGGATTATGAAACAAGTCAAAGAATTATATATGCCTTTAAAGAACAGTTCCTGGTATGTTAGTTCAACTCTCATAGAGATGAAAGAGTTCACCATGAGATTACCAAGTGACTATGGCTAGAACTGTCCATCACAACCTGGGTTCTGTGAAACCCATTAAATTATACAATTGGGTAGCCAAGCAGCAGTTTTTCATAAGATAGAAATACACACCTCAGATTGAGCCCACAGAGGACCAGAGGGCATAAGGAAACTACACAAACATGTTCATAGGCCCCCATATCATCTGACACAGATGGACCAATATCTCTTCCTCAGTTCATATCTTTGGCCAAATTAGTTGTATATCTTTGGCCAAGTTGGTTGTATATGTGTGTATGTGTGTTGGGGAGGAGTATCCCATATGACCAGCTAGAGAAAGAGGAAGAAAAAGCCCAAGCTTAGCTTAGAATAGCTGGTGGATTCGAGCTACAGTAAGTGGATACGAGCTACAAATTGACAGTGTCTACATTAAAGCTACATTCAGAGGTGGTCTTGAAAGACTAGAGATGAAAACTTCTCCAAAGAACAGAGACACAAAGAGTGCATCAGATCATATGCACCGTGTACAGAAGAAACGGACCTATATGAGGATGTACACAGATTTCTGGTCAGTGACCAATAGCTTGGCTGAATGGACAGAGGCTTGGAACAAAAAGGGCTAAATGACCAGAGACAAGGAGTTCTGATGTGGAATCACATGAGTAAACAGATGGGATTGGATAAAGTCATCAAGTTCCACCAGAAAGCATCTACCATGGAAGAGGCACTGAACAACCATACTATCAAAATTTCTTAGACCTTTGATGCTACCTTTTTTATTGATCACCTTAGAACTGCCACTATTGGTGCATTAGAACAGTAGACATAAGAACAGAGACAGAGGCTATGTATGAAGCCAACAGTATGGACTCCCAGTTGCCAAAGCAAGTCCAGCTACTGATGCCTCTCAATATCCTACTGATACCAACCCTCTAATATAGCAAAATTCCTGGAAATCAATCAACAAATTGGTGACAAGTTCACTACATTGGCCTCTTCATCCTGGAAAAGCCAATGGTTTATCGTAACAGGGATAGGCAAGTACTCCAGGTATGTTTTTCTTTCCTATCCACAAAACCTCGCTACTATCACCTAGTCTTCACAGAATGCCTTATTTATAAGCACAGAATCCAACAAGGCATAACATGCGATCATGGGACCTGCTTCACAGAAAAGGAGATGTGGGAATCGGCCATAGTAAGGTCATGTGTGTCAGACTCCACTATTCATGTACTACACAACCCCATAGGAGCAAGTCTCATAGAACACTGAAATGTCCTTTGAAAAGTATAGCTGAAGTGCCAGTTCAGAGGTAGCATTCTAAGAGGATTGGATGTCATCCTCCAGGAGATAGCATAAGCATTAAATTAGAGACTATATATGGTGCTGTGTTCTCAACGGGAATGAGACATGAGTGTGAGAACCAAGGAGCCAAATCATGGATATTTAATCTCTAGAAATTTTATTTCGGTCTTTATTTTTGCATGTCATTCAACCACATGTTTGTGGTTTTCTCTACATTCTTGAACATAGGAGATATAGTTATAATAACTGTTTTAATGTTCTCTGTTCTAACAGTTATAAAATTTATTTTTGTTTCTCTTACAAATACATATTACTTTTTATGGTTTCCAATTCCCTGCCAAAATTTAACTTTGCTTTTATCTACATGTACATAGTAAGGGTACTTGTTTTACAATCTATGATAACTCCAATATCTTTAATTGGGATGGTTAACTTTATACGTCAACTTGACTGGATTAAGGGATGTCTAGATAGCTGGTAAAACATTATTCCTAGGTATGTCTGCAAGTGTGTTCCTGGAAGAGATGAGCATTTGAATTACTCATCAAACAAAGCAGATGGCCCTCCCCAATGTGGGTAAGCATCATCCAATCTGTTGAGGACCCAAATAGAACAAAAAGGTGGAGGAAGGGCGAATCTGCTCTCTCTGCTTAAGCTGAGACATCCATCTCCTCCTGCCCTAGGACATGGGCGCTCCTGGTTCGTGGGCTTTCAGAGTCAGATCTGGACTTAACACTGTCAGCTTCCTATTCTGAGGCCTTCAGACTTGAACTGAATTATACCACTGGCTTTCTTCATTCTCCAGCTTGTGGACACGAGATGGTAAGACTTCCTGGCCTCCATAACCACGTGAGCCACTTCCTATAATAAATATCCTCTTGTATATAAGAGGATAAAGCCAATTGGGCATGTATATATATATATATATCCTTTTGGTCCTCTTTCTTTGGAAGGCCTTAATACATTAATCTCTTTATTTCTGTTGTCTGTCTTATATGTCTTTCTCACGTTGTCTTGTCTCTTTCATGTGCCTAGTTATTTTTAAGTAGTCATTGGATGCTGTATTTGAAAAAAATATTTATAGAAATAATTTGAGTTCTAAGATGGTAATATTTGCCTGCAAGGAATATTTTTCATTTGCTTCAGTCTTATGCTTGATGCTTGGGACCACTAGCAGTCCAGGACCATCTTAATACAAATTCAAGTTTTAAGATTTTCTATCACTTGGATGATGTGAAGCTTGGCTGCATACTATTATAAGGCTTGTTTATTCCCATTCCACTCTTACAGACTAGCTTCTTCAAAACCGCACAAAAGACATTTATTAAAATCTGCGCTCACTGGTGAGTCCCAGATACTGGATTTTTATCTCCCTATACCTTTGAAGTCACCAGAAGCACATCTTGGTGTTTCAGCTGTTTCTTATGCATGCACAATTGACCCAGGGAAAAGCTGTCCAAGTACTTTATTTTTTGTTTTGTTTTTTTTACTTCTTTAGGTCCTCAGCCTCTGGTCTGGCCATGTAAGCATTTTGATGTATTTTGGAAAATGCTTTAATTTTTTCCCCAAATATGTATGTTTTCACTGCCAAGTTTGGTCAGAATTACCTAATCCAACATTAATGGAGGTGGAAGCCCCATGATACTTTAATTCTAGGGAAGAAAATCACATTAGTAACATCTGAAAGGGAAGGGAAAATGTGGTTTGACAATACGAAAGAGGCGTGTTTACTCATTTCAATTTAAAGTTGAGGGGCTATTATGGGAAAAAGAATCTATACTTAAGTGGCTTCAGAAGCTAGAACAAGGAAAACAGGCTAAAGTTCAAAAAAATAATTTTATCATGAATGATTAGACTATCACACTAGGAAATTTTGCTTTCAGAGCTAGTGAGATGTCTAAATAAACCCAATTAGCAACTAAACAACCATTTTCAAGGACTCATATATGATATAAGCTGGGCCAGTTGACCTTTAGGATCCAGAATTTATAAGATTCCAAGATTCTTTAATCTTAGTAGGAAATAGAGATGACCTCTGAGTTGTGTCTCCAGTCTAAAAAAACAGTAAATTATTTCATAATAAAGCCTCTTATTCTCAAAATTCATGAAGATAATGTTTCAGACCCACTTTTTTTTGTTGTTGTACTAAGAGCACTTTATTTTTCTTTATTTTTTTAAAGTTTTCATTTAAATTCCAGTTAGTCAACACATAGTGTAATATTAGTTTCAGGACCCACCAGTTATGCAATATCTCTTATTGAAACGTCTCACAGGCAGACATCTAGAAATGCAATGTATTTTCTCTCTGCTCTGTGAATGTTAGTTTTCATGTATGTTTGTTACAGTTCAAAACCTGGGATAATGCTCTGTAAACAGGGAATAGCTATTAGCACATCAATTAGTATTCTCTTTATAGTCCTATTGAGAAATATATTTGTTCAATTAAATTTCTTTCCCTGAGAACTCCAATTTTCATGTTGAGTAAGAGACCCTGTTACAATTGCAAACTACAATCCATACAAAGGCACATTTTCACACACTTTTTATATTTAAGTACTCTTTTACATAGAAGCACAAACGACTATAAGGAATGAAAAAAAACCTTAAATCAGGCTAAGAAGTGATTCTTTGGGTTGGCAATTCGAATATAAAAATACCCAAGTTAAGAAATTTTCTAAGAGCTACTATTCAATGTGTAAGTGCTTAAAAGAAAATCATTTTATTTTCAAGTCTATACAAGCCAGAGCTTATTCTGAATTGTCATGATTCCTCCAAAGCCTGTTATCAGAAACAGGGAAAGTTTTTTTTTTTATTTCCTAAGTTAGAACATTCATGATGAAATATTATGTCTTGCAGTTATCTTAATGGGCAAGGTCATCTGGAGAAAATTCTGATATCTTTATTTAATCTGTGCTTCTGTTGACATATATGTTAACTTCACGTCACTCTATATACTTTAAAAAAAAGCTGCTGAGAACTTATTTCCTTTGGATGCGTTTACGTAGCTAATCAGAAAGGAAAGTTTCAGGTTGTCATTCAGCTTTCCACAAAGGTACAAGAATTTGTGTAGCGAGTTCTTCTACATAAAGTGTTACCAGCTTGACTGGTAATGCATTTCTAGTTCTGCCCAGTTCTGTTGCTGAGATGCTTCTCAATAGCAGACTGCAAAACACATCAGTGCTCAATCATCATTTCCTTTCTGTTTCATTCTTTTTCTTTTCTAACATGAGATACCTCTAAAGTGTATGGATATGGCTTTGCCCTTGTCCAACAAGAAGTAAATTGTCTGGATGGCTGACTGTAACTGTCGTGGCTAAAAACACAAAGGTTAGTAGCTATTACAATAAACAATGGAAGTAGGTGGAGATGATAGATACAAGGAAAATATTTTTAGGCATTGCAAACACACTGAAGTCCTTATAGCCAAGGACTTTCTAAAAAAGGAAGACAGTAACAACAAAATAGATATCATTTGTTATCTATTTAGTATTGTATTTTGTGTTAAGCATTCTACTAGGTACTTAAAAACTCTTTTAATCTTTGGAATAATTTTTCAAATTGGAAGATTATATTATGATTCAATAGAGAATAAAACTGAAGTCTAGGATGATTAAATGATATTGCCAATCATACAACCAGATGGCGATAGGGCAGTTGCCTGGGCCCACAATACCATCCATCAACTCCTCCTGCAACTTCTCCTCATATTTAATTCTACCCAAGTACCAGTGAAATAGGATAGACAGAATAAAATCTGGAAATCTAACCTTCAGCAATAAGTAAAACCACATGAAACTAATTTATCAGCTATTGAGTGCTACAGAGATCATAATAAGACTTCTTGAAGGCATATACTTAATAAGAAACAGAGTATAAGAGAAGTAGACTCACTACATAGAAGAAACTGAGAGCAACCTCTAATTCATTGTATTTTAAGAATCTTCCTCCCATAGGCCTCTACTTTCTACCTTCCTACGGCGAAATTAGTCAACTTTAGACTTCCTCCTTAGGCCTAGAGAGAATTCTCCATCTTACGAATCTTGTGGAAGGCACAGCCTGCTTCTCACCACAGAAGCTGCAAACAGTAGATACTCTGCCAACCCTCTTTCAGCTAGTTAGGATCAGATATTGGAACATTCTGACATAATTTTATTTTTTACAGCTTTGATACATAATTGACAGATGACACTGTGTAAGTTTAAGGTGTACAACATGATTTCATACATGTATATATTATGAAATGATTACCATAAGGTTAATACTTCTATCACTTCACATAATTCCCTTTTTTCATGTGTAGTGAGAACATTTATCTTTAGCAACTTACAAGTATATAATTCAGTATTGGCTATAGTCACCATGTTGTACATTAGATCCCCATAATTTATTTATCTTATAGTTGGAAGTGTGTACCCTTTGACCAATATGTCTCCATTTCCCTCACCCCTCAACCCTGGCAACCACCATTCTACTTTTTCTATGAGTTTAGCTTTTTTAAGATTACGTATATAAGTGAGATCATACAATATTTGTCCTTCTCCATCTGGCTTATTTCACCTAGCATAAGGCCCTCATGGTCCATTGATGTTGTCACAAATGGCAGGATTTCCTTTTTTTCTCATGGCTATGAATAGTATCCCATTGTATGTGTGTGTGTGTGTGTATATATATATATATATATATATATATATATTTGTATACATATGTATCTCACATCTTCTTTATCCATTAATCCATTGAGTAACAAAGTTGTTTCCATACCTTGGCTATTGTGAATAATGCTACAATGAACATCATAGTGCAGTTATCGTTCTGAGATCCCAATTGTATCTTCTTTGCATATATACCCAAGAGTGGAATTGCTGGATCATATGGTAGTTCTTTTTTTAAGTTTTTGAGGAACCTCTATACTGTTTCCCACAGTGACTCTACCAATTTACATTCCTACCAACAGTACACAGGATTCTCCTTTCTCCACATCTTTGCCAACACATTATCTCCTGTCTTTTTGATGATGGCCATTCTAATAGATGTAAGGTTTTGATTTACATTTTCCTAATGAAAAAGATTGATCACCTTTTCATGTGCCTGTTGGCCATTTGTATGAGCTGTGTGTATTCTCTGGAAAAATGTCTACTCAAGCCTTCTGCCCACTTTTTAGTCATTTTTCTTTTTGCATGCAGTTATATTTGTTCCTTACATTTTTTGGATATTAACCCCTTATCAGACAGGTGGTTTGCAAATATTTTCTCCCATTCTATAGACTACCTTTCCATTTTGTTGATTGTTTCTTTCACTGTGCAGGTGTTTTTTTTTTTTTTTTTAGTTTGATATAATTCCATTTATCTTTTAAGGCTTATGCTTTTAGTGTCAGACACTAAACAAATCATCACCAAGACCAATGTAAAGGAGATTTGTTCCTGTTTTATTATAGGAATTTTAGTCTCGGGTTTTATGTTTAAATTTTTAATCTATTTAATATTTGTAAGTGGTATAAGGTATGAGTCAATTTTCATTCTTCTGCATGTGGATATCCAGTTTTCCTAACACCATTTATTGAAAACTAATCTTTCCCTCTGGTATATTGTTGCCTGTCTTGTCGAACAGTGGTAGATTGTATATGTGAGGGTTTATTTCTGGGCTCTCAATTCTATTCCATTGGGCTGTATGTATTTTTATGCCAATATCACTGTTTATATTAATACAGCTTTGTAATACAGTGTGAAATCAGGAAGTGTGATACCTCTAGCTTTATTCTTTCTGAGAACTGCTTTCACTATTCAGGGTCTTTTGTGTCTTAACATGAATTTCAGGATTTTTTTTTCTATTTCTATAAAAATTATTTGGGTAGTATGGGTATTTTAAATATATTAACTCTTCTGATCCATGAACACAGTATAGCTTTCCACCTATTTGTGCCTTCCTCAATTTCTTTCATCAAAGTCTTATAGTTTTCAGAGTACACTGATGGAATTTCAAATATAAAATTATGACCCAGAGAAACAGTAATAGTGGAGAATTATTTCTGTTGTGTCTGGGTAAAGACATCCAATCGCTGGGGCAGCAACAGAAGCAATGTCTGCAGTAACTTTAGTGAAAGTAGTGCAAGGGGTGGCAACCAGTGATCTGTGTGAGAATAGCAGTGGCCTCACTGGACCACTTTTCTGTTATGTAGCCTTGGTAGAAGTTGTGACTGCTGCCCAGTTTTCTGAGCCTTGTTCCTAATGATCTTGTAAGCCACCTAATATTCTAGAAATAAATTACTTTTGGTTTAAATCAACTTTATTTATACTTCCAGGAATAAACCATCCTAACATTCTTACCATCAGCCTTTGAAGCATGTCAAATTCTTACTATGAGATTTAGTTTGTATTTCATTACCTCAAAAGCTCCTGATTGCCAAATGATGCCTTGATTAAAAGTGGCAACCATACCTAATTATATCCATGAAAATGTTAACATCTTAAATTCTCTAAAAGAAATCAAGCAGGGCAGAAGTGGGATAAGAGCTGAATGGAATTTGAGTATTGTCTGAGGAAAAAAGACTAAGGTGGCTTGTCCAAGAAGGGAGAGAGAAGCATAAGTCCTACATTTTAGCCATAGTTCACATTCTATGGCAGAACTGAGTCTTTATACTGCAAGTCCTCAATTCTGAAATGATATACTCCCACCATAAATGTAGGAACCATCAATATCAATGTCATCACAATTTCTTGATTTTTGTTAAGTAACTCCCCAAATAATCAAGTTATTTAATGATCAGTGATTTTTGAGGAGATAATATTATTACCCCAATTTTACAGATAAAGAAACTAAAGCTTAGAAAGGTCAAAACTTGTACAAGGTAGTCAGTAAAGAGCAAAGCTTGGATTTGACCCAGAGAGTAAAAACTATTACAACTTTATTGCTTTTCCTAAATGTAGAAAAGATGATAAGATGATCTTTTCAATAAATAACAGGGAACTTCCTCTCCAGAAATCCTACACTGAGGTCTTCCCATTTTCCAAAGACAAGGTTAGAAACAGCCTTACAATTCTTCCTGGCCTCTCAAAAACTGATTCCACTGGTCCATTTCTTCCCTTACACATCAACTTCCTCTTCTTTCTATTTGCTTTCACTCTCATCTCACCATACTTACTTTTCTTAGCTATAGTCTGCCAAAAGATAATATTCTACAAGGTTTAATTCAAGTATCCTAACTTTTGGTGAAGCCAGGTTCCTCATAACGTTTTAATAATCTCTTCATCTACTTGTTTGTATGTGGTATAAAACACACACACACACACACACACACACACGCATGTTTAGCACACAGCAATATATTCAGATAACTGACCTGCATTTGATTTTGTGCCAACTATATTTTATCACTTTTGCAACTACTTTTAAGTAACTATATACTCTAAGGAAGTTGCAGAGAATATGCAAGAAGGTCCAATACACCCTTCACTCAGCCTCCCTCAACATCTTGCGTTAACTATAGTGTAATATCAAGGTAGATAACCAATATTGGTAAAAGCTATGCCCTGAAAGGATCCTGTGGGTTCATATCCATCTATGGGAGAAAGAGTTCCAATTTGCAATGGTTGTTGGAGAACTGGCTCCTGTAAGAAAATGCCAGGATGCAGTGGTCACAGTTGACTCACGGACTATAGCATTGAAGTGCTTTGAGAAAATACCCTGATACACATGTATCACATTACTATGGCAGTGGGTATGAACCATAGATCAGGGAATTCACATTGTAAACAAACTGCACTTGAATTGAAACTCAGGATACATGAGATATGGTCATTAACCACCAAATATTACTGAAAACTATCGCTCAGTACCCAGAGAAGGGTTCTATAGAAAATAAAGAAAAGAAAGAAGTCATGTTGTGGTGAGAAGTATATTGACTTTGGAATCAGAGTAGGGTTTGAATCCTGAATTTACCACTTTTTTTAAAATTTTAATTCTGGTATAGTTAACAGGTGGTGTTATATTAGTTTCAAGTGCAGAACACAGTGACTCAACAATTCTATACATTACTCAGTGCTAATCATGAGGTGTATACTTTCATCACCACCGCCTATTTCACCTATCTCCCCCACTCCCTCCCCTATGGTAACCATCAGTTTGTTCTCTATAGTTAAGATTTTGTTTCGTGTTTTGGCTTCCCAACCCCACGTTGTTCATTTGTTTGTTTTTTTAATTACACATGAGTGAAATCATAGGGTATTTGCCTTTATCTGACTGATTTTTCTCAGCATCTTACTTTCCAGTTCCATCCATGTCATTGCAAATGGCAAGACTTCATCCTTGTTTATAGCTGCATAATATTCCAATGTACATATATACTGCATCTTCTTTATCATTTATCTATCGATGGACACTGGGATGCTTCCATAGTTTAGCTATTGTAAATAATGTTGCTATAAACTTAGGGGTGCATGAATAATGTTGAATTAGTGTTTTCTGTATTTTTTTGTGTAAATACCCACTGGTGTGATTACTGAATCATAGGGTGGTTCTATTTTAACATTTTGAGGGTCCTCCATACTGTTTTCCACACTTTCTGCACCAGTTTGCATTCCAGCCAAAGTGCACAGGGATTCCTTTTTCTCTATATTTCACCAACACCTGTTGTTTCTTCTGTCTTTGATTATAGCCATTAGGACAGGTGTGAGGTAGTATCTCACTGTAGTTTTGATTTTCAGTTCCTTGATGATGAGTGAGGTAAAGAATCATTTCATGTGTCTGTTGGCCATCTGTATGTCTTCTTTGGAGAAATGTCTGTTCGTGTCTTCTGCCCCATTTTAAATGGATTACTTGTTTTTGAGTGTTGTATCAGTTCTTTATATATTTTGGACACTAGCCCTTTATTAAATAGATATGTCCTTTGCAAATATCTTCTCCCATTTCAAAGGTTGCCTTTTAGTTTTGTTGAATGTTTCCTTCATTGTGTAAAAAGTTTTTACTTTGATGTGGTCCCAAAAGTTTATTTTTGCTTTTATTTCCCTTGCCTCAGAAGATATATGTAGAAAAATATTGCTATGGCTGACATCTCAGGAGTTACTGCCTGTGCTCTCTTCTAGGATTTTTATGGTGTTAGGTCTCACATTTAGGTCTTCATTCATTTTGAACTTATTTTTGTGTATGGTTTAAGAAAGTGGTCCAGTTTTCCCAATGCCATTTGTTGAAGAGACTGTCTTTTTCCCACTGCATATTCTTTCCTCCTTTATCAAAGATTAACTTAACATATAAGTATCATTCTAGTTCTATGAAAATGCTGTTGATATTTTGATAGGGATTGCATCAAATCTGTAGATTTCTTTGAATAGTTTCGACATTTTAACATTTGTTCTTCCAATCCATGAGCATGGAATGTCTTTCCATTTCTTTGGTCTTCCACAATATCTTTCATCAATTTTTATTTTTTATTTTATTTTATTTTATTTTATTTTATTTTATTTTATTTTATTTTATTTTATTTTATTTTATTTTATTTTATTTTATTTTATTTTATTTTATAACATTTTATTTATTTTTGAGACAGGGAGAGACAGAGCATGAACAGGGGAGGGTCACAGAGAGGGAGACACAGAATCCGAAACAGGCTCCAGGCTCTGAACTGTCAGCACAGAGCCTGATGCGGGGCTCGAACTCACGGACCGTGAGATCATGACCTGAGCCGAAGTCGGCCGCTTAACCGACTGAGCCACCCAGGCGCTCCTCATCAATATTTTATAGTTCTTACAGTACAGGTCTTTCACCTCTTTGGTTAAGTTTATTCCTAGGTATTTTATTATTTTTGGTGCAACTGTAAATGGGGTTTTCTTAGTTTCTCTTTCAGCTGCTTCTTTATTAGTACATAGAAATGCAACAGATTTCTGCAAATTGATTTTATCTGTTGTATAGAACAGGAAAGTTTTCAGCTATTATTTCTTGAAAAATATTTTCTGCCCCCTTTCTTCTGCTTCTTCTGGAATACATGTAACGTAAATATTATTATACTTGATGAAGTCACAGAATTCCCTAAGTCTATTCTGATTTTGCATTTTTTTTTCTCATCTGCTTAGCTTGATTACTTTCCATTATTCTGTCTTCCAGGTCACTAATTCATTCCTCTGCTTCCTCTAGCCTGCTCTTTATCCCAATAAGTATATTTTTAATTTTATTTATTTTGTTCTTCATCTCTGGTTCTCTTTTATGTCTTTGTTAAGAATCTCACTGATGTCCTCCACTCTTTTCTCAACTCCACTATCTTCATGATCATTACTTTACATTCTCTATCAAGCATATTACTTACATCCATTTCACTTATGTCTGTTGCTGTGATTTTGTACTGTTCTTTCATTTGGTACGTATTCCCCTGTGTCCTCATTTTGTCTAACTTTGTCTGTGTCTGTGTACCACTTACTTTTAACTGTGACATTGGACAAGGTATCTAACCTCTCTGAGCCTCAGTTCTCTTACGTACACAACAGGGCTGTTAATGATCATCCTATAGAATACTTTAAAGATGACATTCAAGAATGAACAAAATGTGTCCATTATTTAGTAAGGTCTTAGGAAATGTGGGCTTGAATTTTTTACTCCATACAAAGTGTACATAAAAGCTATAGACTCACTCTCAAGAAACTTTCAGTCTATCTGGAAAGAGAGGCAATATCATTTAGATATTATCAGGAGATGAAGTCAAGTGTTAAATGGAATTATATTTTCCCTACCTAACACTTAAAAATCACCAATCACATTTTTAAATGTTTGCCCTGTTTTTTCAATCAGTGCTTATTTTTTCCATATAGTATAAAAAGTATTAAACACATTTATTATCCCAGAGATAGATGTCAAAATTCAGTCTTAATTTGGCAAGCATTCCAGAGGACTTAGGTTCTCCTTTCAGCTGAAGTACTCGTACCAGTTCCCCTGTCAGAAATGTTTCTTTTGAAATTCTTACGTATTTGATTATTCATAATGTTTCTCATTGTAAAATATGCCTTATGACTGTACCAAAACAAACCTATTACATCTTGGACCTTATATATTTTCAATACAAATGATCTCTTAGATTACATTATATGTTTCATGATCTGAACTATATGCAATACTCCAATCTACTGAATGGAGAATAATAATACAATCATTGGTAATTTTTAAAAATTATTTTGAAATAATTATACATTCACAGGAAGATGCCTTAAAAATATACAAAAAGTACAAAACCTACCAAAAAAGGACTCTTCACTCAATTTCCTCCAGTGATAACACTTTACAGAGCTATCAAAACCAGGAAATTGACAGTGGTAAAATCCACCATTTTATTCAGATCTCACAAGTTTTACATGTACTCATTTCTGTGTGGTTGGGTACACTTCTAGGCAATTTCATCATATATGTAGCTTTGTGCAACCACCACTACAATCAAGACAACTGTTCCATCACCATAAAGTTCGCTCTTATTACCTGTTTTAGCCATACCTACTGACCTCGCCATATACCTAAACCATGGCAACTTCTAATCTGTTCTCTATCTCTAATTTTATTATTTCAATAATGTTATATAAATGGAATCATATAGTATATAATCTTTGAGTTTGGCTTTACTCAATAAAATTTCCTGGAAAATCATCAAGGTTGTTAAATATATAAATAGTTCCTTCATTTATTTGAATGCATTATGTTCCATGCTATGGATGCTTTTTGTTATTTATTTGTTCAATCACCTAACATTTAAGGACATTTGGGGTTTTTTTTCCCCCAATGATTGGCTATTACAAATAAAGCTGTTATAAACATTCATGTAAAGGTTTTTGTGTAAACATACATTTTTATTTCTCAGGGATAAATACCGAAGAGTATAATTGCTGAATCATATGGTAAGTATTTGTCTAGTTTTAGAAACTAACAGTTTTTCAGAGCTACTATACCATTTAAAATTCCCGTCAACAATGTATGAGTGATCAAATTGCTTCACAACCTCATCAGCATTTGTTGTTACCACTATTTTTTTTTATTATAATAGGTGTGTATAACACCAACTCAATTTGATTTTAGTTCGCATTGCCTTAATGATTAATGATGTTGAGCATTTATTCAGGTGCTTTTTCACCATCCATACATCCTATTCAGTACTGAATATTGTGTTAGCTATTCCAGTTCCTTTGCCTTTCCATATAAATCTTAGAATATGCTCATCTATGTCTAACTAAAATTCTTTGGAGTTGTAAAAGCAATTGCTTTAATCCTATAGAACAATTTGAGGAGACTTAGCATCTCTATTATGATGTGTCTTTTAATCTATGAAGATGATAAACTTTTCTAATTAGTCATCTTAGATTTCTTTTATTAACATTCTGTAAATTTTAGCAGACATTTTCTGTACATATTTTGTTAGATTTATACCTAAGTACTGAATTTTATTTGGAGCAATTATAAACAGTAGTGAAGAGTTTTATTTCCAATTGCTCATTTTAGTAAACAGACATGCAGTTAATTTTTATGTGTTTATCTTTCATTCTATGACCTTGCTGAATTTATTAGTTCTAGGAGCTTTTGGTAGATTCCTCAGGCTGTTCTCTGCAGACAATCGTGTGTCTACAAATAGAAATAATTTATCTTTTGCTCTATCTATAATCTTTTAAAATTCTTGCATTATTGCACTGGCTTGAAATTCCAGTTCAATGTTGAAGAAAAATGGATAAGTTGATAGTTTTGAATTATTCTCAGTCTTAAATGGAAAGAATTCAGTCTCACCATTAAGTGTGGTACTAGCTATAGTTTTTATATATGTGCTCTTTATGAGGTTGAGATTCCCTCTGTTCCTACTCTGTTGAAAATGTTTACCGTAAATGAGTGTTGAATTTTGTCAAATGATGTTTCTGCATCATGTATGTGATCATATGATTATTCTTTGTTAGTCTTTTAACATGGTTGATCACATTAATTAATTTTCTAAAATTAATTAATCAGTACTGCATATTGGAATAAATCCCCTTTGTTGTAGTGTATTAATCTTTTCATATATTATTGGATTTGATTTCTTAATATTCTATTGAGGATTTCTCATTTAAGTTCATGAGAATTATCGTTTTATAGTTGTTGGGTACTATTTTGTACTTTGTCTTATTTTGGTATAAGGGTAATATTGGCCTCACAAAATATGAAGTGTTCCCTCTGCATCTATTTCTTGGAGGAAAACGTGTAAAATTGGCATTAAGTCATCTTCAAAATCTTTAGTAAAATTCCCCAGTGAAGCCAGCTTTACCTGGAGATTTCTTTTGGGGGATCCTTTAAACACAACTTCAGTTTCTTTAATGGATGTATAACAATTCAGGCTATATTGTGTTTTTGTAACCAATTACTCCAAGTAATTGGTCTATTGCTTCTAGCTGATTTGTAAACAACTATGTACCAACTCATATATGATTTTATAATTTTAATGGAAATTTCCTTTGTATTTACTTCATGATGAATATTCTGATCTATTTAAAATGTTTCCTAGTGACTTAGTATCATTTTTTTTAACTTTCTGATGTTTTTAGTTACAGCTGTGTACATGAGATGTTAGCCCCAACACTTACTGTCCCCATCTTGTCATGTTTTGAGTTTGACTAATTTCTCTTGCCTTTCATCTCCTCCCTCAGTATTAGTGGCTACGTCTACAGATAACACTGTGCTTACCACTAAGAAGCTCCTCCCTCTATTTTTCAGTAGTAATTTGATAATACAAATCCACCTAATATTTAGAACAATATATAGAGTATTTTGAAATTCAGGATTAAGATACAACAGACTTTTAATGATATGAGTCCTATTTAAAAATGGCAAAATGCTAACACCCACAGATGGAAATAACTTTTGTTAAGAAATATTGTGTAAAATATATTATTTTCATGTTTTTAAATACTCTACTAGGTACAACAATCTTGATTTCTTCAATCATATATCTTCCTATTACCACGCCCAGATTAACTCTCTAAGTGGTAACTTCATCAAAAACATAAGGCTAGTTATTAAAGTTATTAAGCACTCAGATGTTAGAGAGTTGTTAAAAATTATTAAAACACTAAGATGGTTAAATATATAGTTAACTTGGAAATATTTATATATATCATGAGCCAGAAATTATATATGGTGGCATTCCTACATAAACATTTTGTTCTCCAGTTACCTGAAGAAACCAGGGAGCTAACAGAAATTTCTATCTTCTGAATATATCTTCCTAGGTTTTTATGATATTCTATTTGTCCAATAAGGACGAAATATATGACTATTTGCAAAAAATTTGTATTCTTTACTTACCTTCTCCTTCTAAGTAAGGATTCTTATCACTTTTTTTTTTTTAATTACCTAAAAAGAAAAACTAGTAGTGAAAATTAGCTGTCGTACTTCCTACCCTGGAAATGATTCCATCTAGTTTATGTGTTTACATGCCATCCTTGATCAGAGTACTATGTTGAGATGGAGAAGAGTTGTATTCAGGAGTAATCTCTTCACTGGAGTTCCACCAGAAACCAGATTTATTCATTGAGAAGAATCACAAATGTCATAACCCTTCCTTTGTAACATTATCTTGCACCTTCTTTAGCTAGTTGAAAAGTTTTCATGTTTCAAGACTGTTATGTCTAACATCATGTGAACATCCTACAATCTTCATAAAAACAATTCAGATCACCTGGACATTTTAATTTAATTTTATTCTATTCTATTTTTTCCTTTGTTTCTTCATCTCAATGGGGAAATAAATTAACTCTGTGTAAATAAGTTTACATTGCCCCAACTTTATCATTAATTCAATTTTCACTTTTATCTTCTGCCTTTTATTTTTTTAAGTTTATTTATTTATTTCTGAGAGAGAGAAAGAGAGAGAGTGAGACAGAGAGAATCCCAAGCAGGCTCCTGACTGTCAGCACAGAGTCTGATGTGGGGCTCAAATTCACAAACCATGAGATCATGACCTGAGCCGAAATCAAGAGTAAAATGATTAAGGTACTAACCCCCCCCCAGGAACCCCTGCCTTTGTTTTTTTAATGTTTATTTATTTTTGAGAGAGAGTGTGTGTGTGAGCAGGGGAGGGGCAGAGAGATAGGGGAACAGAAGATCTGAAATGGGCTTTTTGCTGACAGCAGTGACCCCAATGTGGGGCTTGAATTCACGAACCATGAGATCATGACCTGAACTGAAGTTGGACATTCAAATGACTTAGCCACCCAGGTGCCCCTTTTCTGCCTTTTAGATAAATGATGTTTTTTAAGGGTTCTAGATATTGGAAGAGGAAGAAAAAAAGGGGTACTTCAGAATGAAAGATTTCAAAGATAAGTTTCATTCATGTCATGATTTTGACCAAACTCTGGTTTGAAATTCTCATTTCTATTCTCTGAGGTTTTTACGTTGACCCCACACCACACGTTGTGCTCTAATGGGCTCCATCCAGACAGCTTAATTTGGTCTCTTGCTTCTCTCTGTTCTTTTTTGCTATTTTGGATTTCACAAACAACACAAACAAACAAACAAACAAACAAACAAACTAGAGGAGTTTCAGAGGAGCATGAGACTGACCCATGGCCTTATGCAGCTTAATACATAATTTCCTATATTGTACTTTCTTCTCTATTAGCAAGAAAGAATTTTGGTCCACAAACTCATGACACACTTATCTACTACTGATCTGAGATATGTGAGAGTTAAGAAAATGTACACCACTCCTCACTAGTTTGGGTGGTGTAGTCCTTATCATCTACTGCTCCCTAAAGCCAGAAATATACATTCTGTCTGGAAGGGTATGGGAAAGTAGGAAGAGTCTGGGAAACTGTAGGAAGAGTCAACAAGGCACCCAGTCATATCCCATAAAGCCTGACCTCGCCTTATGTCATGTGGTCACTCAGGTAGTATTCAGGTGACCCTTCAGAGAGCACATTTGCGGCCTCAAGTAACCCATAGTCTTGCTGTTGCTCCAGAGGCAATCACACTGGGTCTCCACATAACAACATCCAAACTCTTAGAAGAAAATTGAATATGTTTTATTCATCACTTATTCCTCTCTGCTTTTTTCCTCTCTA
This sequence comes from Lynx rufus, assembly GCF_022079265.1. Lineage (NCBI taxonomy): Eukaryota > Metazoa > Chordata > Mammalia > Carnivora > Felidae > Lynx > Lynx rufus. The sequence continues at coordinate 39,438,269 of NW_025814831.1, forward strand.
AAGCTCCAAAATTTCAATGTAAGTGCTAAAACCTTTTTCTGTATTTTGGTTTTTATAAGCTGTATAGAAATTGCCACAATATGGAGATAGTGATATGTCTCTTACCTTCCTTTCCTCATGTCTCCCTCCAATTCCTGTTAAGGGTTATGTGTTCCTACATCATTCCATACTATTCAAATAGTTCTAATTATTGTGTTTCCTCTTTTCAATCTTTTCTCTAAAACCAGGAACAATGTAGGTCTATCTTTCCAAAATCCAATGTCCCCTTAAGACTTTTAATTGGGTTTAATCATTGGAAAGAATTTTCACTATGGAGGAAAGGAACTTGCTTCTGATATTTAGAAGGTAAGTTCATCTCTGTGAAGTTCAGCTTCACAAGAAGTCTAGTTCGGTCCAACTATCATATGGAAAGAAACAGAAAATGAATTCTTTGGCAAGTCCAGTATTCTAAATCACATTATGCTCTGCTTGCAATAGATGAATTTACTATCTCCTATGCAGGGACATTAAAAAATAATCACTCTTCCCTGTGACAATATCTTAAGAATTATAAGACATAATTCCTGCTCCTATCTTTCTTTAAATCTACTACCTGGTTACATGTTGGCTTTGACACTTGTACTTGGTTTGACCACCAAAGCAGTCAGTCAAAGAAATTATTTTACTTTTTCTGCATACCTATTTATCAGTATCTTTTGGAGGAAGAAAATTTCAGTGCATACCACTACATAAGCTGTCGCTAAAAACACACTGCTTGTAAGTGCTCAGTCTTCATGAAATTCAAATTCAGGTTACTTTATTTTAGACTCTTTTTCTATATATAGACAGAGGTAGATTTATGATTGACAGGAGGAAAGGAGGGGGAGAAAAAAGATGATGAAAGAGACAGCAAGTGGAGTTCTAAGATGTCCTTATTACTAAACCATTTGAAATAATTTTTTTTTTCAACGTTTATTTATTTTTGGGACAGAGAGAGACAGAGCATGAATGGGGGAGGGGCAGAGAGAGAGGGAGACACAGAATCGGAAACAGGCTCCAGGCTCTGAGCCATCAGCCCAGAGCCCGACGCGGGGCTCAAACTCACGGACCGTGAGATCGTGACCTGGCTGAAGTCGGACGCTTAACCGACTGCGCCACCCAGGCGCCCCAATTTGAAATAATTTTTGATTGACATATCAGATACAGAATTTTAAGAGCAAATGTAGGATATAGAATTTTAGTGAAGAGTAGACTTATTACTTTCTTAAGGTCAGAAGCATATAAAAACGCAGTAAAAAGATCACCCCATCTCCAAAAAGGGACCCAAAGCTCATGTGACGAGTTAAGTTTCCTAAAACCCTGAGGATAAAAACCACCCTATGGTGTTTGCATTAGCATTCATTCTATTAGTCATCACTCCTTTGGTTACAAGTTACATGAAGCAACTCAAACTTCCTCAGAGAAAAAAGGGAAATTACTAGTTCACATAACCCAGAAGGGATGGGTATAGCAGGAAAAGACTAAAACCAGAGACTTACATCTTTTGTCTCCCAGCCTCTCAGCTCTTCTTTCCCTTCTTGTGGACAGAACTCTCTTGTTACTACAGACCAGCGTCTACAGGAGATATTTAAAAGTTCAAAAAAAATCTGTTTGTACCAAATAAAGTGGAACTCTTATGCCAATGAAATCCTGTACCTTCTAAGGTAAATAAAATCTTTAAATAAATATAAAAAAAAAACTGCCTCAATATGCTCACCATGGATCCCTAGGATATAATCAATCAACAATTGTACCAGTATAAATATTTTTATGAAATATTTTGCTGCCAGTTTCACATACAATGTACTTCTGAAGTAATAACTGAATTTCACTCTTATTCAATGCATGAAACAGAAGCTAATATTTAGTATGCACTTTATCGGTTACTTGTATTATCTCATTTAATCCTCACCACAACTCAAAGATGTAATAAGTATTATTATCCTCATTTTACAGAAGAGATATTGAAACAATGAGAGATTTAGTACCTTCCCAAGGCCACACGGCTAATAAGTTCTAGAGCTGGGATAAGTAATGGAAGTTCTATGTGGAAAGTAATCAGCATAAAATGTCATATATAGAGAGTATGTATATCTACTTGTTGTTCCATCAGAAGTTGATTTATATTTTCCTTCATATCTGAGTATATTCTCACTCTGGTTATAGAATGCTGACCTTAGTAAGACGAAATCAGTGATATTTGCACAATATACATGTTCAACACCCAACACTATTCCCAGCTTTTTAAAAAGTGCTACATTAAATGGAAAAAATGAAATAAATAATGACATTATCATGTCCCAGTGGCTATCATAAAAGCAAATTTGTATCATTTTTTTCATGTTTTTATCTAAATTCCAGTTAACATACAGTGTAACATTAGCTTCAGGTATAGAATCTAGTGACTCATCACTTACATACAACACCCAGTGCTCATCACAACAGGTCCCCTCCTTACTACATCATCCATTTAACCTGTCCCCCGACATCCACCTCCCCTCCAGCAATCCTCAGTTTGTTCTCTATAGTTAAGAGTGTGTTTTCTGGTTTGTCAATCTTTTTTTTTCACCTATGTTCATCTGTCTTGTTTCTAAAATTCCACCTATTAATGAAATCATATGGTATTTGTCTGTCTCTTACTGGCTTAGTATAATACTCTCTAGCTCCATCCATGTCATTGAAATAGCAAGATTTCATTCTTTTTGAAGGCTAATATTGCATTCTCTGTGCGCGCGCGTGTGTGTGTACACATACATATATACCATATCTTCTTTATCCATTCACCAGTCAACAGACATTCGGGCTCTTTCCATAATTTGTCTATTGTTGATAATGATGCTATAAATATCGGGGTGCATGTATCCCTTTGAATCAGTATTTCTGTATCATTTAGGTTAAATACCTAGTAGTGCAATTGCTAGATTATAGGGTAGTTATTTTTAACTTTTTGAGGAACCTCCATACTGTTTTCTAGAGTGGCTGCACCAGTTTGCACTTTCACCAAAAGCATAAGAGGGTTCCTCTGTCTCTGCATTCTTGCCAACTCCGGTTGTTTCCTGTGTTGTTAATTTAAGCCATTCTGACATGTGTGAGGTGATATCTCATTGTGGTTTTGATTTGTATTTCCTGATGATGAGTGATGTTGAGTATCTTTTCATGTGTCCATTAGCCATCTGGATGTCTTCTTTGGAGAAATGTCTGTTCATGTCTCCTGCCCATTTTTAACTGGATTATTTATTTTGGGGGGTGTTGAGTTTTATGAGTTCTTTATATATTTTGAATAGTAATCTCTATCAGATATGTCATTTGCAAATATCTTCTCCCATTCCATCAGTTTCCTATCAGTTTTATTGAATGTCTCCTTTGCTGTGCAGTTTTCTATCTTGATGAAGTCCCAATAGTTTATTTTTGCTTTTGTTTTCCTGAAAGAAGTGGATAAATTCCTAGAAACATATAAACTACCAAAATTGAAACCAGAAGAAATAGAAAACTTGAACAGACCCATACCACCAAAGAAACTGAATCAATAATCAAAATCTCCCAACAAACAGAAGTCCAGGGCCAGATGGCTTCTACCAGACATTTAAAGAAGAGCTAATACCTGTTCTTCTCAAACAATTCCAAAAAATAGAAAGGAAAGGAAAGGAAAACTTCCAAACTTCTTCAATGAGGCCAGTATTACCCTGATTCGAAAACCAAAGACTTCACTAAAAAAGATAACTATGGTCAATATCCCTGATGAACATGATTGCAAAATCTCAACAAAGTAAGTTTCAACAAATTTTAAGAGACTGAAGTCATACCATGCATCTTTTCTGTTCACAATGCTATGAAACTCGAAATCAATCAAAAGAAAAAATCTAGAAAGAACATAAATACATGGAGGTTAAATAACATGCTACTAAACAGTGAATGGGTTAACCAAGAAATCAAAGAGGAAATAAAAATGTATGTGAAGAAAAATGAAAATGAAAATGAAAATATAACAATCCCAAATCTTTAAGGTGCAGCAAAAGCTGTTCTAAGAAGGAAGTTCTCAGCAAAACACCATACCTCAAAAAGCAAGAAAAATCTCAAACAACTTAATCTTACACCTAAAGGAGCTAGAAAAATAAGAACAAACAAACCCAATAACCAGTAGAAGAAAGGAAATAATAAAGGTAACAGCAGAAATAAATGTAGTAGAAACAAAAAAGAAAACAACAACAACAGAACAAATCAATGAAACCAGGAGTTGGTTCTTTGAAAAGATCAACAAAATTTATAAGCCTTCATTTAGCCAGACTCATAAAAAGAGAGGGGGGTGGGAGAGAGAGAGAGGACTCAAATGAACAAAATTACAAATGAAAGAGGAGAAATAACAACACCACAGAAATATAAAGAATTATAGGAGAATATTATATGCCATAAATTGGACAACCTAGAAGATATGGACAAATTCCTAAAACCATATAACCTCCCAAAACTGAATCAGGAAGAAATAGAAAATTTGAATTACCAGCAATGAATGCTGGTAATTACCAATTACCAGCAATGAAATTGAATGAGTAACCATAAAACTCCCATCACACAAAAGTCCAAGACCAGATGGCTTCACAGGTGAATCCTACCAAAGATTTAAAGAAGAGTAATATGTATTCTTCTCAAACTATTTCAAAAAATAGAAGAGGAAGGAAAACTTTCAAATTCATTGTACAAGAAGGCTTCCATTACCCTGATACCAAAACCAGGTAGATACTATAAAGAGAGAGAGAGAGAGAGAGAGAGAGAGAGAGAGAGAGAGAGAACGAGAACACTACAGGCCACTATTTCTGAAGAACATAGAGCAAAAATCCTCAACCAAATAGTAGCAAACCAAATCCAAGAATACATTCAAAAGTTCATTCTTTGCGATCAAGTGAGATTTACTGCCAGGATGCAAGGGTGATTTCATATTTGCAAATCAATCAACATGATACATCACAACAAAAAGAGAAAAACCAAATAGTCATTTCAATAAATGCAGAAAAAGCATTTGACAAAGTTCAACATCCATTCATGATAAAAATCCTCAACAAATAGGTTAAGAGGAAACATACCTCAACAAAATAAAGGCCACATATGAAAAACACAACTAACATCATACTCACTGGTGAACAACTGAGAGCTTTTCTCCTAAGATCGGAAACAAGACAAGAATGCCCACTCTCACCACTTTTATACAACATAGTACTGAAAGTCCTAGCCATAGCAATCAGACAATCAAAAGAAATAAAAGGCATCCAAATTGGGAATGAAGAAGTAAAACTTTCACTATATGCATATGACATAATACTATATACAGAAAACCCTAAAAATTCCACCAAAAAACTGCTAGAATTGATATACAAATTCAGTAAAGTCTCAGGATACAAAATCAACATAAAAAATCTGCTGCATTTCTATATACCAATAATAAAGCATCAGAAAGAGAAACTAAACTCAATCCCATTTACAATTGCACCAAAACAATAAGATTCCTAGAAATATACCTGACCAAAGAGGTGAAAGACCTGTAACCTGAAAACTGTAAAACACAGATGAAAGAAAGTGAAGAAGACACAGAGAAATGGAAAAACATTCCATGCTCATGGACTGGAAGAACAATATTGTCAAAATGTCAATACTAAGCAAAGCAACCCATACATTTAATGCAGTCCCTATCAAAATAACACCAGCATTTTTCACAGAGCTAGAACAAACAAACCTAAAATTTTTATGGAACTACAAAGACTCAGACAGCCAAAGCAATCTTGAAAAAGGAAAGCAAAGCTGGAGGCATTACAATTCTGGACTTCAAATTATATTATAAAACTATAGTGATCAAGACAGTATCAAGACAGTACTGGCACAAAAACAGACACACAGATCAATGGAATAGAAGAGAAAGCCCAGAAATGGGCGCACAACTACTTCTTCAACAAAGCAGGAAAGAATATCCAATGGAAAAAAAAGATAGTCTCTTCAACAAATGATGTTAGGAAAATTGGACAGCAACATGCAACAGAATGAAACTGGACCACTTTCTTGCACCATACACAAAAATAAATTCAAAATGGATGAAAGATATAAATGTGGGACAGTATACCATCAAAATCCTAGAGGAGAATACAAGTAGTAACATCTTTAACATTGACCATAGCAAATTATTACTAGACATGTCTCCTGAGGCAATGGATGCAATGTTGAGTCATGAAATATATTGGGATTTTTCAGTTTACATTGGTATCTTTTGTGCATATTTGGTAACGCAGAAATGGTACATCAAAAGGACAATCAGCCCAAGAAATTTGATTGCTTACTGTTCGTCACTATATAGCAGAAACAAAGTGGTCTTTCTCTCAGCCCTAAACATGTCAATCTCCCAAGGGCTGACTACATATGGTGATGTACAAAGTGAGGAACAAAATAAAGGAAGAGAATTATTCTAACCCTGAGAAGCTAGAAAGTAGAAAAGTAACAACTTTTTCTAATTCTGTAAAATGGCTAGTATTCAGCATATGATAGTGAAAAATACCTTCTGTTGACTTACTCTTTAAATATTAACAATGAATAAATCCTTAAAAGTATTTTTATTAGTTCTCAGTATTACTGTGATAAAGTAACTATAAGACAAGGTACCAGAGTGAAGATTTTTCACATTATACCTTTACTCTTTTATTCTTCACTCTATCAAAATATTTTGTCATGCAAGAGCATTTCTTTTATGTATCCGTATAGCTTTTCTCTTATCACAGAAGCAGTTTCAATTAATAAAACAGCCGCCTTACATTTGCAAATGAAGTAATTCAAGCTGAAGCCACCAGCAGAGGAAGGAGTGCCATGGGACCCAGGACTACATGATTTAACAATGTGTTGCAATTAGAAATGTATCATTCGGGAAATTACCTAGAATATGCTCATGAACTGGTAACCACCTTGACTGTCACCAGAGCAAATGAAAATTAACACATACTTAATAACTTGTGCATGCAGATTTAGAGTGTATTATTCAAAATTCATGGAAATGAATCATATGCCATTATTTAATCTACAATGCTTTTCTTTTTTTTTCTTTTTTAAAAAAATTTTTTTTAACGTTTATTTATTTTTGAGACAGAGAGAGACAGAGCATGAACGGGGGAGGGGCAGAGAGAGAGGGAGACACAGAATCGGAAACAGGCTCCAGGCTCTGAGCGGTCAGCACAGAGCCCGACGCGGGGCTCGAACTCACGGACTGTGAGATCGTGACCTGAGCCGAAGTCGGCCGCTTAACCGACTGAGCCACCCAGGCGCCCCTACAAAGCTTTTCTTATTTGGCATCATCTCACAGTCAAAATGATTTAATGTACTTTTAAGTATTATTAAATAAGCTTGAATGAAGGTTAAAAACTTAAATGTTTACACATTTTGTGCATGTATGTACATAGCTATCTTGGAATAATTTTTGTGACACTTTCTATTTACATTTCATTAGCTAACACTTCTTTTAGCCGGGTGTACATTTAATAATCTCTTGACCCTTTATCCTTTGTCAGTGCTTTCAATAAAATTCAAATTCAAAGGCAAAATAATGCAAACATATTTGTGTAAGTCTGTTTCACTTATGTCTGCCATTTTTAAAAATTAAAATCATGTGGACCAATTTATATGTGAGACTTTCCTATATGCTTCAAAGAGAACATTATCTGTGGAAAGCTGTACGGGGGAACTGTGGTTGAGTCTGTGCATCTGTGCACATGTGTGTTCACCCATCCATTTGAGCGAATGCATGGGGAAGGATAAGGAACAACTTGAAAACTGATGAATTCATTTCTCATTCTGCACATATCAGTAAAGCAGAGATGATCAGTGGAGTCAGAAGTCATACCTAAAGAATCTTGAACTCTGCCTTATCACTAATATTGTCTGATGTGAAAAATTCAATATGCAAGACTGAAATCAGATAAAATAATGAGAGGTCCTGAATTTATCTAACCTATTTAAATATTGCTTGATCCAGTCCTCTAACTGCCCCAAGAACATGTATATTTAAAAAAAAATCTTATCAGCATTTTGTCATAAGACACTTATTGGACATAACTCTAATTTGTTCTAATGAAGGAAAAATTGTTCCAAAGCAAAATACCAACAGTAAATCTGAGCCATTCCCAGTGATTCCCAGTAACCTGAGTAATTTCTTAGAAAAATGCCTCTAAGAATAGAAAAAGCTAAAATCAGTAACGCAAATCTCAGATTCTGGATATCCTTGAATCATGGCTTAAAAAGTTATTTTTGAAGTGTGTTTCTCAGATCTCTGAACTGCCATGAAATCTTCAAATGCACTGCTAATTTATTTTCATAAATTTTCTATTGTATAAAAATATTTAACAGGTAAGAAATCTGCATCTCAGGTTTGTTTGCCTGTTATTTATTAATCAATTATAAGCTCCAATAGAGCAACAAAAGAATCTTACTAGTAATACTAAGCCTTTGATGCATGCTTTGCAGAGCAATGATTCAGAAGGCTGGACTGGTCAAGTCTAGGGTAGTTTATTGTTAATACTATAAAATTTAATAGAGACACGATTCTTATATGTAAGTGTTAATAAAAAGTTGCATATTCATTATCGAGACTTTTTCTGAGTGAAAAATACAAACACTGGCTGTTACAAACCCAACTGGAAAAATGTAGAATATCAATAAAAATTTTCTACAAAGACATCTTCAGTGCTAATATTAACATTTACAAATCAAATCAATGTGGATTATTTTCATTTGAAAAAAGTTACTTTAACAAAGATTTAGTGCAGATTTCCTTCTCTTGGTATAAATAAGTATCTTTTTCCAAGGGTGCCTGGGTGGCTCAGTTGGTCAAGCTTCTGACTTCATCTCAGGTCACGATCTCATGGTTCATGAGTTCGAGTGCTGCATCAGGCTCTGTGCTGACAGCTCAGGGCCTGGAGCCTATTTTGGATTCTGTGTCTCCCTCTCTCTCTGCTCCTCCCCTTTTGCTCTTTCTCTCTCTCGCTCTCTCAGAAATAATAAAAACATTTTTAAAAAATAAGTATCTTTTTCCAGATAATAACACAAATAACGAAGACATTTAGGTACCAAAGTTTGGAAGTCACTACCAAGGATACACAATGAGAAATCTAAAGCATTAAATATTTTGTAATGGAAGATGTTAAAAACAAATTGGCTAGGCATAAATTTGATATCCTTGAGCTGAATAAAAGAACAGCAAATAACATTTCCAGAAATTAAGTGATGTGTATCAAAACTTTTTAAAATATTTTACCCTTTGACTCAACAAATCTTCTATGATATCCTAAGAATACACCGAATAAGTGAATACAGATAAATTTCCAATGGTCTTCATTACAGGGTCATCTGAGAACAGTTCAAATTTCCCAGAAAAGGGAAATAATAAATTACAGTATATGCATACAATGCAACTCTATAAACCACTGAGGACAATAATGTAGATAATGATACATACAATTTGCATGGAAAGAAGTTAGTGATGTAATGAGTAAAAAAGCAGGTTTTGCAACCTTATGTAAAATATATACAATAAATATTTGCTTCCTCATCAAGCATGTGCTTATATAGGTATAGGATGGGAAGATGGTGTGTGGGCATATCTGGCTGGTTTTAGTTTTGTTTATGCATATTTTTCTAATTTTAAATAACAAATACATATTACAAGTACAATAAAATTATTTTTTATTCTTTAAAAGAAATGCAGTAAGATGTTCATTCTGGAAATGGTTTAAATAACATTGCTGTGACATGCTATGAGGTTACATGTTTTTCTGGTTTTTAACTTTTTAAATATCATACTCCATCACTGTGGTGTTTTTTAATATCTTACCTCTATTTGACTAGCTAAAATAATTGTATTTTCATGTGAATAACTCCTACTGCATTTAAATTTTACTGTAAGTTTCATTATTCTAAGTAATACACTAGCCTGATGAATTTTATTTATTATAATAATGTAATTAAGAAAATGTTTCTTCTAGCCCTTTAATCTGTGCTTATTTCAGTAATATTATGACAAGGCAGTTTTTTCTTAATATTATGTAAGGATTCTATGGATGTTAATTTTGCATACAAGAGAATAGAAATATTAGGAAGAAAAAATTCTAGAAAACAAAGAATTGAAAGAATAAAGATATCAATTTGTCTTAGACCATTTTTTATCTACCTTTAAACAGTGCACCTTTTATTAATTTTTAAAATTGTTTTCAGCTTATAAACCAAATTTGTATAAGCTGTTTCAAGGAATAAATTTCTGGAATAACAAAATAACTTAATGCTTAAAATACAGAAATATCCTAGCCGAAAGACGCAGAATTATTTTTCAAGCCTATTATGCAACTATTCCCATGTAAAAGGGATAAATAAAAGATATATGGGTAGAAGATAAATCTTGCATATTCTCATTTTCTTTCAGCATGACCCTTGTGAAATGGGTACCCTGACAGGTCTGCATACATTTGTTATATATTATTTTAAATGTTCCTTTAACTGTACACATGAATATGCACATTCTTCTCACTTTTGTCTAATATCCATTTCATAGTGGGCTTCGTTGTACTGCCAATGAAAGGAGACATAGGTTTTTGCCTCACTTATATTCCACTAATATATCACTTTAATTATTTTAAAAAATTTATTTTAAGTAGGCTCCATGCCCAACATGGGCCTCAAACTCAACCCTGAGATTGAGACTGGCATGTTCTACCACCTGAGCCAACCAGCCACCCCTTACTTTAAGTGTTTACTGAGTAGCAACCATAAGATCTATTCTCTCTCTCCTTTACCTTCCTTGTGTTAACAATATATACCTAGTACATTTTCTTACTAGAGGTTGTTCTCTAGGGTTAACCCTAATGTGCATGGGGTTCCAGGCAAACATATTTGCAGAGTCCCAATAGCTCTTTGTCAGATACAGTGATTTATTCTAGAAGAATATGTGGAGAAGTGGTACTTACGTATTTGTTTATTGTCTAGTCAGTGCACATGGAGATTCTTCCTAGTGTATAAATAAATACCATGTCTTTCTGCTCAGGTCCAGAAACCATTTCTTAATTTTCTTTATTGTCAAATGTGCTGTTACTAATTTCAGCTCCCCCAGCACAAGAAAAAGAAAGCAGCGTTACTAATTCATGAAGCTATGGCTTTGGCAAACTGTACTGAAACGAACAGATTCTCTTGCCTCTGCAAGCATCTCTAATACCATTTAGCTAACATTGGTAATGTCATTATGAGATTACTTCATTTCATCACGCTGCCCATGGATATTGGCTTCCAATGACTCTTTCAAAGATTGTTACTGTTGATAATAATCACAAGAGTAAATCTTACACAGAGTATTAGGGTAATGTGAATAACAGTTTATTTTCTGATCATGTTAAGTTTGCCATTTAGAATTTTATAGCATAAAAGCAGAACACATGTTCTAACCCTGTCTTCTCTTACACCCTTTAGCCATAATCACTACATTCCTAGAATATGATCTTTTTCATCATTTACTATACACTTGCCTTTTACACAATGCGACCAGAGGGAAAGGAAGATAAGGGGAGAGATGAATGACCCCATTCACACAAGAAATGTCTGTCCCTCATCTGCATCTGGAAAGGCTTACAATCCACCTGGGAGAACACTGTCATCACATGGACTAGAGACAAGAAGGGCCCATTATCACCAAAGAGTTATGGTTTCAGAAGTTCTAAAAGGAGATCAATAAATCCACCTGAATAGGATGACTCTATATGTGGTATAGAGCCTGCACTGAGGTGGAGCATCTTCCCCAGATGCAGGGAGTAAAGGGCACCTGCTGTCACCCTCTAGTGCTGTCAACAGACCTAAGGCAGCATTGATGGGAACACAGATAGGTGAGAAGTGTAGCCTGTGGGCAGGACAAAAGGCCCATATTAAGGAATGGGCAACCATTAGTCCAGAATCCTGAGCCTTACCTGGGTCTAACATGAGTGGGAGTCACATCACGGACAACCAATGTGTCTGCCTCATTCTAGTAGCCTAAACTTCTGTGATTCCAGAAAAAGAATATCAAAGACTGGGCAAAATTCAAGAGCTCCCAGAACTTCTGATCATCTTAGGAGTTGAAGTAAAAGGTTGAAGAACACCCAATGCTGCACGGACAGCATTGCTGGTCCAGGCCAGTCCAAGGTAGCAGAGAGGACATAGACAGAGGAAGGCACTCCAAAGCACAGAGGCCCCTGAGGCATGGAGCTGGGGCAGTGGTCAGCTTGCTCATGTCTAAGGGTAGTACTCCTTTCTACTTCAGAGCCCTATAAAAAAGAAACTGGAATATATTTGGCCATGTTAGTACAGCTAGTACTAACTGGCCACTTAATTATACAACTGTAATAATCTGACTCCATTTTTGACGTTTGACTGTTGACAGCTTTCAAGTCCCACTGGTTCCTCTTCCTCTTCTGCTCCACATCTAGGCAAACTGATAAGAAAGTCCAGATGCTCCCTCCTTGGTCCTGGTGGGAAGTTTAAATCAACCAAGCCTTGTCCTACATGCAGGAACCCTCCAGTTCTACTCCTAATCACAATAAATAACAAGCCAATCTCCTTTCCCTGCTCTCTCAGGCCATTTTTGAACCTGATTGAGAGCTTGTCCCATTATCCTCAGAAATCCTATTCTGTAATATTTTTTTTCATATCTTCTTGGTATAAGGTATAGTCATTGGCCTCAACAACCAAACAAAACTTTGGGGGTAAGGTAGGAGTCCATGAGACTGCTTCTGTGAGGCAATCACAAAAGAAACAATTGAACAATTTGGCATTTGCAAAGCCAAGAAAGAGATGTTAGCCGTAGGTTAACCTGAGAGAGCCTAGGCTGGTACAATTAACCAAGTTTAGCAGTGAGAATTCCTCTGCTTCTAAGATGTGAACTCACCTTACAATGAAATTTAAATACATCCAAATTTTAATCCACGGTTAATCTGCTCTCTACAATGACTGACTAGCAACCTCAGTGTACTTTTGGGAGATAATAGGAGTCCCCAGCTCTAATAAATTCTAGCCTAAAACAATTGTAGCAGCTTCAGCTACACTTGTACCAGCAGATTGCTTTAGAAAAGGAACATGTGGTATTTAAAAACTGTCAAACAGTTACATATGCTTTCCCTAATCAAAGGCGTGTGATTTCATTGTAAGCAAGCCTGCTCCCAAAGTAGGAATAGATTACCTCCATGTTTGCCATTTCACTTCTGAACTTTTGACCAAAGATTGTATAAGTGCACTATAAATGGTGACATTAGCTACCATCCCAAATGATGCATTTTGAGGACTATTTGATAGTATCTTTTTTTTTTTGAACTAGTAAAACAATACAAACTGTAAAATATAGTGAGAATATTAGGGGACATTGATTCTGACATGGGTCCTAGTTCTTGGTTTTTGTCTTTGCTTCCCCACTGCCCCAGCTAAATAGTTTGGCAATGAAGTATTATTTAACTTTTCTATAAGATGATTTATGATGTCTTTTTATATGAAAAAATCTATAATCTATTGTCTTGACAAACAAAATTAACCACAGGAAATGTGCAAGATAGAGTGCAGTTTCATTTTAGTATGATGAACACAAATGTTGGCCTTACATCAATGGAAATCTTAGGTCATTCAAATTTTGACTTAAAATGAGGAATAATATAACCTCTCCTCTCCAATATTCTGGTTATTTCAACTACCCAAAGCCACACTTCTAAATAAATACAGACCAGAATTTTTACCCAGATACCCTGACTCTTGGGAAAATTACTTATGAATATAGGTCTGATCTCATAATATGGTATTATCTCTTAAGATATCTTCCTTTCTTGTCTTTGTAGATTTAGTCCAGTGGCCTAACAAGTACTGTGTTCTGTGTGCCAGTGTTAGAAGTGTTAAGGAGCATTACATCAGAATGGTTCACAAGCATGGAAATTACCTGGGCCCTAGGAGTTAGAAATAACATAATGGTGAAACTATTTTGGATACATACTTACTGATTTTTTAAAAATACTTTTAAATACTTCTTTTAGCACCTTCCATAGAAACTTCCTAAAGCCTTGTAGCCTAATTGCCTAGTCTTCATACTGTGACACATTTTTAGAAAGCTGACTCTGAAAATATTGAAATATAACACAAGTCTCCACTTTAGGCTTCCTCGAAGAAGCAACATAGTGATTTTCCTAAGTGCTTTATACAAATGAACTTCCTACCAACCCTCATTGAATAGCTGTCCTCTCACCAATTTCATCTTGGTAGTAATAATGGCTTCTTCTGTCTTCACTCTCCATGAAGCCTGCCCACATTCTCTGGACATGAAGAAAAAAGTGTTGTTTTTCACGTATCACAAGTGATAGGACAGTAAAAGCAGCAGTCAGAACAACATATTTTGACCACAAACATATGTTTACTCCTAGTGTTACTAAATTTTGTTTTGCTAAGAAAGATACATAATTTAAAGCCAATTGGAGCTGGGCAGGGGTGGGGGGCTGGGTGGATCAGTCAGTTAAACGTCCAACTTTGGCTCAGGCCATGATCTCGAGGTCCGTGAGTTCGAGCCCCGCGTCGGACTCTGTGCTGACAGCTCAGAGCCTGAAGCCTGTTTCAGATCCTGTGTCTCCCTCTCTCTCTGACCCTCCCCCATTCATGCTCTGTCTCTCTCTGTCTCAAAAATAAATAAACGTTAAAAAAAATAAAAAAAAATTAAGCCAATTGGAAGTTGTATCTATCAAATACACAGACCTTTGGGTCAAATTAGCCAATAAGAGAAAAGTCCACATCTCATATAAAACAAAATTGGGAAGATGGACTAGTAAGGACGAGTCCTTTGATTTTCGTTCCAGATATCTATATTCAAACAACAAACAAATTTAGTGGAGTAAGAACAATTACCATTTTATCTTTCCCACAGGTTCTTTCCGTTAAGAAGGTGGACAAGGCATTACATGGGGGATTTGTCTGTGATTCATAATGTCTGGAATCTCAGGTGGGAAGCCCTGAAAGCTTGGAAATGAAGCAAATTGCTGGGAACAAGAACCACCTGGAGGTTTTCTCACTAGTGTCTGGCACTAGGGGGTACCTTCAAAGGCTGGGCTTTTAACAAGAGGACCTAGCAGTGGTCTCTACATGTGGTCTGGATTTCTCAGTATGGCAGATGGGTTCCAAGGAAAAACATCTAGGGAGAGAGTGTCAGGAATGCAAGCATGCCAAGAAAGTAAGGCAGAAACTGCAGTCTCCTTTAACCCAGCCCTGCAAGCATGACTTTCACTGCATTTTATTACTAACAAGTGTGCCACTGAAAGCAGAGGGTATTAAATTCTACCTCTTAAAGGAGAAGTAGCAAAGTAGCACAGAAAAAATGTGTGACGGGGAAAATTATTATGGTCTTCCTTGAAAGCATAAACTTCTACAGACTGTGATGACAAAAATGGTTAGAAATGACTCTAAGATTTACTGGCTACTGTGATGGAGTTGGAATGTTGAAGAATCCACCTGATTTGTCTGGATGACTACACAATATGTGACTCAACTCTCTATCTTGACTTTGTTTGCATTTAAAGAAAAGTCACTAATAGCACACCCAAAGCCATTGGCCTTCACCTCAAGGGGATCTCACAAACTATGGGAATATCCTGCTGTTAAAACTAAAGGTAGGAGGTGGGGCAAGCATTTGGTCCATTACTTCTTTAAGTATTGAACCCCCACAAACTTCTCTTTTATTGTTTAACATAATGAATACTGTTCAATCCCTTTGATTGTGGTTGAACAGAAAATATTAACATAAGTACTTTATGACTTCCATTGCAACATACCAGCAGCTCCCATGAAACCAACTGGTTATAATTTCAAACTCAATTTTTGTCCCATTAGATCACACCATTGCTCCAGGCACATATATATGGGTTAAGTGGGAAGGGAGGTAAAAAAAAGAACATAGCAAGATTTTAACCACAATAATTAAAAGAACCATAATTATAGTCACAATGAAGGGAAACAAAAGAATATGAAGCAATAAGAGAAGTCTTGATTTGGGATATTTTTCAATTTAAGGGGAAAATTTATGTCCAAGTACAGTTTATGTGAAACAATTTCATTATCATTTGAAAAAAGAACTCTTATCTCTCAGTCAAGTGAACACTAACCATGTACCAACTGATACAAAATGTCAAAGTTAAAACACAGTATGCTCACATGAGCACAAAGAGACATTAGCAGTAACCTTTAGGGACTCTGGTGTTCTTATAACTAATGCATTAACCCATTTATTTAAGAAAAGGTCAACATAATGGAGCATTAGGAGAGTAATAAAGTTCTCCCCTGCTATTCAAAATGTCAGGATAATGCTGGACTCTGCAATTTGATAATTAGAAGAAATAATGTTCACTCACAGAGTCCCCCTTAGGATCTCTTGTAGGGCTGGTTTAGTGGTGATGAATTCCTTCAGTTTTTGTTTGGGAAGACCTTTATCTCTCCTTCTATTGTGAATGACAGACTTGCTGGGTAAAGGATTCTTGGCTGCATATTCTTTCTGTTCATCACATTGAAGATTTCCTGCCATTCCCTTCTGGCCTGCCAAGTTTCAGTAGATAGGTCTGTTACTACCCTTATGTATTACCTTTGTAAGTTAGGGCCTGTTTATCCCTAGCTGCTTTCAGAATATTCTACTGTACCAATGATGTTTACTTTATTTAAAATAGTTAATAACATACTTTATCTCATTGGTCAAAAGACTTTCCATTATATCCTCCTCCATTTAATAAATATGTTGTTCAGATGTGTTTCTAATGTTTGACACTCACTTCTCCTACTACCCAACCCCCTTTCAAAATAATGGGGAGCTTACATATCAATTAGATTCTTGCTGCAAAAGAGAAAAAAATATTGTGTCCTATCTGTTCACCATTACCCAATCAATATATTCTAAATATTATTTATTAGTTTGAGATGTTTTAGGCAATTATTGAATTTCATAGCAGAGTAGTAAGACTAACTTAGATTTATATCTTGCATTCCATCTATTTGCTATGTAACCCTGAGAAAATGACCTCATAAAACTCTTATCTGACAATTACATTAAACTACTTCAGGGGCGCCTGGGTGGCTCAGTCGGTTAAGCGTCCAACTTCGGCTCAGGTCATGATCTCACGGTCTGTGAGTTTGAGCCCCGTGTCGGGGTCTGTGCTGACAGCTCAGAGCCTGGAGCCTGCTTCAGATTCTGTGTCTCCCTCTCTCTCTGACCCTCCCCCGTTCATGCTCTGTCTCTGTCTCAAAAATAAATAAACATTAAAAAAAATTAAAATACTTCATACATTTTTGGAGGGAATATTAAATAATATTATGCATGCAAAACCACTTAGAATTCCTTGCAGCTCTCATGAACTTACTAAAGGACCTTCATTATTACTGCTAATGAAATCTGTGGTCCATAAAAACATCTATTATTTAGCCAACACTAATTTGAAAAAATTTCATAGAAAAGATTTATACCTAAGATGGAGAAAGCTGAAAGCTTTTCAGTCAGCCAATACTCCCTTCTCCCTTCAAAATGACCAAATTACAAAATCATAACTTTTCTTGAAGCCATTAGAGAATTAAAGTTAAGTCTGAACATAGACTGAAATCCAAGGAAATCAGGCTTCTCCAGGAAGAGATGTGGTAGGAAAGCTGCACCCACTGTGGCCGAACACTGGAGGCTCTGGGTACCTAACTAGCAGGTAAGAACCATTTAAAATGTTAATGAATTGCTAAAGGCTGAATGTCAGGTTGTGTGAGTATAACACCTCTGGTAGTCCAGTTCCAGCCACTCAAGCTTTTTACTATGGAAGTCTACTGGGCATATAGGGGAAAGATTGGAGGCACAGAGCCCCTCTTTGTCATAAAGATCGCCAAAGGCAGAGTAGAAGGTGCTATGGAAAAGGCACAAAGTTCTGCCAACAATTTTTTTTTTCCTGAAAATAAAATAAGAATCCTAAGCCACTGGTGAGGAATAGCAAACTGTGTCTGCCCCTGGGGTAAAATTCAAGTAGGGAAATGATAAATGAAAAAAACAAAAACAAAAACAAAAACTACCACTAAGAGAGGAGCCAGAAGCAGTCCAGGGCCCATGATTTTATACCAACATTAGAGATCTCCTAACATGGAAGGAAGGACAGAGAATTCTCACTGAAGACATGATGCAGAGTTTGACAGCTACAGGAAACAGGGGAGGATGGCTGAGAAAACCCAACCATGAAACACAAGAAACAAGGCCTGCTTAAGACTGCGGCATGGCAAGGAGTTCTAACATCCACCACCAGACTGGCCATCATCAAGAAATAGGCAGCAACAGTCTACAAAGGGGAGAGAGGCAGGTCCCACAGACATTCTTCATGGTGCATATTCACAGGAAAGGCTGAAAGCCAGAGTGGAACTGCAACACTGAGAAGAACCTTCTTCATCCAAGCTCCCATGCTAAGCACATGGTTAACACTAAAGCATTAAAATCCAGTTAGGTAATGAAGGAAACAATATCAACAAATTCCAAACACACACTCTGATTAGGTTGAGTCAACCCCCAACACTAATGGTTTAGCAGAAGAAATGATGCTATTTATCATGGTCTCTACTTTCTACACAGACATGCAACATTCAATTACAAGTTAGATAAACACAGGAGAAAAAGGAAATCTCTGTCAACAAATGAAGTAATTTACAGAAAAAGACTCCCACATGACCCAGATGACAGAACCACAGGGCAGTGACTTTCAAGTAACTGTGATTAATATGTTGAAAGCTCTAGTGGAAATAGTGTGAAAAATGCATGAATATCTGAGACATTTCATGAAAGTTGTGACACTATGAGAACAAATAAAAACAGAAATAATGAGGATGAGGAAAAGAAGGGGGTATTAGTAATAATAATGTAACTGAGATAAAGAACTCCTTCCATTGATGCATCAAGAGAATTGACCAAGCCAAGGAGAGAATGTGTAGACTTAGAAGACAGATCAAGAGAAATTACCCAAACTAAAACACAAAGAGGAAAACAGGCATTAACAAGAAAAGCTGAGATTACCCAAGAGATACAGAATAATTCCGTAAAAATCTAACACATGTAACTGAAATCCCAGAGAAGAAAGTGAGCAAAAAAAAAATTTTTTTGAAGCAATAATCACAGAAAAGTTTAGAAAACTAGTGAAAAACATAAACCATAAATCTGAGAAGCTCATAGAAGACCAAAAACAATAAGCACCTAAAGAAACACACTTAAACATATATTAAAAATATTGGGGCGCCTGGGTGGCGCAGTCGGTTAAGCGTCCGGCTTCAGCCAGGTCACGATCTCGCGGTCCGTGAGTTCGAGCCCCGCGTCGGGCTCTGGGCTGATGGCTCGGAGCCTGGAGCCTGTTTCCGATGCTGTGTCTCCCTCTCTCTCTGCCCCTCCCCCGTTCATGCTCTGTCTCTCTCTGTCCCAAAAATAAATAAACGTTGAAAAAAAAAATTAAAAAAAAACAACATATATTAAAAATACTGAAACCAAAACTTAAGAAAAATCTTGACAACAGCTAGAGGGGAACCAAAACACACACACACACACACACACACACACACACACACACAGGAACAAAAATAAGAATTAGAGCTCTGTCGGAAACTATGCAAGCCAAAAAGGAGTGCCCATTTTAAAGTACTGAACAAAAACTATCAAGTGAGATTTCTATATTCAGCAAAAATACTTTTCAGATATGACTACAAGTAAAAGCTGTTTCAAAAAGACAGACATAGAGGGGTGCTGGGTGGCTCAGTTGGTTAAGCACCCAACTCTTACTTTCAGCTCAGGTCATGGTCTCGTGGTTGTGAGAGGAAGCCCCGCAATGGGCTCTGTGCTAGGTGTGGAGCCTGCTGGAAATTCTCTCCCTCCCTCTCCCTCTGCCCCTTCCCAACTCATGCAGCTCTCTCTCTCTCTCTCTCTCTCTCTAAAAAACATGAGAGAGACAGAGCAAGAAAACAGAATTCATTCATTGCTTTGAGACTTGTGCTTTAAGAAAGTTTGGTTAAAATTTTTCATCCGGCAGGAAAATTATACCAGGTAGGAATTTAGATCTAAAAAAACAGATAAAGCACTCCAATAATGTTTGACATGAACATAAATATAGAAACACAATATTTTCTCATTTTAAAGTGTTTTAAAAGGTAATTGATTGTCAAAGGCAATAATATATTGAAGATTTATAGCATAGATAAAGCAAAATATATAACAAGAATGCCAAAAATATGGTATAAGTAAATTAAAAGTAAAATCAGGAAAAGACAAGAATGTTCTCACCAGTCTCACCAAGTGGATATAAGTTAATATTTGGCAATAAAAGCACCAAATAAAATTAAGTACTAAGGTATGAATCTAATAAGATGTGTACTCAATTTATATGTTGAACACTTGTTTTCAATATGATTTTTTTTCAAGTTAGCTAACATACATTGTATACAGTGTGCTGTTGGTTTCGAGGGTAGATTCCTGGGTTTCATTGGTACATACAACACCCAGTGCTCATCCCAGCAAGTGCTGGGAAAAAGTCCATTTTCTCCTCCCCCCCACCATCAACTGTTTGTTCTCTGTATTTAAGAGTCTCTTATGGGTTTGCGTCCCTCTCTGTCTGAAACTACAAAACACTGATGAAAGAAGATTTTGTAAAGAAATGGAAATATATATCGTACTCATGAATTAGAAGACTCATAATTAAAACATGATTCCCCCCAATTTGAGAATATATCAGATGCAATCCTGATCAAAATCCCTACAAGTTTTAATTTTTTTTTGTAGATATCAACAAGCTTACTATAAAATCTGTTCAGAAAAGCAAAGAAACTAGAAATCTGAAAGGAGAAACAAAAACAATGTGGGAGGATTCATCACATTCCGTTTACGGTAATCAAGTGAGTGTGGTAAAGAATTTACGGTAATCAAGTGAGTGTGGTATTGGTGAAAGTTTAGAAATATATGTATCAATGGAAAAGAACACAGTCCAAAATTAGAGTCACGCAAATATTGTCAACTTGTTTTTGACAAAGGTGCAAAAGTAATTCAATTGATGATAGTTTTCAAAAATTTTTTTCAATGTTTATTTATTTTTGAGAGAGAGAGACAGACAGAGACAGAGTGCTAGCAGGGGAGGGGCAGAGAGACAGAGAGAAAGACAAATAATCCAAAGCAGGCTCCAGGCTCTGAGCTGTCAGCACAGAGCCCAATGTGGGGCTCAAACTCACAAGCAGTAAGATCATGACTTGAGCTGAAGTCAGGATACCCAACTGACTGAGCCACTCAGGCACCTCCAGTTGATGACAGCTTTAATTTAAAAGATTAAGAATAATATTTTCAACAAATTGTACTGGAATAATTGGACACAATATACAAAAAATTAAAGGCCTTTAATGTATACCTCATGCCTTACACAAATTTACTCAAAATGGATTAAATTTATAAATGTAAATTTTTAAACTATAAATTCTAGATGAGAACAAATGGAAAAAATTGTGAGCCTGGGTTCAAGGGCAACTTTTTAGATACAATAAAAAAAAGCAAGGGGATCTCATTAAAACAAAACAAAACAAAACCCAAATACCTTTGAAAATGAAACCATCAAAAACATCATTAAGGAAATGAAAAGTCAATCCACAGATGGAGAAGTAATTTTTGGAAATCACATATCTGATAAAGAACTTGTATTCCAAAATATATAAAGAACTATTAAAAATCAGTAAGAAAACAAACTATTCAATAACAATAATATGGGCAGACACTTCATTAAAGATTATATGAGATTTCCAGGGAAAGTTGCTGAGTAGGAGGATCCTAGGCTCACTTTGTCCCACAGATACACCTAGATAACATCCACACCAGTGTAAATAACCCAGAAAATGACCAGAACACTGGCAGAACAGACTCTCAACATAGCTGAACACAGAGAAGAGGCCACAACTAAGAGTGTAGAAAGGGCAGAGACACAGTAGGCAGCCAAAGGGACTCAAGACTGTTCACTGGAGGGAGGGATGCCATGGGTATAGACAGGGGAGAGCAGCAGACCCCAAACCAGGCACCCCAGGCATGAGGGACCCCATATTGGAAAGACAAATCCCCATAACATTTGGCTTTGAAAAACATTTGGCTTTGAAAATCAGTGACACTTAATACCTGGAACTTTAAAAATTAGCAGGCATGCCTCTGGGAGAGGCAGGAGGGCAACAGGGAACTGAGTCCTTGCCCTTAAAGAGACAGAACAACAAACAGCCCCACTGAGATACAGCATAGAAGCAGCAATTTAAAAAATTTCTGGGGTATAGGAGATTTAGTTAGTATTCTCAGGGTATGAGCTGGAGAGGAAAGGATCTTCGTGACATTTCTCCAGAACAAAAGAATTGACAGACACCACTTTTCTCCCCTACCTGCCAGTCTAGATAAACGGACACCTGCAGAAACCAGCATAGTGCCAACACTCTTCACCTAGCTTCTTAAAGATAAGCCCGATCCCACAGTATTCTACAGAACAGGATTTGTCCCAGGTAGCTGTAGCCCTCTTCATGCAGTAAGTCTGCACAGACCTTGCAGGCACCTTGAACCCTGCCCTTGCATCTTCCTGTGGACATACACCTCTAATATCCCCTTGGCTGGAGCCCATCCAAAGCCCACCCAAAAAGCCACAAGCCTTGCAGTGTGCAAGGAGCCCTGACAGGGGCCAGCACCACTCCAAAGTGACTCCTGCTCCAGAGAGAGGGGAAGATAACTACATAGTTCCACTGTGGCCCCAGCAGGGAGCTAGAGGTGGACTTCTGGTCCAATTGCAGGCCCTGCTCAGCAATGAAAGCTTCTCAGCGGGAAATCCAGGGAGAGCACCCTTCAGTTCTGGTAAATGCCTAGTCTGACTCAACTCAAACTAAGGTGGACCCAGACTGGCTCACTAACAATGCAAGGATCAAACTCTGTCCACAAAGGCAAAGAGAGCCACTGAATACAACTGGACTGAAGAAAAACGTGACTTAACCGCAACAGTAAGGCACATGCAACACACATAGGAGACACCCTGAAGCACCAGATTCCAGTGAACACAAGACATTGCACTGCTGGGTACTACAGAATCTCTTCTTCATAAGGCCACTACTTTCAAGATCAAGAGACATAGCTGACTTTCCTAACACACAGAAACAGACACTGAGAATTAGACAAAATGAGGAGGCAGAGAACATGTCCTAAATGAAAGAACAAAACAAAATCACAGCAAAATTGCAAAACAAAAGAAAGATAAGTAACATGTTATAAACACGTTTAAAGCAATGGTCATAAAGATAGTCACTAGATGAGAAAAAAGCGAAGGACCTCAGTGAGACCCTCAACAAAGAGAAAACATAAAAAAAAGAACCAATCAGAGATGAAGAATCCAATAAATGAAATTAAAAATACACTAGAGGGAATAAATAGCAGACTAGAGAAAGAAGAACAGATCAGTAACCTGGAGGATAAAGTAATGGAAAACAATCAATCTGAACAGGAGACAGAAAAATAACAACAAATGAACATAGATTCAGGGAACCCAACAACACCATCAAGTGTAGTAACATTCACATTAGGGATCCAAAAAGGATCCAAGAGAGAAAAGGGGGCAGAAAAGTCATTTGAAGAAATAATAGCTTAAAACTTCCCAAGTCTGGAGAAGGAAACACAAAGCCAGATACAGGAGGCACAGAGAGCTGCAACAAAATCAACCAAAGGACGTTCCCACCAAGACACATAGCAATTAAAGTGGCAAAAAGTAGTGATAAAGCGAGAATTTTAAAATCAACAAGAGAAAAGAAAACCGTTACATACAGAGGAAACTCCTATAAGGCTATCTGCTGATTTTTCAGAGAAACTCTGCAGGCCAGAGGGGAGTTGCATGATATATTCAAAGTGCTGAAAGAAAAAAACCCTGCAAAAAGAATACTCTATCCAGCAAGGCTATCACTTAGAATAGAAGGAGAAATGAAGAGCTTCCCAGACAAAAGTTAAAGGAATTCATCACCACTGAACCAGCCTTACAAAAAATATTAAAGGATATTTTTTTAAGTGGAAAGGAAAACCATAAACAGAAGAAAAGTAGAAATTATAAAAGCAGTAAAATCAACTATATTTATAAAAATCACTCAAAGGACTCACAAAATAAAATGATGTAAATTATGACACCATAGTACCTAAAACATGATGGGGGCAGTAAAAATGTAGTGCTTTCAAAATGGGTTCAAGAGAACTATAGAGAAATATGGCAGCATAGGAGGACTCTGGGCTCACCTTGTCCTGCTGATTGCTTAGATTCCACCCACATCTGCCTAAATAACCCAGAAAACCACCAGAAGACTAGCAGAACAGACTCTCTGGAGCCAAGAGTAGACAAGAGGCTCACGGAAGAGGGTAGGAAGGGCAGAGAGGTGGTGTGTGCTACGCAGACTGGCGGGAGGGAGCTGGGGCAGTGGAAGGGCAGCCCGTCTGGCAAGGCAGAGCCCCCGAAGTCTGGCTTGCAAAAGCGGAGGGGCCAAACTCCGTGAGTTCTGACAGACAGCCGGACTTAACATCTGGAATGTTAAAGTCAACAGCTCTGCTCTTGGAGAGTGGGGAGGGTGAGAGGACACCAGGAGGGAGAGTTCTTGAGCCCAGGAAGACAGAGCACAGCTTGGCGGGGGAACATAGGCGCTGGCAAGCACCATTTCCATCTCCCATCCCCCAGCCAAAATTCCAAAGGGAACCAGTTCCCGTCACCAAACTTGCTTGCACCACACAAACACCCAATGCTATGTTTCTGTGGATCCATCCCTCTGACGAGCCTGCCTCCCTCCTGGTGCTGCAGGGCCCCTCCCGCAGGGGACCACTGACAGCAAAGTGAGCTAAGCCTGCCCCTCCTGCCCCTGTGCACCTTGCAGATCCATCCTGTCTAATATGCCCTTGGCCAGATCCCATCAAAGCAGCACCACAAGCTTGGCAGTGGGCAAGCAGCCCAGACAGGGGCCACACCAAACCACAGTGAGTCCTACTCCTGGGAGAGGGGAAGATAAGGTAGACACCAGTCTGACTGTGGCCCCAGTGGTGGGCTGGGGGCAGACATCAGGTCCAACTGCAGCCCCACCCACCAACACAAGTTTCTCCAGACAGCACAGGGAAAGTGCCCTGCAGTTTGGAGATACCGCAGGGAATACCCAAAATGATGAAATGGAAGAATTCTCCTCAAAAGAAACTTCAGGAAGTAGCAACAGCTAACGAATTGATCAAAACCGATTTAAGCAATATAACGGAACAAGAATTTAGAATAATAGTCATAAAATTAATTGCTGGGCTTGAAAAAAGCATAGAGGACAGCAGAGAATCTATTGCTACAGAAATCAAGGGACTAAGAAATAGTCACGAGGAGCTTAAAAAATTCTTAATGAGGTGCAAAATAAAATGGAGGTGGCCATAGCACAGATTGAAGAGGCAGAGGAGAGAATAGGTGAATGAGAAGATAAAATTACGGTAAAAAGAAGAAGCTGAGAAAAGGAGAGAGAAAAAAAAATCCAGGAGTATGAGGGGAGAATTAGAGAACTAAGTGATACAATCAAACAGAAAAATATCCACATCATAGGAATTCCAGAAGAAGAAGAGAGAGAGAAAGGGGCTGAAGATGTACTTGAATAAATCATAGCTGAGAACTTCCCTGATCTGGGGGAAGGAAACAGGCATTGAAATCCAACAGGCACAGAGAACTCCCTTCAGACATAACTTGAATTGATCTTCTGCACAACATATCACAGTGAAACTGGAAAAATACAAGGATAAAGAGAGAATTTTGAAAGCAGCGAGGGATAAACAGGCCCTAACGTACAAAGGTAACACATAAGGGTAGTAACAGACCTATCTGCTGAAAATTGGCAGGCCAGAAAGGAATGGCAGGAAATGTTCAATGTGATGAACAGAAAAAATATGCAGCCAAGAATCCTTTATCCAGCAAGTCTGTCATTCACAAAAGAAGGAGAGATAAAGGTCTTCCCAAACAAAAACTGAAGGAATTCATCACCACTAAACCAGCCTTACAAGAGATCCTAAGGGGGACTCTGTGAGTGAAATGTGACAAGGACCACAAAGTACCAGAGACATCACTACAAGCATGAAACCTACAGACATCACAATGACTCTAAACCCGTATGTTTCAATAATAACACTGAATGTAAAAGGACTAAATGCTCCAACCAAAAGATACAGGGTATCAGAATGGATTAAAAAAAATAAGACCCATCTGTTTGCTGTCTACAAGAGACTCATTTTAGACTGGAGGATACCTTCAGATTGAAAGTGAGGGGATGGAGAACTATCCATCATGCTACTGGAAGTCAAAAGAAAGCTGGAGTAGCCATATTTATATCAGACAAACTAGACTTTAAATTAAAGGCTGTAACAAGAGATGAAGAAGGGAATTATATAATAATTACAGGGTCTATCCATCAGGAAGAGCTAACAATGATAAATGTCTATGAGCCAAATACGGGAGCCCCCAAATGTATAAAACAATCACAAACATAAACAACCTTATTGATAAGAATGTGGTAATTGCAGGAGACTTTAATACCCCACTTACAACAATGCATAGATCATCTGGACACAGAATAAATAAACAAGGGCCCTGAATGATGCATTGGATCAGATGGACTTGACAGATATATTTAGAACTATGCATCCCAAAGCAACAGAATATACTTTCTTCTCGAGTGCACATGGAACATTCTCCAAGACAGATCACATATTGGGTCACAAAACAGCCCTTCATAAGTATACAAGAATTGAGATCATACCAAGCACACTATCAGACCACAATGCTATGAAACTTGAAATCAACCACAGGAAAAAAATCTGGACAACCTCCAAAAGCATGGATGTTAAAGAACATCCTACTAAAGAATGAATGGGTCAACCAGGCAATTAGAGAAGAAATTTAAAAATATATGGAAACAAATGAAAATGAAAATATAACAATCCAAATGCCTTGGGATGCATGCAGCAAAGGCAGTCCTGAGAGGAAAACACATTGCAACCCAGGCCTATCTCAAGAAACAAGAAAAATCCCAAATACAAAATCTAACAGCACACCTAAAGGAAATAGAAGCAGAACAGCAAACACCCCAAACCCAGCAGCAGAAGAAAAATAATAAAGATCAGAGCAGAAATAAACAATACAGAATCTAAAAAAACTGTAGAGAAGATCAATGAAACCAAGAGTTGGTTTTTTGAAAAAAAATAAACAAAATTGATAAACCTCTAGCCAGGCTTCTCAAAAAGAAAAGGGAGATGACCCAAATAGATAAAATCATGAATGAAAATGGAATTACTACAACCAATCCCTCAGAAATACAAGCAATTATCAGGGAATACTATGAAAAATGGTATGCCAACAAACTGGACAACCTGGAGGAAATGGACAAATTCCTGAACACCCACACACTTCCAAAACTCAAACAGGAAGAAATAGAAAACTTGAACAGACCCATAACCAGCGACGAAATTGAATCAGTTATCAAAAATCTCCCAACAAATAAGAGTCCAGGACCAGATGGCTTCCCTGGGGAATTCTACCAGACATTTAAAGCAGAGATAATACCTATCCTTCTCAAGCTGTTCCGAAAAAAGAAAGGGAAGGAAAACTTCCAGGCTCATTCTATGGAGCCAGCATTACTTTGATACCCAAACCAGACAGAGACCCAGCACAAAAAGAGAACTACAGGCCAATATCCCTGATGAAGATGGATGCAAAAATTCTCAACACGATACTAGCAAATCGAATTCAACAGCATATAAAAAGAATTATTCACCATGAACAAGTGGGATTCATTCCTGGGCTGCAGGGCGGGTTCAACATTTGCAAATCAATCAATGTGATACATCACACTAAGAAAAGAAAATATAAGAACCATATGATCCTGTCAATCGATGCAGAAAAAGCATTTGACAAAATTCAGCATCCTTTCTTAATAAAAACCCTCAAGAAACTCAGGATAGAAGGAACATATTTAAACATCATAAAAGCCATTTATGAAAAGCCCACAGCTAATATCATCCTCAATGGGGAAAAACTGAGAGCTTTCCCCCTGAGATCAGGAACACGACAGGGATGTCCATTCTCACCGCTACTGTTTAACATAGTGTTGGAAGTTTTAGCATCAGCAATCAGACAACAAAAGGAAATCAAAGGCATCAAAATTGGCAAAGATGAAGTTAAACTTTCACTGTTTGCAGATCACATGATACTATACATGGAAAACCAGACAGACTCCACCAAAAGTCTGCTAGAACTGATACATGAATTCAGCAAAGTGGCAGGATACAAAACCAATGTACAGAAATCAGTTGCATTCTTATACACTAATAATGAAGCAACAGAAAGACAAAGAAACTGATCCCATTCACAATTGCACCAAGAATCATAAAATACCTAGGAATAAACCTACCCAAAGATATAAAAGATCTGTATGCTGAAAACTATAGAAAGCTTATGAAGGAAACTGAAGAAGATACAAAGAAATGGGAAAACATTCCATGCTCATGGATTGGAAGAATAAATATTGTTAAAATGTCAATACTACCCAAAGCAATCTACACATTCAATGCAATCCCAATCAAAATTGCACCAGCATTCTTCTCGAAGCTAGAACAAGCAATCCTAAAATTTGTATGGAAACACAAAAGACCTTGAATAGCCAAGGTAATATTGAAGAAGACGACCAAAGTGGGAGGCATCATGATCACAGACTTTAGCCTCTACTACAAAGCTGTAATCATCAAGACAGCATGGTATTGGTACAAAAACAAACACATAGACCAATGGAATAGAGACTCCAGAATTGGACCCACAAAAGTAAGCCAACTAATCTTTGACAAAGCAGGAAAGAATATCCAATGGAAAAAAGACAGTCTCTTTAACAAATGGTGCTGAGAGAACTGGACAGCAACATGCAGAAGAATGAAACTAGACCACTTTCTTACACCATTCACAAAAATAAATTCAAAATGGATGAAGGACCTGAATGTGAGACAGGAAACCATCAAAACCCTAGAGGAGAAAGCAGGAAAAACCCTCTCTGACCTCAGCCACAGCAATTTCTTACTTGACACATCCCCAAAGGCAAGGGAATTAAAAGCAAAAATGAACTATTGGGACCTCATGAAGATAAAAATCTTCTGTACTGCAAAGGAAACAATCAATATACTAAAAGGCAACAAACAGAATGGGAAAAGATATTTGCAAATGACATATCGGATTAAGGGCTAGTATCCAAAATCTATAAGAAAACTCACCAAACTCCACACCTGAAAAACAAATAATCCAGTGAAGAAATGGGCATAAAACATGAATAGACACTTCTCTAAAGAAGACATCCAGATGGCCAACAGGAACATGAAAAGATGCTCAACGTCACTCCTCATCAGGGAAATACAAATCAAAACCACACTCAGATATCACCTCACGCCAGTCAGAGTGGCTGCAATGAACAAATCAGGAGACTACAGACGCTGGAGAGGATGTGGAGAAACGGGAACCCTCTTGCACTGTTGGTGAGAATGAAAACTGCTGCAGCCACTCTGGAAAACAGTATGCAGGTTCCTCAAAAAATTAAAAATAGGTCTACCCTATAACCCAGCAATAGCACTGCTAGGAATTTACCCAAGGGATACAGGGGTGCTAATGCGTAGGGGCACCCTGTACCCTATACCCCAATGTTTATAGCAGCACTTTCAACAACAGCCAAATTATGGAAAGAACCTAAATGTCCAACAACTGATGAATGGATAAAGAAGTTGTGGTTTATATATACAATGGAATACTACTTGGCAATGAGAAAGAATCAAATATGGCCTTTTGTAGCAATGTGGATGGAACTAGAGAGTGTTATGCTAAGTGAAATAAGTCATACATATAAAGACAGATACCATATGTTTTCCCTCTTATGTGGATCCTGAGAAACTTGACAGAAGACCATGGGGGAGGGGAAGGGGGAAAAAAAGTTAGAGAGGGAGGGAGGCAAACAATAAGAGATTCTTAAAGACTGAGAAGAAACTGAGGGTTGATGGGAGGTGGGAGGGAGGGGAAAGTGGGTGATGGGCATTGAGGAGGGCACCTGTTGGGATGAGCACTGGGTGTTGTATGGAAACCAATTGGACAATAAATTTCATATTAAAAAATGGGTTCAAAATTAATATAGATGGATATACACATAAGATAACTAAATGGTAACCACAAACAAAAACTGGTAACAGATACACAAAATATAAAGACAAAGGAATCCAAGTACATCAGTAAAGAAAGCCAGCAAATGATGAGAGACAACAGCAAGAGAAAAAAGGAATAGAGAACTTAAAAAAACAAACATAAAACTAATAACAATATAGCAATAAGTACATACCTATCAATAATTACTCGATTACATTGATGAATTAAATTGCTCCAATCAAAAGATATAGGGTGACAGAATGGATAAAAAAAAATAAGACTCATCTGTATGCTGCCTACACGATACTCATTTCAGACCTCAAAAACATGAAGATTGAAAGTGAAGGGATGGAAAAGCAT
This sequence comes from Lynx rufus, assembly GCF_022079265.1. Lineage (NCBI taxonomy): Eukaryota > Metazoa > Chordata > Mammalia > Carnivora > Felidae > Lynx > Lynx rufus. The sequence continues at coordinate 39,468,892 of NW_025814831.1, forward strand.
TTATCATGCAAATGAAAGTGAATGGAAAGCCAGGGTAGCAATACCTACATCAAACAAAATAGACATTGAAACAAAGACTATAACGAGACACAAAGAAAGACACTATATGACCATGAAAGGAACACTCCAACAAGAGGATAAAACAATTGTAAATCTTTAAGCACACAAATATGTAAAGCATCAAATAACAAACATAAAGGAAGTAATAGGTAATAATACAATAATGGTAAGTAATTTTAACACCCCACTTACATAAAGAGATAGACCATCTAAACAAGAAAACAGGGCTTTAATGACACATTGGACCAGATGTATCTAACGGATATATTCAGAACATTCCATCCTAAAACAGCAGAATGCACATTCTTTTCAAGCAGCATGGAACATTCTCTAGAATAGATCACGTTAGGCCACAGTAGTCAAAAATCTCCCAGCAAACAAAAGTCCAGGGCCAGATGGCTTCTACCAGACCTTTAAAGAAGAGTTAATACTTATTCTTTTCAAACAATTCCAAAAAAATGAAATGGAAGGAAAACTTACAAATTCATTCTATAAAGCCAGTATTACCCTGATTCCAAAACCAGACAAAGACTCTACTAAAAAAGAGAACTACAGGCCAATATTTCTTACAAACATGATTGCAAAATTCTCTACAAAACAAGTTTCAACAAATTCAAAGAGACTGAGGTCATACCATGCATCTTTTCTGATCACAATGCTATGAAACTATAAATAAACCAGAAGAAAAAATCTGCAAAGAACACTAATACACGGAGGTTAAATAGCATGCTACTAAGAGTGAATGGGTCAACCATCAAAGAGGAAATAAAAATTACATGAATAAAAATGAAAATGAAAACATAACAATCCCAAATCTTTAAGATGCAGCAAAAGTTGTTCTAAGAGGGAAGTTTTCAGCAATACAGTCCTACCTCAGGAAGAAAAATATCAAACAACCCAACCTTATACCTAAAGGACCTACAAAAAGAACAAAACCAAAAACCAGTAGAAGAAAGGAAATAATAAAGGTTAAAGATTACCGTAGAAATAAATTTAATAGAAACAAACAAACAGACAGCAATAGAGCAGGTCAATGAAACCAGGAGCTGGTTATTTCAAAAGATCAACAAAATAGAGGGGCAGGAGGCGATGAGAGAGAGAGAGAGAGAAAGGGCTCAAATGAAAAAAAAAATCACAAATGAAAGAGAAGTAACAATCAACACCACAGAAATACAAAGGATTTTAAGAAATATTATGAAAAATTATATGACAATGAGCTGGACAACCTAGAAGAAAGGGATAAATCCCTAAAAACATGTGACTTCCCAAAACTGAATCAGGAAGAAATAGGAAATTTGAACAGACCAATTACTGCAATGAAATTAAATGAGTAACCACAAAAATCCCAACACACAAAAGTCCAAGACCAGATGGCTTCACAGGTGAATCCCACTAAAGATTTAAAGAAGAGTAATATGTATTCTTCTCAAACTATGCCAAAAAACAGAAGAGGAAGGAAATTCATTGTACAAGGCATCCATTACCCTGATACCAAAGCCAGATAGACACTATAAAAAAAGAGAACTACAGGCCACTATTTCTGAAGAACATAGATGCAAAAATCCTCAACCAAACAGTAGGTAACCGAATCCAAGAATACATTCAAAAGTTCATTACTGGGATCAAGTGAGATGTATTGCCAGGATGCAAGGGTGGTTCCATATTTGCAAAACAATCGACATGATACATCACATCAACAAGAGAAAAGATAAAAACCATATGATTGTTTCAATGGATACAGAAAAAGCATTTTACAAAATACAACATCATTCATGATAAAAATCCTCAACAATATGTTAAGAGAGAACATACCTCAACCAAATAAAGGTCATATATGAAAAATCCACAACTAACGTCATACTCAATGGTAAACAACTGAGGGCTTTTCTCCTAAAATCAGGAACAAGACAAGGATGCCCATTCTCACCACTTTAATGCAACATAGTATTTACTGTAAGTCCTAGTGACAACAGACAACCAAAAGAAATAAAAGGCATTCACATTGTGAAGGAAAAAATAAAACTTTCACCATATGCAGATGACATTATACTATATATAGAAAACCCTAAAGATTCCACTAAAAAACTACTAAAACTGATCAATGAATCTATAAAGTCACAGTATACAAAACAAATATACAGAAATCCATCGCATTTCTATACACTAATATTAAGGTAGCAGAAAGAGAAATTTAGAGAACAATCTCATTTACAATTGTACCAAAAATAACAAAATACCTAGGGAAAAACTTAACCAAAGGATTGAAAGGCCTGCACTCTGAAAACTATTTTAAAAAGATGAAAGAAATTTAAGATGACACAAACAAATAGGACATGCTCATGAATTGGAAGAACAAATATGGTTAAAAAGTTCATACTACCCAAAGCAATCTACAATTTAATGCAATCTCTTTCAAAATGCCATGAGCATTTTTCACAAACTAGAACAAATAATTCTAAAATCTGTATGGAAACACAAAAGTAGCCAAATACCCAAAGCAATCTTGAAAAAAGAAGAACAAAATTGGAGGTATCACAATCCCAGATTTCAAGATATACCACAAAGCTATAACAAAATAGTGTAGTATTAGCATATAGTGTAGTATTAGACACACAGATCAATGTGACAGAATACAGAGTCCAGAAACAAACACTCAGTTTTCTGGTCAATTAATCTTCAACAAAGGAGGCAAGAATATGCAACAGGAAAAAGACAGTTTCTTCCACAAATGGTGTTGGGAAAACTGGATCACTACATGCAAAAGAATAAAACTGGACAACTTTCTTACATCATACACAAAAATAAACTCAAAATGGTTTAAATATGGGACCTGAAACCATAAAAATCTTAGAAGAGAGCACAGACAGTAATTTCTCAGACATTGGCCACAACAATATTTTTCCAGATATATCTCCTCAGGCAAGGGAAACAAAAGCAAAAATAAACTATTGGGACTATATAAATTAAAAACTTCTACACAGCAAAGTAAACAACAAAACAAGAAGACAATCTACTGGATGGGAAAAGATATTTTCAAATGATATATCGAATAAGGTGTTAGTATCCAAAATACATAACATATACAACTCAACACTGGAAAAAAAAACAATCCAATTAACAAATGATCAGAAGACATGAACAGACATTTCTCCAAAGAGGACATACAGATGGCCAATACACACATGAAAAGATACTCAAGATCACTAATCATCATAGAAATGCAAATCAAAACACCACAATGAAGTATAACCTCACCCTTGTCAGAAGGGCTAAAATCAAAACCAACAAGTGTTGGTGAGGGTATGGAGAAAAAGGAACCCTAGTGTTCTGTTGGTGGCAATGCAAACTGGTATAGCCAGTATGGAAAACAGTATGAGTGTTCCCCAAAAAGTTAAAAATGGAACTACCATATGATCCATTGTTTCCACTGGTGTATATTTATCCAAAGAATATGAAAACACTAATTTGAAAATACATGCACCCCATTGTATTGCAACAGGATTTACAACAGCCAAGATGTGGAAGTAACCCTTGACAGATGAAAGGATAGAGAAGATATAGTGAAGGGGATTAAGAGTACAATTACCTTACTGAGCACTGAGTACTGTAAAGAATTAAGTAATTATATTGTACACCTTAAATTAACATCATATGTTAATTATGTTGGAAGTAAAATTTTAAAGAATAAAAAATTTTAAAATGATTAAAGGAATGACTAACAAGCACATAAAAATGCTCAGCATCATTAGCTACAGGGAAATACAAAGTGAGATACTAGTACACACTTATTAAAGTAACTAAAATTAAAAAGATGGATCAATACAAAATTTGTGAGGATTTAAAAAAACTAGAACTCTCATACACTGGTGGTACAAATGTGAAACAATGCATTCAATTTGAAAAAGTTTGGCAATTTCCTGTAAAGTTAAATATACACTTACTATCTGATCTAGCCATTCCACTCCCAAGATTTTATCCAATGGAAATTAAAGTATATCTCCATTTTAAGACTTGTGTCTGAATGTTTAAATAAGATTTGTAATAGTAAAAAACTAGAAACAATCCAAATATCCATCAACTAGTGAATATTAATAGATCAACTGTAGCATATCCATACAATGGGATTCTATGTAGCAATAAAAAGAAATAAACAACATGAGTGATTCTGAAAATAATCAGGTTGGATCTTAAAATGCCAGTTAGATGTGTACATAGTTCATGGTTCCACTTATGCAAAATTCTAAAAAAAATATAAACTAAATCTGTTGGAAAATAAGTTAGTTCCTGAGGATGAATAACAGAGAGGGAAGGGCAGCATTAATAAGGGACACAAGGAAATATTTTCAGATGTCCATAATCTTGAGTATGATGATGATTGCAAGAGTGTATACATATATGTCCAAACTAGCCATATTGTGCAATTTAAGTATGCGTAGTCTTCTGTATCACATTTATGCCTCAATAACACCATTACACAAGAAACTGCAACAAGTCCATACATGTATTTACTCAGCAAGATTTAAAAAAAAATAATTTAATCCAAATATAATTAATATACAATATTATATTACTTTTAGGTGTACAATATAGGGAATGTGCTGATTCTACACATTACTCAGCACTCATCATGATAGGATACTCTTAATTCCCTTCACCTATTTCACTCACCCACCCACCCAACCCCTCTCACCCCTGGCAAGCACCAGTTTGTTCTCTATATTTAAGAACCTGGTTTTTTCCCTCTTCTCTTGTTCCTTAAATTCCACATGAGTGAAATAATATAGTATTTGTCTTTCTCTGACTTATTTCACTTTGCATTATATCCCCTAGATCTATCCATGTTGTTACAAATGGCAAGATTTTATTCTTTTTTTATGGCTGAATAATATTCCATTGTGGATGGGTGTGTGTGTGTGTGTGTGCGCGCGCACGCGTGTGTGTGTGTGTGTGTGTGCGTGTGTGTGTGACACACCACATCTTCTCTATCCATTCATCTATTGGTGGACACTTGGGCTACTTCCACTTCTTGGCTATTGTAAATAATGCTGCAATAAACAATGGGGTGCATATATCTTTTCAAATTAGTGTTTTTATTTTCTTTGGGTAAATACCCAGGTGTAGAATTATGGATCATACGGTAATTCTATTTTTAATTTTCAGAGAGGTCTCCATACTCTTCTACAGGGACTACTCAGAAAGATTAAATGTAAACTAAAAGTAGCACTTCTCCACCCAAAGAGTCACTCAATTTTGAATATTCACAGAGTCCTTGAGATGCAGATTCAACTTCCTAATCAGCACCATTTTTCAAACCTTTGATTTTTTTTATTTTCCTTTTTTTTTTTAAACATAGGAAGCATAGACCAAAAGCAGCCATCAGTCAGGCTTTGTCTTTAATATTTAATTAAGGAAGGAAAGACAAGATCATTTGATTCTTTGCCCCCGTCAATTATTTTTGCTTCAAACAGCTAAAGTACTTCAGAAAGGGACATTGTTAGTTAAATCACACAAATATTGAGCAATTCACACCTACTTTCTGTAATCATGGCCTACACTTGGTTCACAGCCTGCATGGGGCAAGGGTTGGGAGGAAGAAGACCGCTAAGCAATACAGACAGCTGTGCCAAAGCATACACAAAGGCATCATTTGTACTTAACAATTGCTAACATTGATTATTTAATATTTACTATACATGACAGACACTGGGCTAAGCGTTTCAAATGCATACTCTTTTACAATCCCCATTTCTATTCTTTGAGCTATTGGTTTTTTTCTTAGCATCATAATCTTCATTTTATACATAAGAAGCTTGAAACTCAGAAGGCTTAAGACCCTTGCCTAAAATCACAAAGCTTATAAATGAGGGATGAGTCACATTTCAAATCCATACCTGCTTTGATTCTAAAATGAGTGGACTCAACTGCTATGCAATATGGCCTCCCCATTTAAAGCCTACCCTATTCTTTGGAGGCGCTCTCTCCAAAATGTCAGTCCTGGTGGAGAATCAAAGGAAAACCAAGAGGAGAGAGAAAATACACCTTGTTGAGAAGAAAATAAATTCTGTGAGTAAAGGATCCACAACTGTCTTTGGCAAACTTTAGCTTGTGGTACTGTGCCTGTTGCATATTATTAGGCACTTAATATTTGCTGAACTGAATAGCTGAAGTGTAGCGCTTTCTTTTTGTTCTTGGTCTTTTTGAACTAACCATTCTTCATTCAAAGCCATGAATATGTAACACTTTCTGTGGGAGAAACAGGCATGTGCTAAAAGTACTGTTCTGAATACAGATATAACAGACATTCCAGTGGATGGCCAACTGTTAGCAGTGCAGACCCCTCAATGGGTCTCCATTTGGGAAGGGTGGCACCAGGGGACCAAGAGTGTACCTACCACATAGCCAGTTAAGTGGTCCTGCTGAAATGACAATTCAGTCAGGTCAATTGGCGGGAACCTGTCACAATGATTAATTTGATCACAGTTCAGTTAGAAAGTTGATGCTGTGCCCATGTGGAAACACAGGGGAAATCCTTCCCTACCAAGGTCATCACCACTCACTCTTAGTACTCCCTTCCTTGCTGCTTCTGAGTCACTGCTTAGTACTAGTCCTTTCAATAATAGGAAAGGGACAACTCAAGTGTGAGTACTCAGTCATTTTCAATTACATGTTAATTTCAATTAGATGTTCTATCTGACCAGCACTGTGAAGAGTTCTGTATTAAGTAATTGAAAAAAAGGTAATATTACAATGAAAGGAACATTCCCTTTTGCGTCAGACTAGTGTTTGAATCCTGAATCTACTTAGTAGCTGTGTGAATTGGGCAAGGCATCTATACTCTCTGAGCCTCAATTCTCTTATCTGCACAATGGGAATACTAGTGACAGTCTCAGAGAATCAAGAAAATTATATTCAATAATGAAAAAATATATCAGGTTTTTAGTAAGATCTTAATGAATGTGGGTTTTAGTATTTTAGTCCATGTAAAGTATATTAAAAGCTATGGACATGCCCTCATTAAACTTTCAGTCTATCTGGAGAGAGAATTTTAGAGATTATCAGGAACACAAAACCAAGTGGTAAGTGGAATTGTATTTTTATCTACATTTTATGAATTTTCAGCATATTTTTCTTTAGTCATTCTTTTCCCCCCCCATGAGTTATAATAAGCTGCTTAGTTTACAAAGTATTTAACACATTTATAATCCCAAAGCTAGATTTCAAAATAGATGTTTAATTTGGCTATCATTTAAAGACTCCTTTTGGCTAAAGTATTAAAATCTACCTTTTAGCCCTTTAGGAATGTTTCTTTTGAATTTCCTACATTTTTTTATTATTCATATAATTTCCCTTGATGTAAGATGTGTCCTAAGACAATTTATACTGAAACTAACCTACATCATCTTTGAGTCTTTGTGGCTTTTCAATGCAAATGAAATTGTAGATTGCTTGTTTCATGATTAAAATTATATATATAACACATGATGGACTGGTAAATAATAACCCATATAACCTTTCTTAAAGTTGTAATTTTGCAATAATTATGGATTCATAGTAAGTTTGAAAAAAATGTACAAAGAGATCCTGGGTATCCTTGACCTAACTCTCCCAATCCTAACAACTTGCATACCTATCTTGCAATATCAAAATTAGGATACTGACATTGGCACAATCCGCCAATTTTATTCAGATTTCAACAGTTTTACATGCATCCATCTGTGTGTGTGTGAGTGTGTGTGTGTAGATCTATGCAATTTTGTCACATGTGTAATTTTGTGTACCCACCACAGTTAAGATACAAAATTGTTCCATTACAAAAGGCTCCCTCATTATTCTTTTAGGCCACACCAAACTCCCATCCCATTCCTATCACCTGGGAATCACTATCATGTTCTCCACATCCATAATTTTATAATTTCTATAATGATATATAAATGGAATCACACAGTGTATATCACCTTTTGAGACTGGCTTTTGAATTCAGCATAATATCCTGGAGATTGACCCAGGTTGTTGCATATATCAATAATCCATTCCTTATCATTGGTATCTATCAGGAATAAGATACTTTGAACATTCAAATACAGGGTTTTGTGTGAACAAACGTTTTCATTTTAGATAAGTGCCCAGAGGTACAATTGTTGTGTCATACGGTAAATGCATATTTACTTTTATAAGAAACTGTCAAACTATTTTACAGAATAACTGTATAATTTTACATTTACAAAAGCCATATACAATCCAGTTTCTACAAATTCTTGTATTTGATATAACCTGGTATCATTACTCTTTATTTTAGTCATTCCAATAGCCATTCCATTTTGGCCACTTACGGTATAGTGATAACTTGTGATTTTAATTTGCATTTCCCTAATGGCTAATAATGCTCAAAACCTTTTTATGTACTTATTTGTTTGCATACAACTAATAGAATGTCTGTTTATACCTTTTGCCCTTTTTTAGATAGAATTGTTTTTTTTGCTGTTGAGTTTTGAGAATTCTTTTAATAACCTAGATACAAGACCTTTCTTAGGTGATTTAAAAACATTTTCTTTGAGTCTGTATCTTATTTCCTCCTCCTCTTTGCCATTTCTTTCACAGAACAAGTCGTCATGCTTCATTGAGGCCCAATTTGTCAATTTGTCCTTAATGAGTTGTTCTTTGTTGTCATATACAAACATTTTTGGCAAGCCTCAGGGCCTAAAGATTATCCTATTTTTTTCTATAAGATTTTAGTTTTACATTTTACATTTTAAACCATGATCCATTTTGAGTTAATTTTTGCATAAGGTATGACATGTAGGAAGAGGTTATTTTTCTCCCCCTATGGATATTCAATTACTCCAGTACCATTTGTCAAAAAGTCTATCTATACTCTATTGAGTTGCTTTTGTGTCTTTGTAAAAAAAAAAAAATTCAGTTGGGCATATTTGTGTGGGTTTACTTCTGAGTTCTCTATTCTGTTCCATTGATCTGTGTCTCTGCCAATACCACATTCTCTAGAGTGATGTAGCTATATAGTAAGCATTAATATTGCATAGAGTGATTGCTTCTTTATTCTTTTTCAAAATTGTTTTAGATACTCTTGTCTTTTGTCATTCCATACAAGTTTTAGAATAAGCTTACACTATGTCTAAAATACCCTTACTGGTAGGGGCACCTGGGTGGCTCAGTTGGTTGAGCATCCGACTCTTGATTTCAGCTCAGGCCATGATCCCAGGGTCATGGGATCGAGCCCTATTCAGGCCTCATGCTGAGAATGGAGCCTACTTGGGATTATCTCTCTCTTTCCATCTGTCCCTCTCCCCTGTTTGTTTTCTCTGTCTCTCTCAAAATAAATAAATTAATTTAATAACAAAAATAAAATAATATATCCTTACTGGTATTTTAAGAGAAATTACATAAGTCCATAGATCAGTTTGATGGAAACTGACATCTTTTCTATGTTGAGTCTTCCAATACATGAATTGGGGAAACCTTTAAGCACTACTTTCCAACAGACATGAGTGACTCCAGCTCCAGCTCAGAGATATGGACAGCTGGAAAGAGCACTGCTCCTACACTTATAACAAATAAAAAGCTGGACAAAACTGCTAATAAACAACTTGTTTTGAACACATTACAGAATTAATGTTACAGATCAAACTAACCAAAAATGTGGAGAAAGAAAAACATCTGCAGGAGAAATAGGACCTCAGTATTTAGTCGCCTGAGGCAGATATGCTCAAACACCAGATAATCCAGGTAAAAGAATTCAAGTAAAAATTTAAATGGATCACCAAATGCCAGTTGTAGGCTATGGTAAGAATATGAAGCAGACATGGGAGGCTTAACACTCACTTGAAGGTTTATTCTCCATGAATTCCACGAAACAGACAAGGGGAAAATATGAAAGAATTCTGAGAAAGCTTCTGTCCTGGTGCTGAGAAAGAATAGCAACAACTGATTAAACATTTCCCAGACTAACTTCTCCCATCTCTCCTGTGGTACAAAAGCCTTAATCTACAGGGGAAAGGGCAACAAGAACTATAGTAGGGCACTGGTAAAAATCCACTTAAGTTAGTAGAAGAGAAGAAAATAAAAGAGAAAGCTCAACCATTGAGGAAAGGACAGAAATACATGCTAGATCCAGGACTGGACCTCAGAGAAAGTGAGGAGCACTTGGAAATGCACGAACCCAAAACAGAGGGACACGAAGATTGCAGGAGACAAAGCTCAATGAGAACATCAGAGAAGTCTCCACTGTTCTATTCTCTGCCAGTAGACTAGGAAAAATAAAGTAACAATGGAATACAGATGGGAAAGCATCAAGAAACAGATTCTCTCTAGGGCACAGCACAAAGTGAAGACACAAAGGGTAAGCAGATACTGAGAAAATAATCTCCTACATAGCACCCCACAGCCTAAAGACAAGGTAGTATCCCTAGAAAAATGAAGTCTGTGATAACCACAACAACCGAAAACCTCAAACCCGGACTAACGGCCATCTGGATTAACACAAACCACTGAAGTCTAGCAGAAGGTAAGATATGCTCATCTTCAGGAATGAAAAGTACTTCTCTCAGGATCTACTTTCCTATATAAGATGTCCAGCTTTCAAAAAAAATTATGATGCATAAAGGCAGGAAAAACACACCCCTAAGAGACAAAGTATTCATTAAAATGTGCCTCAGATATGACACAAATTTCAAACAGGGAATGTAAAATAACTATGATTAATATGTTGAAAGATCTACCTGAAAAGGAAGACAACATGTAATATCATATTTAGCAGAGTGATGGAATCTAAGATAGAATCAAATGGAATAACTATTACTAAAAATGGAAAAGAAATTGACAGAGATAAAGAATGCCTTTTGAAGGCTCATGAGTAGAATCAGCAGTCAAGAAAGAACCAGTGAAACTGAAGTCAGTAGAAACAACTCAAGCTAAAATAAAAAAAAGGAAAAGGAAAACAAGGAATTAAAAAAGCAGAATAGTCAAGTGCTGTGGGACAGTATCAAAAGATCTTAAACATACAGGGAATTGAAATTCCAGAAAGAACAGAGACAGAACAGGTCAGGAGAAATATTTGAAGAAATAATGGCCAAGAATCTTTCAAAATTATGACATGTATCAAACTACAGATCCAAGAAGCTCAGATGACCAAAAACAAGAAACTATTCAAACTTACAAAAACCAAAGACAAAGAGAGAACCTTGAAAGCAGATACAAAACAAAGACATATTTCCTACATAAGAATAAGAATGAGGATTACAGTGAATTTATTGTCAGAAACCATGTAATCAAAAAGACATGGAGGCTCTTCAAGTGCTTTTAAAGAAAAAAAAAACCTGTCAACTCAGGATTCTAGACTAGCAAAAATATGTATTTCAAAAATAAATGAGAAAAACTTACTCAGCAAAACAAAGACTATGGAAATTTACTGACAACAGACTTACTCTATAAGAAAGTTTAAAAGAATTTCTTCAAGCAAAAGAACTTGGATCAGTTAGAAAAATGGATCTTCACAAAGAAATGAAGAATATTATAAATGGAATAGGAGGGGCACCTGGGTGGCTCAGTTGGTTAAGTATTGGACTTTGGTTCAGGTCATGATCTCACAGTTCCTGAGTTCGAGCCTCACATTGGGCTCTGTGCCAACAGCTCAGAGCCTGGAGTTTGCTTCAGATTCTGTGTCTCCCTCTCTCTCTGCCCCTCCCCAACTCTCTCTTCTACTCTTACCAAACCAAACAAAAAAAGAACACTAAAAAATAAATGGAATATTACATAAAATAAAAACAATTTCAAATTTATAATTGCTCTAAAAAGTAACTGTTTAAAAGAGTAATAATGTATAACTTACGCAAAAGTAATATATGTAAAACAGTAGCACAAAGGATGGGAGGGAAGAATTGGGAATAGTGTTATAAATTCCTTATACTGGAAGGGGACTTAGATTATTTGAAGATAGAATCAGATTAATTAAAAATGTATAGTATAAACCCTAGGGCAACCACTAAAACTAAAAAAAGAGGTAAAATTATGAGTTCATAAAGGAGATAAAATTGAATTATAAAAAATGTTCAGTTCCCAAGACAGGACAGGAAAAAAAAGAGGAAAAAAACCAGATGGAATAGAAAATAGGAAAACAGCTGGCAATATGGTATGTTTTAATCCAAATATGTCAATAATTACTCTAAATGTGAATGGTCTAAACACACCAATTATAAGAAAAATCTCACCAGATTGAATTTAAAAAGACCAAACCATATGCTCTTTACATGAAACCCACAAAAGCAAAGATAGATTAAAAGTCAAAGGGTGAAGAGAAATGTGTCATGCAATCAGTATTAGGAAAAAAGGAAAAAGCTGAAAGAGCTATGTTAGTGATAGACAAAGCAGACTTCAGATACAAGATACTGGTTATGGTAGGGGTGTGCAAAATTAGTTATGACAGTTTAACTATGACAGTTGTTGCCTTGAACTGGCTAAGGTAAACAAGTGCCCTAACCACTGGTTGGTAAGGAAGAACACCTTTCCAATTAGAGGCAGACCTTTTTTCTCTTCTTTGATCTAGCTCTTCTGGTAAGCCTGATAAAACAGAACTTTCCAAAAGCCACCCTGTGAGAGACCCTAGATGGCCTGGACAAAGGGCTAACAGAGTCTGAATTGTCCCTGCTCCTAATCTGAGGGGATCCACCCAAACTCAGCTTTCCACAGGCCTGTGGTCTTCTCCTCTCAGAAAGGTGATTACAATTTCCCATAGGCCTGAAGGTCTCCAGGTGTTATGTAGTTACAGTCTACTGTAAAACTCAATACTTCAAAACCCAAACTTCTTACATCGAGCTATCTACCTGATCCCAACAAGGTTGCTATTATGCTCGCACACAGCCGTCAATTGTTGGAGGAAGAAGGTCTCATCCCGTGGGACAGAATCACAAATCAGCACCCACTGAAGTCTCATCTCAAAATGCTTCAGTGTGAGATGATGTGAGGATGGAGGTGGGAAAGGGGGACTCACCCTTTTTTCTCCTACTTATTCTCAATTCACATGAATTTCCACCTTCCCAATAAAGCCTATCCTTAAGTCATACCGCATTATATTGTGCACAATTGATAGACTCAGCTGGCATGGAAACTTCTGGGTAAATTCTACTGAATTTTAGTCATTCCAGTGCTTACAGTGAAGCTATCTTAATGGGACTTTAGGAGACAATATTTTATAGTGCAAGCACCTTAAGAGTATCACATAAACATGTCAGAACTGATTAGAGATACTAACTAATCTAATGTGGAACTTCTCTGAGCTTCTGGTGGGACTGGGAGTCCCTGGCAATTAAATTATATGGGAATCATGCAAACAGAAAGGGCCCTGTAGAGATGTGAAGGGCAAAGTCCAATTTCATTTATGTATCAGTTCAAGTTCAAAGATGTCCCTGATTAAAAATAACATACTATGGCCATATAAGAAACTTTGTATATTTCCTTTTTACTTGAAGACCAGCAAAGGCAGCTATAACTTAGGAAAAAGGCTTAGAAATTTCAAATTTGTCTTGGGTATTAGAGTCTTTGAACTTCAGATGCAGTTCATATTACCCCTGGAGAATGGTGTTTGAACATTCACTTTGAATCCATTACCATAAATCCTAACAGTGCAGTTGCCTTATGAAGGGCATCTGGTCAGGTGGAGAATCACTTTGATAAAGTGTCAAATTTAATGAGCATCACTTCACTACTATTTCCACTAAAAAACAAAATAAAACAAAACAAAAAACAAAAAACAGATGATCTTAATTGACAACGAAAGCCCTAACTAAAATCAGCTTCATGTCTCCAAGTAAGTAAAGAGTAAGAGTCTGTGTAAGGCATGACAAGGAAAAAACAAAAACAAAACAAACAGGTTTTCTTCCTATAAATTCTATTAAGTAGCAAATCAAGTATATCACCAACTTACATAATTAAATTTGGATAAGGTCAGGCTGAAGCTAGGAAAAATTCTGAACCTTAAATACATTAAATAATTTTATAATTGCATTGCTTTCATACAAGCAAGCAAACAATGAGATTCCAGGTTAAGAACTATCTTGGTTTGGGTTCCTTCTGAAAGCAGAGCCTGAGACTAAAACTTGGTGCCAGCAGAGTTTTGGTGGGGGATAGGGGGTTGGGGAGGATGGATCCCAGGAAAGGAGAGTGAGGATGTGGGGAGAATAAGACAAGGGAGGAGGAGAAGCAGAATCCCATGGCTTCAGAAAGGCTGTGCGGCAGCAAAAATGCACTGAGCACCCAAGATGGGATGCTGTCAGCATGAAGTTAATCTAAACAGATGCTGTGGCTGAAATCAGAAGGTGGTTAAAGGGCTGTAATTGGGGCACCAGAGGCATCTGTTCTAGTCTTTTGGATATGCTTCAATGACTGACAAAACCAAGCATTCTAAATATTTGTAAGTAAATATTCCAGTTGTGGGACAGGTTTTTCCTAAGAAAACTTTTCAGCTGCATACTTAGAATTCTGAAGTTTGAATTAATGTTGTTACCTCTGGATCTCCAATTGGTTTATTAGATGTAATAGATCATCAGAATTCCAGACCAGGTTCTTTATCAGAAGTCTTTCTATGATGGGAACACTAAATATCTGGTCTTTTTTAAGGACGTGGGATGAGAAGAAACTGAGGGGGCAATTTTGCAGATAGTAGGAATGTAACAAAACGAAAACCCAAAATACATTCTATTTTCCAATGGTATAATTAGAATAGAGTTGAAAAGTGATGGCAGGGCTTGCAGGTTCAGACCCAGTTATCATGACCTTTTCTATGTTCTGAGAGTAAGGTGAAAGACTGCTCCCCGTTCTCCTGAGCATCCCCTTGCATTCTCTCAAAGCACACTGTTTATCACCCCCACTCCTAACATTGTCCCACTAACGTGTGAGCAAGACAGTAGGAATTGTGCACACCTCTTGTTCATGTTTACTCTTGTTCATGAGCATAGGGTCTGCCACAAAATATTCAATATATAGTTGTTTCTAAGAAACTATAGGAATTATATAGTATGTTAACAAAAACAGTTTTCTCTGGTCCTCACAGGTCATGTTGGGATGTGCAGAGGTAAACGGTACTGTGGGATAAAGCACCAGACTGGGTCTTGCCCTCGTTCAGGAAAGGTGATCCAGGTAGCCAAGTTTGTAGCAAACAATATGTTCTCCAACCAAGATTTCATTTCTCCTGAAGAATTCAAAAAATTTACTTCAGAAAAACCTCAGGGATAAAGTACTAATTATAAAAACTAAGGAAAAACAGAACAATTGCTTATAAGAAGTGTCAAAGAATTAACACAAAATTGTACACCACCATGTATTTGTATAAACAATGCTGAACTGAAATATTAAAAATGAATACATTTGATTAAAGATATATTGGTATTGTGGGTGTTTTATTTCTGGCATTGTTGAAAATTTTGAACAAAAAATAAAACATTTTTTTAGCACCAAAGATGTACACATATATCGGGATCTATGTGTTACAAATATAGACAGCAAAGAGGCACTGAAAATCTAGCATGAATATTTTCTACTTTCTCAGCAGCTTAAAATAAACATGAAGAGCACACTACAAAAATGAAAAAGAAAAAACAGTCTCTAGTATCCTTGATGCAGCTCTAAGCCAATTTCACCTTAGCAGTCTGAAATTCCAGGAGCAGATGGTCCGGTGACACCAACAGTAATCACTTTATCATCAGCATATGGAAAGGGGGGCTCTCATACTGTACAGTCACAGCACTGCCATTTCTGATCCAGGCATGAAATTAAAACAAATTCCAAGTTTTCAAATTGACTGTGTCAGACTCTGTTTCTTAAAATGATTCACTGGATGCTGTTTCTCTCGGTCTTGACAAGAGATTTAAGGCAAGGCTCACCCTTCTTTCTAATTGCTGGAAATTAATCAGCAGTGATTGAAGCCATGTGCTACCATGGTAACCTGGGTCTTACTGAGTAGCTCTTCTCTATTTCAAAGAATTAAATCTCTCTGTTAATAAATTAGTGCTAAAGTCCTTTCCATCTTCCCACTCCATACTGCCCCTGATCCTTCTAGCCCACCAAACCCAACCGCTATTCTAAATTGCATGAGATGAAAATAACTCACAAACTATATCCTTCTAGCATTAGCAAGCAGATAGCAAATAAGTATTGAGGGATTTCTCAGAATTCCATCACTTTTTCTAAATAAAGAAGGGCTTTTTTAACCCACAGCACAATTGACATTTTGGGCTGGATAATTCATTGTTGGGAAGAGGGTGTCCTATGTGTTATAGAATCCCTGGTCTCTACCTTCCAGATGTCACTAGCAACCCATATGCCAACTCCCAGTTGTGGTAACCAAAAATGTCTCCAGAAATTTCCAAATGTCCCCTGTGGAGCAAGTCACCTTTGGATGTGAACCACTGAAATAAAGGAGGGCCCAAGGCATGAGATACCTTGTTCAAAAATATATATAGAACACTGGTGCATTTGAGTGTGCACACATTATGGTCCCACTAAGGTAGTTTTATACGAGTTACATGCTCATTTATATTAAAAGTATGGTTTGGTTTTTTGGTTTCAGATCACTGTGGCTGGCCACATTTTAAGCCCAGTCTAATGGCTTAAAAGCTAACAAGGTACAAATCTATCCATTCTGCATTTCCTTGAATTTAAAAAAGCTTAGCAAAGAAATCTGAACCCAAATTAAGCTTTAGATATGCATCTATTTAGATATTAAAGTCCTGAAAAACAGAGATGATATCTTGTTCATTTTATATTTGCTCATTTATCTTTGTATTACACTCAGTATGCTACTTCACATACAACACCCGGCAGAACATTTTGAAAGGACTTTAGAACAAAAACAAGACAGCACCCAAAATAATCTTATGGCCCTGCAGATCAAACACTTAGATGGCCCAATTCTCAACCAACCACCTATTGACAAGGACACTTGTAGACACTGTAAAGAAAAGGGACACTAAAAAAAGAGATTGTTCCATCTGACTAAAGAAAAAACAAACCAAAACAAAACCCCTCCATTTAGATCAATGAAGGTGCTCTGAGGAAGAAAAAAACCAACCAATGTCCTAACACTTAAACAATCAAAGTGAATTAAGTATGAATATTAATAGTCAACCTAATCAATTACTGGTAGAGACAAGTGTTACTCTTTCTGTACTAAACCCTAACACCTTTATTCAGCCTCTTCTTAGGAGTAAACATACTAAACAGATATCAGGTATTTCAAATAACCCATAGATTTTTCTCTGTTTTCTAGCCCTTAATTCTAACACTGCAGACCTTGATTGAAAAACATTTCTTCCTGCTTTGTGATACCACACCTGCAAATTTAATAGGGAGAGACTTGTTTTGCAAATAGAACTGTATTACTAAATGCACACCAAAGGGCCTATTTCTGGAGTTCCAGAGAACTCTTCCATTCATAATCAACTTGTATCTGTTCTGAATATATTTTTGCCTGCTCCATTTTACTTGATGCATATCAAGAATAAATATCTCACTTTATCAGCTAAAAATTCCACTGACACAGGAAAACTAATCACAGAAAAACCTATTAAAGTTCATATAGATCCCACCACGTTGTTACATAAAATTCCTCAATATTCATTAAAGCCAGAAGAAAGGAAAGACACATATAGCTGAAGGCCTTCTACCTGAGTAGGTACCCAAAGAAAATGAAAACACTAATTCAAAAAGATATATGCACCCCTATATTTATTGCGGCATTATTTACCATATCCAAGATATGGAAGCAACCTAAGGTCCCACTGTCAGAAGAATGTAGTATGTGTGTGTGTGTGTGTGTGTGTGTGTGTGTGTATACACAATCACAATGCAATATTATGTAGCCTTAAAGAAAGTATGAGATTGTGTCATTTTCAACAACATAGATGGACCTAGAGGGTATTATGCTAAACGAAGTAAGTCAGAGAAAGACAAATACCATATGATTTCACTCATGTGGAGTCTAAAAAAATGAATAAACGAAAAAGCAGGATCAGACCTATAAATATAAACAAATTGATGGTTGCCAGAGGCCAGAGAGATGGGGGGATGGGGAAAACAGGTGAAGGATAGTAGGAGATACAGGCTTCCAATTACAGAGTGCACAGGTCACAGAAATAAAAGGCACAGCATAGGGAATATAGTGAGTGGTACTGTCACAATGTGGTATGGTGACAGATGGTAGATAAACTTGTGATGAACATAACACAAAGTATAGAAAAGTTGAATCACTATGTTGTACACCTGCAACATTGTGTGTAAGCTATACTCAAAAAAATTTTTAAAGGTCTTCTCAGACCTTCCACAAGTCCTTATAACACTCCCATTCTTCAAGAAACCAAAGGGATGAGGAAATTGACTTTTCTGAGATCTCAGAGCCACCAACAAAATTATTATCCCTCAATTTCCAGTAGTGCCTAACCCAAATAAACATCTGTCATCAATTCCACGTAAAGCCACTTGCGTCACTGTAGTTAACTGATCCTCGCTCTGTGTGCCCCTATAACAGAACAGTCAACACCTTTCTTCACCACACATAGGACAAAAAAATACTTGGTCATGCACAGGAGTTCACTGAAGCCCCCTCCTATTTTCCCCAGCTCCTCAATTGAGACTTAAAAGCTATCTAAGTTTCCCTTGTAATTCAATGCTGATAAATATGTAAATGGAATCCCCCACTTTGTTTAGGAAAAAAAAAAGAAGCCTCTAAAAAGGATTCCATTTACTTGCTCTGAGCTGTAGCAGGAAAAAGACAAAGTTTCAAAAGATGAATTATATCAAACCTCCATCTATTAGTTCAGGCATGACCCATCTCATGTGGAAAGTTAATCTCTCCTAATAAACTAGAGTATCAAAACTTTTCCTAGTTCCTTTGTAAAACATCAATTGAGAGGATCTCTAGGTTTAGGTGGATATTGCAACCAGTGGATGCCAAATTTTCTTGGGATTGTACAACTTCTTTATTAACTAAGTCCTCAGTGAGAGACCCTCTGCTCTGGGAGCCCAAGTATAAACAGGCCTTCTGTAACCTGAAAAGTCTTAAAAGCCTCCTTCGCTAGGCATCCCTAAGTACTAAAAGACCTTTTGTCTACTTGTGCATGAGCCAACCAGACAATTTCTGAAGGGTTTTGCTCATGAAAACCACCAAAAGCCCATCACTGTGGCCTCACCTTTGACCCATTTGCAAAGGCTGAACCCCCTTTTCTTAGAGCAATAGCTTCTGCTGTAAAACATGTTGATCCTTCTACTTAGTTTTGGGTCTACCACCTGATCTAATGGTTCTTCGTGTGATGTAGATATCACTTCTGAGGGTACACAACATTTTCATCCAGACAATTAACTTCTTATGAAATTCTGTTACTCTCTCTCATCACATCCATTGCTGCACTATGTGAATCCGCTCTTCTATCTCCACCAGAATCAGGGAACCTTATGGTCACCTTACCTTAGTTAGGATTACGTTACATCCTCAGTTTGATTAGAGACTCATATTCTGAATCTAGACCTAATATTCTTTTGTTGTTGTATCAACCACAATCTTCTGGAAAGATTGAAATAACCAATGACATCCTTAAACTAAAATTAGGCAAATGCTCAAAAACCCTTGAGCTGCCTTAGCAAAGGTACTTCCAGTACCCCTAATGGCCTTCAAAAGCACACAGTTATCTATTAATTGGTGACCGGAAGTCCCACATATTCCAATCACTTTCTATCCACTCCACTGGTGAAAAAAGTTCTTCTGCCCTAAATAGTATGAGATGATGAACATGTAACACTTGGTACTGAAGAGATGAGATTTGCAGTAGTTTATTAGTCTACAATGTAGACTCACAACCTGGAGAGGGAAAATATCAAATTCCATGCAAGGCCACATCAGAGCTGTGCATGGAAACACAGTGAGCCACCACAGACTGTGGAAGGCAGGCTTTGCAGGGTAGATGATTTTTGCTTCCTACAGGAGGATGGGATTGGCTTGTTTAGATAATTTCACAGGTTGTCAGGGAGGTGAAACTCATTAAGTTGAGGACTGGATGGGTTGCAGCTGGACCGACTGATAGGGAAATCGCTGGATGGAAAGCTTTTCCCACTATACAGAAGGGCATGTGTGTCAAAAGAACTCATAGCTAGGTCTTTAGGTCCCTAGAGGCTCAAAGATACCAAGGCAACACATGAAATTTTAGGTCTTACAATAAATACAACATGTGTTTAGGGAATTCATCTCTGATATTAGACTCTTCTCTGCTGCATATAAACATGGCAAAGAAACTTGTAAGGAACTCATGTACTTAGCCATTCCTATTACCAACAGATTTAGATTGCACTCCCACACCTTACTAAAAAGCCTCTATATGATCTTCAACCAGGAGATTTTATCTCCTTGAAGAGATATCAGAGAAAAAATGCTCTTAAACCTTGCTGAAGGTACTGTTAACAACAATACAGCAGTTAACTCCAGAGAGTCAATCCTTGAATTCATGGTTCACAACTAAGAAAACAATCCAGAATTCCACACAACTGGAATATTACTCCAATAGAAGATTCAAACTCAGGATTCTAAGAAATCCTCTACAGGCACATGATCTTTGAAAGCAAACAGATGACTTAAGATTTTTGAAAAAGCAAACAACCTGAGAGTGGACAGCTTCTACCCAAGACATCAGACTAAGACCTCTAATTCCTGCTTTGTTTTTCATCCACTTGCTTATAATCATTCTTCTCATTTTACAAAAAAATCTCTGTTGTCCACCAATAATGACCCTTTTTCTTCTCTACTCTTTTTTATAATGGTTAGGTCAGAACATACTCATTCGAATGCCTTTCTCAGATTACACTAGACAGTAGCCATTGCCAACTTACCAACTCTTGGGTATGTCATTCATCATGAGAACCTAATTATAAAAACCTCTGGGTAATTCTATTCTCATCAAATGAAACTATAGGGAATTATAGCAGATAGTACTTCCATTTAAACCTATATGGACAAGCGACCTTTAAAAATCAATCTGTGTCTATGCTACAGTCCTCCTTCAGAAAAAGAATTAATTATTACAATCTATTGATTATACCACAGGTAAGTTGAATTCAACAACCTTCACAGGGCAATAAGTTAATTGCTTGCCACCAGGAAAAAACTAAGAAAGAATCAAATATGAAACCCAGGTAATGTAAGACCTTGGTTCTTACCTCATGTCATGAACAACTACTATTTTTCCTGGTTCTTTATGGAACAGATACTAATTCCTTTATAGCCAGGATACCTGGTCCTGTTTGCCCCAGACTAACACTTCATGTACTTTCAGAAGAATATTATAAGACTTATCTCTACACAGAAGCCCTCATTTTATAAATCACCAAGTCTGAAATATCCAACTCAATCAAACACAAGTTCATAAGCAGGGCCATTCTTGATTATTGAAGCACTCATCCTGAGAGATTTATTGACCCAGGCTGTTTTCACAAACAATAACAGCATGTTGCCAACAGGAGGGTTCATTAAAAAGAGAGAGAAAGAAAGAAAAAAAGGCAAATAAATTTATCACTAACTCTAGAAGAAGTTATTAATAATGCCACTTCTTCCCTAAATGGTCTACAGAAAAGTCTCAATTGGTTGATGTAAGTTATGATGGGCATTGCTTTAGATTTCTTCTTGGCTAGAATGATGTCATCTACTCCACTGCAAATACTTCTCTCTGTATTTGGATCAATGAAATAGACAAGGTAGAACAGGGTAGAGCTCACCTTAAGGAAAACTCTACTTGGCTATGGTTGAACCTCAATCTCTACCAAATTTGGTATCTTGGCTTATGTTGGGAAATTAGAGTTCCTGGTTCTGAAGCATCTTACAGGGAATATTGGTCTTATTTTTTTCACAGTGGTCATGATGCTTCTCTGGTGCATTTTACCCAGGGTGTTAAATGCTTCTGTGCATCTCCTCTTAATGACATGATCACCATGGTGACACAACAACAACAAAATTAAGAAGATCTTAAAATACAATGGACTCTGGAGAAAACTGAACAATTCTTGCGCAGTAAAGATCTGGATCCCCAGCATTCCCTGAATTAGTCAACCTCTCACAAGTGAGAGAATAACCCAAAGGGGAAGCTGAGACTGAATATACAGTCAACAGCTGTACAATATATGACAACAGAACTCTGCCCACAACTTCTTCAGCAACCAAGTTGAGAAGCTAAACCACTACTTCTCTTCAATAGATCCAGACCAGTCAGGACCTAGTCTGTGACTTCTCTGTCACCCCTGCTGCCAACTCAGGATAACCAGAGAAAGTCAAATGTGTTCCCCAAACAATCATTTGAGAAGCCTCACTGCTAATTAGCCTACTTTCAGCTTCCCCATGCCAACAACCTTCAATTAGATCATGCTTGAAGCCTTCCCTTTTTTCCACTATAAAGCTGTCCCAATCCTTTGCCTGCCTTTGAGTCTCTGCCAAGTACAAGTGAAAGTGACCTGACTCCATTGATAGAGCAAATTCTCAATAAATAGCCTCTGTATGTTCTTGTTCTGTGATCTTCCCACACATAAGAGGTAATTTAAAGATAAGAGACCTGGATAAGGGGAAGAGCATTTCCAAAGACCCTGCCTTATAAAAGAGACTGAGGGTGCGAATGACTAAAATAAGACCATTATAATAGAAGATAGAGGAGTGGGAGAAGGCAACCTATGGGTTAAATTTGGTAGGGCCTTTCCTTAGGTCATGTCAACAAATTTGTTTTCATCCTGAGAGCAATGGGAAGCTGCTTACAGGACTTTGGACAATGGCAACTTAAGATGTTTTGTACATGTTTAATATTGAACTTACTAAAAAGTTGTAAAAATAGTATAAGGAATTCCATATATTCTTTAGTTGGATTCACTAATGTTTTTCATTTTGCTACATTTGTTTTATCATTCTCTTTCTTTGTATGTGTGTATGAGTTGGAGAGTAACTGGGAGATATCATACCCCATTATCCCTAAATATGTCAGTGCTTATTTCCTAAAAAAAAGACTTTCTCTTAAATAACTACAGTACCAAGAAAATATCAGGAAATTTAACACTGTTGTAATACTAGTATCTAATCCATAGCCATATTTAAACTCCATCAGTCATTCACTTATTCAAATAATGCCCTTTGCAATTATTTTTCCGAACTGAAATTCAATTCAAAATCAAGAATTATATATTTAGTTTTAATTTATCTTTATTTTGGGGGCACCTGGGTGGCTCAGTAGGTTGAGCATCCAACTTTGGCTCAGGTCATGATCTCACAGCTCGTGAGCTCTAGCCCTGCGTCTGGCTCTGTGCTGACAGCTCAGAGCCTAGAGCCTGCTTCAGATTCTGTGTCTCTTTCCCTCTCTGCCCCTCCCCCACTCATGCTCTGTCTCTCTCTCTCTCTCTCTCTCTCTCTCTTTCACAAAAAGTAAACATTAAAAAAATTTTTTTAATTCATCTTAGTTTTCTTTAAATTTAAAATAATTAATTAGCCTTTACCTATCTTTAAGCTTGACATCTTTTAAGAATACAGGTCAGTTATTTGGTAGAAAGCCCCTCATTTGTGATATCACTTCATTATTAGATTCATGCATGTTTATTAGATCACAGAAGTAACACTGCAACCTCCACAGTGTGTTATATTAGCAGATAAATGATGTCAGTTTGTCCCAATATTGGTAACGTTAGCTTTTATCACTTGGTTAATATAGTGTCTGCCAGATTTATTCCCTGCAAAGTTGTTATTTTTCCCTTTTGCAATTAACAGGTGATTTACAAGGAGACATTTTTAAAGTCTGTACATACCTTTCTCATAAAGCTTCCACTAGTTTTAGCATCTTCTGATGACTTTCTAAATCTATTATTCTACCTTCAGTAGTTAACATCCTACTTGATTAAAAAATTTCAAAATATAGAAAGCAAAAACAATAGAATTTCTAAAGGGAAAATTAGATAAATCAATACTCATAAATGGAGACTTTAATAATCCTAATTGATAAAATGACTAGAAGAAAAATTAGTAAGAACATAGATCTAAAACACACTATCCACACCTTCACCAATTTAACGTTTGTAGAAAATTATACTCAACAACAGCCAATATAGTCTTTTCAAATGCATAAGGAATATTCAGCAAGATACAACAACATGCTGGGTCATAAAAATAAGTCTCAATAAATTCAAAATAAATTAAGTCTTACAGAATATATTTCTGACTACAACAGAATTAGAGATAATCATATACCTAGTTTTACAAAAATGTTCACTAATTCTTTAATACTCCTCAACTTCCATTGGAGACCTTAGTTCCCTTTGCCCTTGAGTGTGAGCTGTATTAATGATTCCCTTTAAAGGACTAGAATATGGGAGAAATAATGTGCCTAAACTTTTAAAGTAGGTGATAAAAGGCATTGTAACTTGTAATTTTTGTCTTGGCTCCTCTTTTCAATCACTTGCTCTGGAAACCAAATTGCCCTGTCTTATGGACACTCAAATAGCCCTACAGAAAGATCTTGTAGTGAGGAACTGAAGCCTCCAGCCAAACACTAGCACTAACCTGCCAGATGTGTGAATGAGTCAGCATGGAAGGCAATCCTCCAGCTAGTGAAGCCTTCAAAGTCTGCAGTCTTGGTTAATTTATTTTAGTATAATTTACTGTCAAGTTAGCTAACAAGAGTATATATACGGTATGCTCTTGGCTTCAGGAGTAGATTGCCATGATTCATTGCTTACATACAACACCCAGTGCTCATCACAACAAGTACCCTCCCCAATGCCCATCACCCATTATTTTCCTCTCTCCCCCACCTCCATCAACCCTCAATTTGTTCTCTGTATTTAAGAGTGTCTTATGGTTTGCCTTCCTGTTTGAAACTATTTTTCCCCTTCCCTTCCCCTCCCCACAACATGGTCTTCTGTTAAGTTTCTCAAATTCCACATATAAGTGAAATTATATGATATCTGTCTTTCTCTTCCTGACTTACTTCACTTAGCATGATATACCCTTCAGTTCTATCCATGTTGTTGCAAATGGAAATATTTTATTCTTTTTCATTTCCAAGTAGTATCTCACTGGGTGTGTGTGTGTGTGTTTATACACACACACACACACACCATCTTCTTTATCCATCCATCAGTTGATGGACATTTGGTCTCTTTCCATAATTTGGCTATTGTTGATAGCGCTTCTATAGACATTGGGGTAAGTGTGCCCCTATGAATCAGCACTCCTGTATCCTTTGAATAAATTCCTAGTAGTGCTATTGCTGGGTCATAGGGTAATTCTATTTTTAATTTTTTGAGGAACCTCAACACTTTTCCAGAGTGACTGCACCAGTTTGCATTCCCACCAACAGTGAAAGAGCGTTCTCATTTCTCCATATCCTCACCAAAATCTGTTGTTTCCTGAGTTAATTTTAGCCACTCTGACCAGTGTGAGGCAGTATCTCAATGTGGTTTTGATTTGTATTTCCCTGATGATGAGAGATGTTGAGCATATTTTCAAGTGTCTGTTAGTCATCTGGATGTCTTCTTTGGAAAACTGTCTATTCATGTCTTCTGCCCATTTCTTAAATGGATTTGTTTTTCGGGTGTTGGGCTTAGTAAGTTCTTTACATATTTATCTGTATGTCATTAGCAAATATCTTCTCCCATTCCATAGGTTGAATTTTAGTTTTGTTGGTTGTTTCCTTTGCTGTACAGAAGCTTTTTATCTCAACGAGGTCCCAATAGTTCATTTTTGCTTTTATTTTCCTTACCTTTGGAGACATGTCAAGTAAGAAGGTGCTGCAGCTGAGGTCAAAGAGGTTGTTGTCTGTTTTCTCCTCTAGGGTTTTGACGTTTTCCTGTCTCACATTTAGGTCTTTTATCCATTTTTTAGTTTACTTTTGTGGATGGTGTAATAAAGTGGTCCAGTTTCATTCTTCTGCATGTTGCTGACCGATTCTCCCAGCACCATTTGCTAAAGAGACTGTCTTTCGCCACTGGATACTCTTTCCTGCTTTGTCAAAGATTAGTTGACCAAACATTTTTGGGTCCAGTTCTGAGCTCTCTATTCTATTCCATTGGTCTATGTGTCTGTTTTTGTGCCAATACCATACTGTCTTGATGATTACAGATTTGTAGTAAAGGCTAAAGTCTGGGATTGTGATGCTTTCAGCTTTGGTTTTCTTTTTCAACATTATTTTCGCTATTCAGGGTCTTTTGTGGTTCCATACAAATTTTAGGATTATTTGTTCTAGCTCTGAGAAGAATGCCAGTGCAATTTTGATTGAGATTGCATTGAATGTGTAGGTTGCTTTAGGTAGTATCAACATTTTAACAATATTTGTTCTTCCAATCCATGAGCATGTAATGTTTTCCATTTCTTTGTGTCTTCTTTAATTTCTTTTGTAAGTTTTCTATAGTTTTCAGCATACAGATCTTTTACATCATTGGTTAGGTTTATTGCTAGGTATTTTATGGTTCATGATGCAATTGTAAATGGGACTGATTCCTTGATTTCTTTCTGTTGCTTATTGTTGTATAGAAATACAACCAATTTCTATACATTGGTTTTATATCCTGCAACTTTGCTGAATTCATGTATCAGTTCTAGCAGTTTTTTGGTGTAGTCTTTCAGACGTTCCATGTAGAGTATCATGTCATTGGCAAAAAGTGAAAGTTTGACTTCTTTGCCAATTTGGATGCCTTTTATTTCATTTTCTTGTCTGATTGCTGATGCTAGTATTTTCCATATGATGTTGAACAACAGTGGTAAGAGTGGACGTCCCTGTCATGTTGCTGATCTCAGGTGGAAAGCTCTCAATTTTTCCCCATTGAGGATGATATTAGTTGCGGGCCTTTTATATATGGCTTTTATGATGTTAAGGAATATTTCTTCTATCCCAACTTTCTTGAGGGTCTTTATTAAGAAAGGATGTTGTATTTTGCAAAGGTTTTTCTGCATCTATCGACAGGATCATATGGTTCTTATCTTTTCTACTAATGTGATGTATTGCATTAATGGATTTGTAAATACTGAACCAGCCCTCTGGCTCAGGAATGAGTCCCACTTGATCATGGTGAATAATTCTTTCAACATACTGTTGAAATCAATTTGCTAGTATCTTGTTGAGAACTTTTGCATCCATGTTCATCAAGGTATTGGCCTGTAATTCTTTTTAGTGGGGTATATGGTTTGGGAATCAAGGTAATGCTGCTGGCTTCATTGAATGAGTGCAGAAGCTTTCTTTCCATTTCTATTTTTTGTAACAGCTTAAGAAGAATAGGTCTTAATTCTGGTTTAAATGGCTGGTAGAATTCCCCTGGGAAGCCATCTGACCCAGGACTCTTATTTGTCCAGGAGATTTTTTATAACTGATTCAGTTTCTTTGCTGGTTATGGGTATGTTCAAATTTTCTATTTCTTCCCATTTGAGTTTTGGTAGTGTATGGGTGTCTAGGAATTTTTCCATTTCTTCCAGATTGTCCAGTTTGTTGGCATATAATTTTTAGTAGTATTCTATAATAATTGTTTTTATTTCTGTGGTGTTAGTTGTGAGCTCTCCTCTTTCATTCGTGATTTTATCTATTTTGGTTCTCTCCTCTTTTTGAGAAGTCTGGTTAGGGGGTTATCGATTTTGTTTATTCTTTCAAAAAACCAGCTCTTAGATTCATTGACCCATTCTGGTTTTTTTTTTTATTCTATATTGTTTATTTCTGGCCTAATCTTTATTATTTCTCTTCTTCTGCTGGCTTTGGGATTTCTTTGCTGTTCTGCTTCCAGTTTCTTTAGGTGTGAGATTAGGTTGTGTATGTGGGATTTTTCTTGTTTCTTGAGATAGACCTGGATTGCAATGTAATTTCCTCTTAGGACTGCCTTTGCTGAATCCCAAAGGGTTTGGACTGTTGTGTTTTCATTTTCATTTGCTTCCATATATTTTTTAACTTCTTCTTTAATTGCCTGGCTGACCCATTCATTCTTTAGTAGGAAGTTCTTTAACCTCCATGCATTTGGAGGCTTTCTAAATTTTTTCTTGTAGTTGACTTCAAGTTTCATATTGTTGTGATCTGAAAATATGCATGGTATGATCTCAATCATTTTATATTTCTTGAGGGCTGTTTTGTGACCCAGTATGTGATCTATCTTGGAGAATGTTCCATGTGCACTCGAGAAGAATGTGTATTCTACTGCTTTTGGATGAAAAGTTATGAAAATATCTGTCAAGTCCATCTGGTCCAGTGTATCATTCAAGGCAATTGTTTCTTTATTGATTTTCTACCTAGATGACCTGTTCACTGTTGTGAGTATTAAAGTCGCCTATAATTACTGTGTTATCAATAAGATTGTTCATGTTTGTGATCAATATATTTAGGTGCTTACAAGTTGGAGGCATAGACATTTACAATTGTTAACTCTTCTTGATGGATAGACCCTGTAATTATCTCTTGTTACAGTCTTTAGCTTAAAATCTACTTTATCTTATCTAAGTATGGCTACCCCAGCTTTCTTTTGACTTCCAGTAGCATGATATATGGTTGGTTCTCCATTCCCTCACTTTCAATCTGAAGGTGTCCTCAGGTCTAAAATGAGTTGCTTATAGACAGCATATAGATGGATCTTGGTTTTTTTTTTTTTATCCATTATGATACTCTATGTCTTTTGATTGGGGTGTTTAGTCCATTTACTTTCAGAGTAATTATTGAAAGATATGGATTTAGTGTCATTGTGTTGTGTGTAGGTTTCATACTTGTGGTGATGTCTTTGGTCCTTTATAGTCTTTGCAGCATTCCACTCACAGAGTCCCCCTTAGGATTTCCTGCAGGGCTCGTTTAGTGGTCATGAACTCCAATTTTTGTCTGTCTGGGAAAGCCTTTATCTCTCTTTCTATTCTGAATGACAGCCTTGCTGGATAAAGGATTCTTGGCTGCATATTTTTCCTATTCATCACATTGAATATTTCCTCCCACCTTCTTCTGACCTGCCACATTTCAGTGGACAGATCTGCTACTACCCTTCTATGTCTACCCTTGCAGGTTAAGGCCTGTTTGTCCCCAGCTGCTTTTAGAATTCTTATCTTTGTATTTTGCCAATTTCACTATGATATGCTGTGGTGATGACGTGTTCTTGTTGATTCCGAAGGGAGTTCTCTGTGCCTCCTGGACTTGAATGTCTGCTTCCTTCCCCAGATTTGGCAAGTTCTCAGCTCTAATTTGTTCAAATAAACCTTCTGCCCCTTTCTCTCTCTTCTTCTGGAACTCCTATGATACGGATATTATGTTTCATTGAATCACTTAGGTCTCTAATTTTCCCCTTGTGGTCTAGTATTTTCCCATCTCTTGTTTTTTTCAGCTCCATTCTTTCCATTATTTTATCTCCTATTTCACTTATTCTCCCCTCTGCTTCCTCCATCCTTGGGGTCATTGCACCTAGCTTCTTTTGCATCTCATTTTGTAATTCATCGTTAATTATTTCTTAGGTTCTTGATCTCTGTAGCAATAGATTCTCTGCTGTCTTCTATACTTTTATTCAAGCCCATCTATTAGTCTTACGACTGTTATTCTAAGTTCTTGATCAGATATATTGTTTATATCTGTTTTGAGCAATTCTCTGGCTGTAATTTTTTCCTGGAATTTCTATTGGGGAGAATTCGTCCGTCTCATAATTTTGGCTAGCTTTCTGTTTTTTTACGTGCTTTAATAGCTTGTTACATGTCCTGCACCTACGAGTACTACTATATTAAAAAAGGGTCATACACTGTCCAGGACATGGCACTTCAGGAGGTGTTCTCAGAGTGTGTTGTGTGCTCTCTGTTGTTTTGTCTCTGGTTGCTTTATCTCCCTACTCGTAGTGGTGGTTTGGACCTTCCACCAGGTGTGCTTTGATTTGTTCATTGAAGTAACCCTGGAAAAAACTTAAAAAGGGGTGGTGGTGGTAGAAGAAACTTATCCCATACAAAGAGAGAAATGAAATGGTCAGGGGGGGAAAAATGACCAGGCAAAGAAATTATACAGCTTAATCCAGAGGGGGGGGGGGATAAAGAAGAAGGAGATATAGAAGAGGTGTAAAAATAATGGATCAAAATGTCTGCTTAAACAAACCAACAACCAGAACAGAGAAGGGAAGAAAAAAGAAGAAAAAAATACACACACACACACACACGCGCGCACACGCACGCACACACACACACACACACACATATATATATAAAATAATAATTGACCAAGAATCAAATCAGAAATGCAAACTGCCAGACTGTTGTCTGATGGTGCCTTGTAACAGGTGGCTGCACTGGTCTGGAGGAGTGGCAGTCTGGTTTGGTCAGTGTCATTCTCACTCTGGTAGATATGCAGTTGCCAGGCACAGAGGGGCAGCATTTGGTATAAGTGGGTCTGCCTCCACTGGAGACCATTGTCTGGTCCTCTGTAGCCCCACTGTGTTGGTTATGGGGAGAAAAATGGTGACACCCCAATCTCTCCTCCCCAGAGGAGAGTGGGTATCCCAAACCACACTATTCAGGCAGTCCTCACAGTGCCACGTGGACACTGGTTTGTCCTGCTTCAGTCTCCCACACCTTCCAGGCACTCAGCTGGGATTCAAACCCCAATGTATTAAAGAATCCCACTCCATGAGCCCCAGTTCTGGGGTAGTGCCAGTCTGCCCAGCAACAAAGGGCCTCTGGCTGGTCCTTGTAGCCTTGGAGCAGTGATACACCCTCTTCCCACAGCACTGGAGGGAGGGGACTGCTCTACCAATGTTCCTCTGCATTGTGC
This sequence comes from Lynx rufus, assembly GCF_022079265.1. Classification (NCBI taxonomy): domain Eukaryota; kingdom Metazoa; phylum Chordata; class Mammalia; order Carnivora; family Felidae; genus Lynx; species Lynx rufus. The sequence goes on from NW_025814831.1 coordinate 39,499,716, forward strand.
CTCAGCTAACTACCGAGCCCAGGGCTGGCACGCCCTCCCCGTGGGCCAGGCACACACACGGGCAGCTCTGGTCAGTCCAGAGAAAGTCACGCAACTCTGCATCATTACTCCTAAGGTTGTTTGCAAGTGAGAGACTGGCACTCTCTGCTTTCTTCCGTCCCCTGGTCCGTGGTCCGGAGAGGTTTTTCTCTTGTCCAAATACAATCCCATACCTCCACAGCCTCTTTCTCTTCCTTTTGTTTCTCCACAGAAAGGGTTCCCTCTTTGGTCTGTACCTACTCTGCCTATTTTATCTCTCCCAATTTGCAAGCACGCACCTCTGTTCTGACAAGCTGTCCCTGTGGGCTCCTGAAGATGTTTCTGTCACTTTGTAGCCTGGATTCCTGCAATTCCAAAACTTCTGGCCTCAATACTGCTATGTTTGAGGAATGAGGGAACTTTAGGCCCCCTACTTGTCTTCCATGTTGATTCTTAGTCCTGACTAACATCTTGACTAGAACCTCATGTGAGACCCTTGAGCCAGAACCACCAGCTAAGTCCCTCCCAGATTCTTTATTCATATAAACTGAGAATGTTTGTATTTTGCTAAATCTTGGGGTAATTTTTGTACAGCAAAAGAGCAACATATTTGAAAAGTCTCAAATACCTAAATATTAAGTGGCATACTTCCAAATCCCTAGAAAGTCACAAATATTTGTATATAAACAATGTACTCCTAAGTAAAAAACACAATTTTAAGTATCTTTTAGGACAGCAGATGTCTGAAGACTTGCCTGGACTGGAAGATTCACTCCCATGATGACTCTTTCACATATCTAGCAAGTTAGCAATGGTTTGGGGTCACAGAAAAAAGTCATAAGTAAATTCTTTTCTGTGGCAAATAGAATGGTATAGAAAACACAATACCTGTGTATCAAACTTTGGGGGATATAGTTAAACAGTGCTTAGAAGATATTTTATAAAGTTAAATAATATTTTAAAAATTTAAAGCTAAAAATCATTGCTCATAATTTCTCTCCTAAGAAACTAAAATGATCAATTAAATACATAGAAGGAAGAAAACATTATAAGACCAGAAAAGTCAGATAGAATGCCAATGACTGAAAGTTGACAAAACCAAAAGTGGCTCTTTAAAACATTAATGGAAGTTGATAAACCCTTGACAAGACTAACCAGGGGATTGAAAAAAAAAAAGAAAATAAAAATTACCAATGCCACAAATTAGGAGAGAACATCACTGGAGATTATAGTTATTAAAAGAACAACTATATGTATGATGAATAAGTTTCTGATAGTAGGTCCAATGACCTAAATGAAACGAAAATTTCTTCAAAAAGCACAATTTACCAAAACATTTCATAAAAGCAATAACAAATATGATAAACTTACTATTAAAGAAACAGAATTATCAGAAACCCCCAACAAGGAAAACTCCAGTCCTCCGTGGCTTAACTAATGAATCGCATCAAATATTTAAGGAAGAAACAATATCTGTCTTAGAAAAACTCTTTTAGAAAATACAGAAGGAGGGAATGCTTCACAACTTATTCTGTGAGTTAAGCATAACCAAGATACCATAACCTCATAAAGATATTACAAGAAAAGGATGTGGACATTGACAAAAATCCCTTAACAAAGTATGAGTAAATCACATTTGGCACATAATAAATTAATACGTGTTTATCCTCACTGCATGTCTCACATATTCTCTCTTTCATGTGTAACCTAGAAAAACATGTATGCATATACATAATACACTATATACTGGAATGTTTACTGCAGCAGTTTTTTAAATTTAAAAAAGAGTAAATGACCTAACTATTTGTCAGTAGTGAAAAAGCCACACATCAGCACTCTATGAAATATTTACTGGAGTAGGGAAAACGTGCATTAGTTCCATATTTAGTAAGTTATATATATAGTATGCAAAATGTACCATTAAATGTAAAATACAAGTTGTATAATACAAAAAACAACTTACAGAATTATAGAAAAATAAAACATTTTACATTTTCTAATATAAATATATAGGCATAGTAATGCATAGAAATACAGCTGGAAAGTTACATATCAAACTGCTACAAAGGGTTATTTCTGTGAAAGTGGGAAAGAAATCAAGATTGGAGACAGGTAGATTAGGGTGTGTCAAAGGGAACTTAAGTATCATCTATAAGATTCTAAACTTAAATATTTTAAAATTAAAAATACAGACTGTAGATTTCTTATAGAATTAAAAAATCAATAAAAAGAGTATGGTGATGACAAAAAAAATGAGAGGCAGAAGGAGAGAGAAGGCTGAAAAAAAGAAATGGTGCTAACATCCTCATTGATCAAGTGGGGAGTGAAAAAATAAAGAAAAAATATATTGTACCATCTGAAGTTACAATGGTAAACAATCAAGGAACTAAAATCTAAAATCAGTGATAAAAATATATAGGAAAGAAGAATAAGAAGAGTTGAAAGGTGTAAGTAATCTTCCTGATTTGTCCAAGCAAGAGTCAATATAAAAATCCAGACATGGAGATCAGCAACAAGAGTTAAAGTAGGTCCTCCTAGAAAGCAGGCCAGCATAGGGGCAGGGACTGTGGCTTTTCATTTTAAGTCCTTCTATTAATTTGTTACTTGTGTACACTATCACTATTATTTTAAATATAAGAAGATTACAAACATTCAACTCCGTATTTTCCACAAAAACCTGAATTATCTTGTTTCATTTGAGTGCAGTGATATGGAAAAAGGGAGGATTTAGTACTTATTTGAACAATAATATAATGCCTTTCGATTTACTTCTCAGGTGTGATTTCTTTTTTTTTTTTTTTAATTTTTTTTTTTCAACGTTTATTTATTTTTGGGACAGAGAGACACAGAGCATGAACAGGGGAGGGGCAGAGAGAGAGGGAGACACAGAATCGGAAACAGGCTCCAGGCTCTGAGCCATCAGCCCAGAGCCTGACGCGGGGCTCGAACTCACGGACCGCGAGATCGTGACCTGGCTGAAGTCGGACGCTTAACCGACTGCGCCACCCAGGCGCCCCACAGGTGTGATTTCTTAACAAACCTTTCATTGTAGAAGTTTTAAATGCATAAAAACTTGTGAAGATGGTACAGAGAGTTCTCATATCCAATTTTTTTCCTATTATTAACATCTGAACTAATTATGGCACATTTTTTATAATTAACGAATCAGTATTGACAGAGTAACTTAAGCCAATAATTTATTCAGGTATCTTTATTTGTATCAATTTCCTTTTTATACTCCAGGATCACATCACATTATATTTAGTTTCATATCTTATTAGGCTCCTTTTGACTGTCAGACTTTCCTTATTTTTGATGACTTTGACAGGTTTGAGAAGTACTGGTCAGTATTTTGCATAATTTCCCACATTTGGGATTTGTCTGATATTTTCCTCATGATTAGACTGGGGTTGTGGGTTTTTGAAAGGAAGACCCCAGTATAGTGCCATTCTCATTACATCACAGCAAGGGCACATACAATCAGCATGATATGTAACTGTTGACGTTAACCTTAATCACATTGTTAGGTAGTATTTGTAGGCTTCTCCACTGTAAAGTTACTGTTTTCCCCCTTCTCTATATTGTATTCCTTGGAAGGCAGTCATTGTGTATAGTCCACACTTAAGGAGCAGGAAGCTATGATCCACATTGTTGAGGGCAGATAATGTATTTGTAATTATCTGTAATTCTGCCACAAGGAAGCTTTGCCTATTTTCCCACAGTTATGCATAACTTGTTAATAGCAGTATGAACATATGGATATTCTATACTTTGGGTTATATTCTAATGCTCAAATTTATTTTGTTGCTTAAATTTTCCCAGCTTTGACCATTGGGTTTTTTTCATTTGGAGCTTCTGGCCCTTTAACATAACCCATCATTGCTTATCTGTGTATGCACACACGTGTGCACAGTTGTTTGAACACTTCTTACATAAGTAACCCTCTACCAGAACCATGGATGGTTCTGGGGATTCTAGTTCAAGAAATTCTAAACTATACAGGAATAAGAATAGAACTGCTCTAATTATCATAGAGCTCTTGGAAAACTGCCATGCAACTGCCAACCAGGACAGCAAGATGCCCAACTATAGCAGCTCTGACTTTTATCATATCCTGTTGTTATGCACCAACATGACAAAAATCATGCTCTATTGCTACGGACACTAACCGAAAATGTGTCTGAGATCTTGATAGATGATAGAACTCCTATTCCACTTGTCATTTTAAAATGCTGTCATCTATACTGATAACGAAAAAAACGGATCAGATAGTCTACTTTTGAACTTGTAGACAAAAATTTTCTAATTTGAAACAAAAACACCTAATGCATCCAACCACTACCAGGCTGACTGGTAGCCTGTCTGTGTAAGAACCCTCAGCTAAGACTCTTTAGCCTCCCTGTAATGACACTTATATATTCCTCTCTGCAACCATTGTGTCAGTCACCTCTACCAACTGCTGCACTCCAGTTCCTTAGCTCATTAACTGGATGACTGTGAGTTGGTGATAGCTGAGGATCCCTGTCCAAACAGATCCTCATCATTTTTATCATTAGCAATAACAGCACCAGTAAGTTCCAAACATATTCAGGACACAAAACAGAACACAGAATTGGACTCAAGACCTGCCCCGTGGAATCAGCATCAGAATTAAAATGCTAAAACAGAAACATGAGGCCAAAATGGTAATGACTTCAGAGAAAAAGAAAAATTCCTTGATGAGGCAGAAATTTCTGGGAGTTCTGTCAAAGTAAGTCACTCTGCATTGGAAATGGTTTGTATGGATTCCCTTTAAATATGTGACGACAGTATGAAACTGACAAGTACTAGCACACATGTAATATAAGTCAGACTTTCATTTGTTATTTCCTTGCCTTGAGTTCAACAAAAACAGGGGAGAGGGGGTGTATAACTTACTCAAAGGCAGAGCAGATGTTGACACATTAAGAGTTTCTTATGCAGACTGCCACCCAATTACATGACCAGGACCTAGCTCTAAATCCTGCCATCTATCACTCCCTCTAGCTCCTCCTATGTTCCTGCTTCAGCTCTCAATTCTTTCTGCTTTTGGAAAGGTTGAGACAATTTTGAGAGAAGATCCCTGTCAAATTCTAGCACTATGCTTTAAGATAATTAATGTCACCTGGGAATTGCTCCCTACAGCACTCCCTAGGACACGAGATTACTAAAATTTGGAGGAGATGGAGGAAGGAGGGCATTACACAGCAGGTAAATGTGACTGAACATCTGAATTTTCACAGGTTGCCTGTAAGCTTGGCTCCCAGAGTGGAGTCCTGAAAAGCCCTGCTTAGCCCTGACTCTGTCCCTATCTGTAGCCAACTTGTAAAGGAAGCTTGCTGTTCCCCTTTAATGGATATGCCTAAAGATACAAAGGACAATAAAACATCCTGATCAGAAAAAAACAAAAAAACAAAAAAAACAGGCTATGTAAAAAGCTTTAGATTGTACTTACACATAGAGAAATCTTAACAATTGCAATCTCATTACAATCGACTATACAACTTTAACAACGTGAAAAGACATCTTTTGTAAACTAAATAATGACCTTTTGCATTAAAGAAATTTAGTCAAGCTAACACTTCCACATACTATCTCTCCACAGTGTGGAACAAGCTACAGACAGCATGTTACAGATATGCTACACATGCTACACACAGCATGTTACACACACGTTACACATGCTACAGACAGCATGTTATCTGGTGTTACGGATCTTGAGTATTTCAACTACAGTCTAGCTTATCTTTACTTTCACATTTGATCATAGACTTGAACACTCTCTTTCCTGTTTAGGCTCACAATTATCCTTATCTGTGTGGATCTGCATTGGTAAAGGGGGATAGATTCCATTAACAATGACAGAAAATGAAATTCCTGGGATACTTGGGGAAGAATTGAGGTAGTGAACCACAATATCTTAAGAAATATAAGAATAGCTATATGACGTAGGGTAAGTCATTCTACTTGCCATCCCTTGTTCCCAGTCTCTCCATCTTTCCACTTTATTTTTAAAATGGGGCCAAGATTTTCTTCTCTCTTTATCTGACAGATAAGCTGTGAGAATCAAACATGTGTGAAAGCATCTTCATACTGACACAGAAGCCCAGCCACTGTAACCTGATATTAACAAAATCCATTCACTTATCATAAGTTCTGCTTCAAGGTTGTTTTTTTTATCCATCAACCTTTTTCCTAACCACTCTCATTCTACTCTTATCCTTGTCATTCCTTCCAGCTCTTAAGCATTCGAAAATAAGCATGTTCTTTGGATTTGAAAAAAGGCTCTGCCTTAATGCAAACCCAAAGCTTTACTCTTACCTCTGTACTTTCTATTCTGATGACCACAGCACAGTGTCCTCTAATTATCACCCTTCAAATCCATCCTGAAATACATTGAAAATCATTCTTTTTACCATCTGAGTTCTCCATTTACTCTCTCTACAGCTATAATGGACCATGCTCCTCCACACTTTCATGAGAGTGGCCCTGTTTGCCATCCTGCCCTACAAAGCTCTTCTAAAGGGCACACTCCCTTGATGCTTATTTCCTCTCTATGGCATTGAGATGGAAGATGAGACCACTGTCTATCCCACATCAAACCTAACACTAACGAGCCTGGAGTAAATTTGTGGAAGCAACAAGGAATGCTGATTTGTCTGAGCCCAGTCACCATCAATTACATTATTGAACAAGGGACAGCACCATCTACTGCAGGGACTGCTCATGAGAACTGCTTAAAGACAGCATCTGAATGCTTATATTAATGAAGGTAAAATCCCAGCATGATAACTAGAGGGCAGCTGCAAGTACTTCTCGTTTTTGAACTTAAGTTCTCTGTTCCAAATACAAGACAAAGTTGAAGATTTAAAAACAAACAAACAACCTCTAAGACAGTATGGTTCACTCAGGTCTATAGACAATAGTTTTGTAAATTTGGGTGGGTCAGCAAACTTCTCTATCTCCATTTCCCCATCTGTAAAATGGAGCTAAGATCTAGCTCATAGGGATTTGGATTTGAAACTGGACCGGATAAACGATATTTGAGTGGCTGCTGTATATAGTTGTAAATGGTTTATCGCACCTTCTTAAGTTGCACTTCTATGGGGGGGAGGATTGATAGAAGTTTTTAATCACAAAGTCACAGGACTTTTTTCTTTTGTAACTGAGCTAAAAAAGGGCTGCTTTTTGGTGGGAGCAGATGAAGGCTCACAGGAGCTCTTTCTCTCAGAGGGGACAAGTACCCTTCCTTATTTCTTTCAGTTGAGAAATGTATGAAGGAACAGTTGTAGTCACTGAAATGCTACTGGAGTTGAAAAAACTTGACCTTTCTTTCTTTCTTTCTTTCTTTCTTTCTTTCTTTCTTTCTTTCTTTCTTTCTTTTTCTTTCTCTCTCTCTCTCTCTCTCTCTCTCTCTCTCTCTTTAAAAAGAAAAACAACAACGATCTACTTGCCCCTCTTTGGGAAACTGTGTGCCAAGGAACCAGTGTCATACCCCCACTCCCTCCTGTTGAGCTGACATCGCATTGTTGCATATCCCAGCTACTCTGTGGGTTTTGTGAAGCTGTGTGTGAAGTCTCTACCTCATTGTAGTATATGCAGGCAAGACTGCACTCTCCTACAGATGTGTGGAGTAGGCTGTGGTGTAGTTTTTTTTTTGTCACATAATAAACACATTGCAGCAGAAAAAAAAAAGGAAGTTTTTAGGATTAAAACATAGGGAAGTTTAAGGATTAAATTAGATCACCAATAAAGAAGTTGGCACAACACCTGGAACTTAGTAAATCTTTATTATGGACTCTCTTTAGTAGATTCAGTTCATTAAGAAAAACACTTCCACCTTTTATATCTAAATGTGAGAGAGGAGAGAGAGGAGAGTGAGATTAATGAGATAGAACTAAGGAGAGACAACCACCTATGGGTGATTCTTCCAAGTGGAGATGGGCTCCCATAGACCCACTATACCCCAATTTAGTAAAATATCCAAAAGAAGGCACTGAAATGGCATCCTAACAGATTTCTGCCCCAAACTTTACCTAACTCCCTCTACTCTCCCCAGGTGTGGCCTGCATTTCTTGGTAGCTTCTAGATACTCTGACTCTACATCCCTTTGCAAAAGGATGGCATAGTAACCTAAATGCATTAGGGAAAGGGAAGACTGATTCAAATACAGTATGTTCATACAATATGATTCAGATTCAAAGGCTCTCACAATACAGACACCAGGGGACGGCACTGTACTTTGGGAAATGGTGGCTCAGGATATGAGTGTCACCAAAGCAATTGTAACCCTGAAGCCTTAGAGTAGCATGTGTATGAAATCTACATGGGTCTGAGCTGGTAAGTAATGGCTACAGAATGGTTACACTCAACCAGGTTTTCTCTAGTCACACTAGAGAATGGATTGGATGAATCCAGTAAGTTGGATCTGAACTGATTAGAGAATGGCATTATAGATAGAGGGAAGAAGTAAACACACATGAAGTGTGTTCTGGGGAGATGGGATATTCTAGTCAAGTGGAAACAAAGCACACTTAACAGAAACAGAGATGAAGCTAGATGAGTCAAGTAAATACAAATGGAGGGCAGGCTGATGAGTGTAGGGTACAGTTTGATAAGCAACAGAAAGAAACCAAAGCTTGTTGACCAGGGCAAAGATCTGCTTACAACCACCCTTACTAAAATGATTAACTCTGAGGTGTTGAGTAAAGCCTCCACTGCTTTACTCAGGTTGAGGTTATAAGGATTTGACTAAGGCAGAATTACAGGAAAGAGTGAATGTAAGAATAATGCAGAGGTCAAATCCATAAAACCTAGGAATTTAATGCATGTGAGAATTTAGGACAAGAAAGAAGGGCAGAGGGGAAAAGACTCACTAATGGAGAGGATTAAAATAACAAATGTAAACATGTTTTGTCAACTATAAAGTGTGGCACAAATAAATTGCTGATAGCATCATTAACAGACATTGTTGGACTTAGGAAATCAGGTGTGGTCTTCTTCATGGTGAAAGTTATGTACATTTTAGAATCAGTTGGCAGAATAACACCCGTGTGCTAATGCCCTTAAGGCAGATGAAAATGGGGTACAGGTCCAGGGCTCCAGGGAATACCTAGGACTAAAGGGAGATTTAAATACTGACTGCCGGGAAGTGGAGGGAAGAACTAAGAAAATGGAAAAAGTCTCTATGGGACACGGTGAGGAAAAAAGATCCAGAAATGGTCCTTTGTGGTCTATATGCATTTAGGGAATATGAGTGTAGAGAAACCTAAAATGTGCCTTATTTCAACTACTGTCTGCCATTATAGTGTGAAATCAGCCATAGAAACTACATAAGCATGGCTATGTCACAATAAAGGTTTACCTAAAAAATGAAGTAGGTCAAATTTGGCTTCTGGGTCACAGTTTGCCAATCCTTGATTTACACAGGAGAACCATGATAATACAGCATTATCAAAAGAGAATTTCAAAATGAATGAGAAATTTCAGTTATGCTGTATAAAAGATCAGGAAGACTGACAAAAGCTATTAAATTTGAAGATCAGTTATGTTCTGCAAAGCACTTCCTATAAAGGGAAAGAAACAAAGTCCTGACTGCCAAGGAGCACGAAACAAATGAATGGTGCAAAATGGGTTACAGAGCACTGAGACTTGTCTCATGAAAACCACAGTGGGAAAGAAAAGGTCAAAGAGCCATGGAACTAGCATTTGGGGAAAAGAAGATGGCTGGATGACATCTTTTAGGACTAGAGGGATTTAAGCTTGTTTGCAGGTTTGAGGGACAGAATGGAGGAGAGAAAAGATACAGGTAAAAATCACTCCAAAGATTTATGTCAAAATGGAAGTCGTTCATTTGGATAGAAGAACAGTGGAGAATGTCACTTTTTGGAAAGGCTCATAAAAGGCCCTAAATGCTTTACTCCCATGGCAGTCCTAGGATATGCAGAAAGGAGTTATGCTCAGCTAACCCAATAAAACAGAAAGCTAAAAAGCAGCACTGGGGTTTTGTTCTAATTCCAGTTCTTTGCTTTACAACAGAGTGACCCTGGACAAGTCACTTCACTTCTCTGAAGCAAAATGGGGTGGTACTAATCATACTCCTAAAGTTATTGTAAAGGTTAAGTGACATTTAGCATAATGCATTAAAAAGAACTTAATACATATAAACAGTGTTGCTCTTCGTAACACTCAGAGTCTTTATGGGGGAAAAAACTGGCCTGAGTTGTCTTGCCCAGAATAGGATCATGTGAACTGAAGGAATACTGTGAGCTTACTTCTGAATCTAAGACACTGGATCCTTCAGAGAACACAAATAAAAGTAACCCTCACTGGATATAGTATAGATTTTGAATAGGCATTTTACAAGAGAAACACTTTGGAAAATTCCACATTTCAATATGGAGATCTTAGGCTGATGAGGAACAAATGCTAAGAGAGAAATCACTCAGCAATCATTCACCAACAGGTGAATTCCAGAGCAATAGGAGAACTTGGGTCTCCACTGTTATCTCTAACTTGTCTGCATTTGTGGGATGTTGTCTTCTTTCTACTGGACTGGTAGGGAAATGGGTGAGAGAAGAATATTGATTAGACCATTTAGCAAACTCTGAGTCATACTTCTCCTGCAATAATTTTTCTGTCCTTAGTAAGAATGAAAAACAACCTACTAAATTCATCATTTTGGGTGATGCTGTCTTTCCAGCTGGATCCCAAACCTAAACATAGATCTATTCCACCCAGACATTAAATTTAAAATCACCTTTTGATATAAATGATAAAAATTAATCCCATGATCATCACACTGACCATTCATATGGCTAGAGGAACTGTAAGTGTATGTGTGGAGGCAAGCATGTGCACACATGAGGTCATGGCACTCCTGGGTACAGTTAAGGAGTTACGCAGCTAACTAGAATTTCATTTATATCCTCTCAATTTAAATTCTATGCAAGTGTAGAAACTGTAATTTGCCATCTCGTTAATCTCTCCAGTAGATTCCAACAACAGACCTATATTTACTTTACCCAGTTTGCATTAGATATGAAATATAATCATTTTTCTATACTCCCACAGTCAAGTAAGTACTTAACATATGTTTCTGTTGAAGAAATTATGGTGCTCATTTCATTCCTATCACAGACTGGTAGTTTGGGGAGAAATTTTTATTTTAAATGTACTGCAGTGATTTTCTTGCTCTGTTATTTTTCTGTTGCAATTTATCTCTCAGAAAAAAATAACAAAAATAATTAAAGCTGTGGCTTTCTCAATAATTTGTATTCCTCTCCTCCTGGCTGCCTTCTGTAATCTCTTAGACAAGGAAGCAACTTCATTGCAATGTTCTTTGAAAATTTTTCTGACAGAAGTTAGTATTTATGACTTTGGAAACTTCACCTTTAATGAACTTTGTGTATAGGCACTCACTAGGAGAAGTAACATATACCATCTAAATATAAAAGATGTTGGGAGAAAAATTAAATCATCAGCTATTCCTCTAACCATGTGTGACAAGCTCCTGCTGATCTGTCCTACTGGGAAAAAAAAAATAAATCATCTTTGTTGATTCCCACTTCACTTATTCTATTCCTTTTAAGTGAGCTCAGCTATCTTTGCTAACAACAAGTAACAGGCAGTGATCTGGGTCTCTGCCTCAATACCTACTAATCCAACCCAATTTACAAAAGCCATCCAAACCTGGGAAATGAGCTCTATAATTTTCCAGTGCTTGGATTTCATCCTTTGTATGGTACATGCTGGATATCTACTTTATACAAGCATGCTTGAATGCCAATGTTAATCACTATCTTGAAAATATACAGAATCCTGTTCTCCTCCTAGATTCCTATCAAGCAGTATATGCAGAACAACATGTAGCAGTATATTCGAGGCCAGAGGCTTGACCCAGAGTGTCTCCCCTGTTAATGAAGAAAGTAGATGGCAGACCCTGATCTCTTTGGAATGTTGGCCATGCAAGGAGGGAAAAAGCTACAGATACTTGCTATAAAAGTTTGCTTCATGTAGATTCCAGCAGTGGATTCTTTGTCCAGTCTGTTGCTCCCTATGCATAATTTCCCCTAAAAAACCTATGTCTTGATTGATGTCTCCAGGTCATTTCTTTGGTCTCACCAGGCATCATCCACCCTTGGCTTAGAGTCTGGCTGTGATATGGCTTGATACCCTTAAAGCCAGACCTACCAGGTAGGAGAGAAAAAGTAAATGTACTAGTGCCTAATTTATTGATAAACTATGATCACGTCATTTGGAGATAAAGCAACACAAGTCTATGTGCAAGACTTGTAGTCAAATATTTAAGGATAATTTTGGACAAAGATACTGGTATCAATCAAATGGCTGCAGGCTCTGATGGTGAAGCAGAGAACTAGAAGGTTACTATGTCAAACTTTTGCTCTTCTATTACTGGATCACAGGTAAGTCAAGGATGCCCTCTGAAACAGTAGCTCCAGGCAGAAGCTTTGTTCTACGAGTACAGAAGCATTTTAGCAATTCATCAACTATAGTAATGGAATACCAGAATTCCTTGTGATCTCATCCTTCCTCCATTACACAGAATTCTCCCAAATACTTTATGAGATCATCCCCTATTTCCTAAGAGGGAATTATTTACAATACATATTAACTCATATCTAATTACTATCTGTTTTGTATGTTGATTTTCTCATTAAATCACTGACCTCAGAAGAAAAGCTCATTAACTTCAGCATCCAACAGATCCATATGAATGGATTGGTCCCACTGTATCACTGACTCTTTTCTACCTTATAGCTTCATAAATGTAAACACTCTGGAGTTATGCAATTATCACATTTATGTCACTCTTGAAATTAAAAAGTTAAGCCATACTTTTTCATCTAATTTTAAAAACAGCCTTTATTTCACTATAGATTTTTCTTCTGATCAATATTGGACAATTTTTCTCCTCTGGATTTCCTGGTAGGTGTGTAGATCAGTAAAACTCCCTTGATATCTGTCAGCATCAGTACTTCAAGGAGACTCCATTATAATTATGCCATAAAAATCATAAGCCTCAACCAAACAACAAAAACAACTTGCAATAATATATGTAACCCATCCTGTACTGGTTGCCTTCAAGGTTTGTATATCCAATTAAATGCCTTTATACCTTTATTGAGATGTAATGGGCACATAACATTTTATAAGTTTAAGTTATACAATGTGATAATTGGATACATGGAAACATTACAAAATGATTACCACAACAGGATTAGTTAGCACCTCCACCACCTCACATATTTATCTTTGTGTATGTGTGTGTGGTGAGAGCATTTAAGACATATCTTCTTAGAAACCTGAAAATATATGATACAGTATCATTAACCATAGTCACCATGCTATAAATTAAATCCCCAGAACTTATTCATTTGTACTCTTTCACCAATATCCCCTTGTTTCCCCTCCCCACCCCCCCGCTCAGTCCCTTGCAACCCTCATTCTATTCTGTTTCTGTGAGGTTTTTTATGTTTTTTTTTTTTCACATATAAGCGAGATCACCCAGTGTTGGTCTTTCTCTGACTTCTTTCACTTAACATAATGTCAACTATTTTTCTGTGTTGAAACAAAAAGATACTCTTAGGAAATATTTCACATACTTTTTAAAAATACAGCCCAGCCAACTGAGAGAAAAATGAAAAGAACTTAAAGACCAGGTCATATTATGAAATACAGAAGTGAAAAGTGAAATCCATGAAAGATAAAATTAAGTCCAACTATTTCATACAAAGTTAATTACAAAAGTAAATATAGATTTCGACTATAGACCATAATATATACTGGACTATCCTTCTTTCCATAAGCAACCAAAATACCGGACCAAACTTATGAAAGAACAATAGTACAGAACTAAAAGAAGGAAAGTAATAATGTGAGCTACATAATCAACCTCGGTTTCTGCCCAAAGGTATTTGAGACCCACCAGGAGTTAAAAAGCAGACATGTAACAAGGTAATATTTACTCTGTCAAGAACCTAACAAACAGACAGATATGCAAAGAAGCAGAAAAATATATCCCATAACCAGGGGAAACATTAGTCAATTAAAACAAAATGGAAATAAGATAAAATTAGCAGCCAAAGACTTAAAGTATTATAAATATGTTCAATAATATAAAGAAAAAAACATGAACACGAGGAAGAAAGCAAAACTATAAAAATGGAAATATAGAGCTAAAAGTAATTCTAATATCTGAAATAAAATTTTCAATGGTAGATTTAACAGCAAATTCACATCACAGAAGTAAAGATAACTTGAAAACACGGCAAAAGGATCTATGAATACTGAAGTATACAGATGAAGAAAAAAATGCCATTGTCTCAGTGATATGTGAGACAATATCCATAGGTCTAACATGTGAATAATTGGAGTCCCAGAAAAAAAATGAGAGGCAGAAAGAAAAGAAAGAGGAAAATTTGTAATTTTAAATGCATACATGAGAAAAGTAAACAACAACAACTAAAAAGTTTCAAGTGAGTCACTGAAGCTTCCACTGTAAGAATCTAGAAAAAGACAAAATCAATACCAAGTAAACAGAAGGGAATTACTAGTAAGAACATAAATCAGTGAAAAAACAGAAAGGAGAAAATCAATAACAGCAAATGTAGCTTCTCTGAAAAGAAATAAAAACTGTAAGTTATTAGTTTGACTTACCAAAAAACAAAAGCCAGATGAAGATGATATCAATTTGCAAAATCACCAATGGAGTAGGGGGAGAAAACCAACATGACCTTACAGACTACTATCATCTTAATTATAAATATGATTATTGTCATACTGTCAAATATATTATCAAAAAATTCAACAACTTGGATGAAATGGACAAATTCTATAACAACATTACTAAACAAAAAAATTACTGAAACAGTTAAGAAGAGACAGAAGTTTGAATAGCACCATAACTATCAGAAAAATTGAATTTATGGGGCACCTGGGTGGTTCAGTCGGTTAAACATCCAACTCCTGATTTCAGCTCATGTCATGATCTCACAGTTCATGAGTTCATGAGTTTGAGCTCGATGTTGGGTTCTGCACTCAGGGTTGTGCACAGCCTGTTTGAGATTCTCTCTCTCCTTCTCTCTCTGCCCTTGCTCCTGCAGGTGTGCACTCTTTTTTTCAAGATAAATTTTTAAAAAGAAAAGAATCCATGGAGAATTCTATTAAATATTTATGGAATAAATAAAGCCAATGTTACACAAAATGTCTTAGCAAATAGAGGAGGAGGAATAATATTCCAAAGCTTTATCCTGACACCAAAACCAGACAATGACAAGGAAATAAAATTGCAAACCAATATTCCTTAAGAACATAAATACAACATTCTAATTATCAGAAAATTAAATGTAAAAATATACAAAAAGGATATGATTAATAAGTAATACTTACCCCATAAACATAAGATTACTTTAATATTTGAAAAAGAAACCAATGTAATTCATGAAAAAGAAGAAAATAAAATTTTCTCTGATACAAAGCATTTGACATAGTTCAACATCCATAATAAAAAGCCACAAAAAATAATTAAAAAAAAAAAACTTTTCTCAACTTGATCAAAGGCAACTACAGGGAAATACATGAATCTACAGTTAATATAAAACTAAATGATTAGGAATAAACACCATCCTGCCAAAATCAAAACAAGGAAAGAATATAAGCTCTCATCCTTCCCAATTAATATTCTACTTGAGGTTCTACCCAGTGCAATTAACCAAGAAAAAGAACAAGAAGACCTACCTCTTGGCAAGGGAATAACTAAAACTATTTTCATTTTCAGTTAACATGATTGTATACATAAAAAAATCCTAAAGAACCTATAAAAGAATAGAACAAAACAAAAACTCACTAGAACTACCAATTTTACAAGATACAAAGTCACTACATAAAAATTATTTTCTATATACCAGAAATAAACAATTGGAGAATAAAATATAAAATAAAGCAATACAACTTATATTAGTTTAAAAATACGAAATATTGAGAAATAAATTTACCAAGTGATACAAAAGGCTCCTATATCAAAATTAAAACACATTGCCACAATTTCAAAAAACCTATATAAATGATATTGTTTATCAGAATCCATATTATAAAAATGACAGTTCTGGGGCACCTGGGTGGCTCAGTTGCTTAAGCTTCCAACTTCAGTTCAGGTCACGATCTCGCAGCTTGTGAGTTTGAGCCCTGCATTGGGCTCTGTGCTTATGGCTCAGAGTCTGGAGCCTGCTCAGACCTTTCTCTCTCCCCTTCTCCTACTTGCACTCTTTCTCTCTTTCAAAAGTAAATAATTTTTTTTTAAATGACCATTATTCAAACATTGATGAGGGGCACCTGGGTGGCTCAGTCGGTTGAGCATCCAACTTTGGCTCAGGTCATGATCTCGCAGCCTGTGAGTTCAAGCCCCATGTTGGCCTCCGTGCTGACAGCTCAGAGCCTGGAGCCTGCTTCGGATTCTGTGTCTCTCTCTCTGCCCCTCCCCTGCTCATGCTCTGTCTCTATCAAAAATAAATAAACATTAAAAAAATTGATGAATAAACTCTATGTCAATATCAATCAAAATCCCAGTAGGCTTTTTTTTCCTGTAGAAGTTGATAACCTAAACCTGTATTTTTGTGTAGAAATACCAACAACTGAGAATAGCCAAAATAATTTTTAAAAAATAACAAAATTAAAGGACCTATACTATGTGATTTCAAGACTTATACTGTGCTACATAATCAAGAGAGTATAGAAAATTTGTCAAAATTCTTCAAAACTTATTTTTTAAATTGGTAAATGATTCTGTATGTAAATTATAGAACCCAGAATTTCATTTGAAAAGACCAAAGACTGAGCTGGGTGGCTCGGTAGGTTAAGCGTCGGACTCTTGGTTTCAGCTCAGGTCATGATCTCGTGGCTTTGTGGGTTTGAGCCCTGCATTGGGCTCTGCACTGGCAGTGTGGAGCCTGCCTGGGATTCTCTCTCTCCCTTTCTCTCTCTGCCCCTCTCCACTTGTGCTGTCTGGCTCTCTCAAAATAAATGAACTTTAAAAAAAGCCAAAGTAAATATAGATTTCAAAAATTAAGATTTACATACATGTTGAAAATAACCTTTCAAGAACATATATCATATAAAAATAACAACCCAAATTTAAGTTCCAAGATTACATAAAGAAGGGCAAGTAACTTAGTCAAGCTCCTGTATATGAAAACATTGTACAAAGGGTGCATTATTTTTTACTTTGTTGATTTCAAGCCTTGAGATTTAAAAGATTCCTACAGGTAAAAACTAGAACTTAGTACTGTCTACCTACCTTATCCCTGAAGATAAGAGCAAATAAATCACAATCCACATAGCAGAAGTGGAAAACAAAATGAACATCAAGATTTCAAGAGAGAGAGAGAGAACATGATTATAGACATATAGGAATAAAACAATCAGCTATATCAACTATCACTTATATATGATTGAAAATGGTTTTGGTTTTGACTTAGAAATTTAAAATGAATTATTTCAAAGAATATTTGAAACACACATATTATAAAAGCAGGATAAAAACTGTGTGCGTGTGTGTGTGTGTGTGTATGCAGTAGGTCCACATTTTATTGTAGTTCTCCCTATCTTTTATTTAATTAATTTATTTAATATAATATAATTTATTGTCAAATTGGCTAACATACAGTGTGTAAAGTGTGCTCTTGGTTTTGGAGGTAGATTCCCATGGTTCATCGCTTACATACGACACCCAGTACTCATCCCAACAAGTGCCCTCCCTATCTTTTAAAAGATCTCTCATGAAATATAACCTGGCTAACTGGAGAACAGAATTCTAAGTGATTATATTCTTTATACATTTCTAATTATTTGTATAAATAAGAAAGACAAGAATTGTGATGGCATTAAATGCCCCACATTTTGCATTAAGCAATACTGTAGCAAGTACATTAAATGTACTTTCATACTTGAGATATAAACAATTCTACAAGGTGGAAACTGAATTTTCCTTTAGCATACAAATAAGAAAAACTCTTTGTAATTTGAAAGTTAAAACATTATCATTTTTTCTAGTGTTTAAACATCAGAGGGAGCAATTTGGAAAACCCTGTCTCTATTGTTCTGAAGGAGTCCTGGAACCTAGCTTTGTCAAACAACTTGCCCTGTGCTTACTGTATGTACTTCTAATCCTCCTACCTCCCTCATATCCTCTTCCTTGTTGGAAGTCAAATACTTTTCTCTAAAAGTACTTTGCCTCCACAGCTTCTTGTCACAGGGAGAGGTCTGTTTAAAAATGCAGAGCAGCTTCATAGCAGCAAAGAAAAGTGGTAGAAGTCTTCCTGAAATTAAGTAGTAACTCTATTTCATTTAAAAAAAAACAGCATAGGCAGTTAGTTTCTGTTTTGTACTGCACTAAGTCCATTAATAGAGTTTCTCTCATTGCAGGAATTGATTAGAATGTTTTTGAACCTTCTGGTTACCTTGATAGTCAGAAGGCAGCAGGGTAAATGTTAAAGGTGAAGCAGATATGCATTTATCCCTACAGTTAAAGGAATGGCATTTCATAGATTTAAACATTACCATTTTACAGTCATATTAATATTTAAAAGGTATGCTCCCACATCAACATAGTAAGTGCTATATGCATTTTCCTATCTGAAAGGCAGAAAATTAAACCCACTTTCCTTCTCTCAGTGTTCAAAATTATTTGATAATATTTCTTCTGTTGATGTTTTAGTTTTTTAAATGTGGTAATGGAAAGACAATAAAGATAGAACAGAAATGGTAGAAAGATCACCAGAGGGACACCTGGGTGGCTCAGCTGGTTAAGCATCTGACTCTTGGACTTGGCCCAGGTCATGATCTCATGGTTCGTGAGTTCGAGCCCCACTTCTGATTCTGTGCTGACAGCGCAGAGCCTGCTTGCAACTCTCTCTCACTCTCTGCCCCTTCCCAGCTCTCTAAAATAAAATAAACATTAAAAACAAATGCATTCTCTAAAAGATCACCAGAGACTTGAAGTTCAAGATGGCTTGCTCAGCATAGTCTCCTTCCCAAAGAACCACTAAAATGACAAAAGTAATATCGAAAAATAAAAACAGGTATGCCTGGGTGGCTCAATCAGTTAAGTGTCTGACTTTGGCTCAGGTCATGATCTCAAGGTTCCTGAGTTCGAACCCTGCATCTGGCTCTGCATTGACAGTGCAAAGCCTGCCTGGGATTCTCTCTCTTTCTCTCTCTCTCCCTGTTGCTCCCCACTTGTGCTTTCCCTCTTACAAAATAAACAAATAAACTTTAAAAATAACACCAAAATCTTATAGTTCAGAAAAGTTAATACAGAGGTACCACTACCAGACAGACCATAATGTTATGAGTTATAGGCAGGGTATAAAAAAGATGGAGAAAAATTGAAAATACAACTGCACAGGGCTAGGGGAGGACCCATAGTCCCTACATGTCCAAAATGAACCTTAAAAAAAAATGAAACTTTCAGGCATACTTTTAGACTAACTACAACATCAGAAATCCAGCTACTGTTGACCTACATCTACATTACCACAAGCCACAGAAAGAAGTGCTTAACTACCCACTTTTCTCCAGCAAACCACCAGGCTAATCTCCTATCATGCCTCACATTTCTACTTGCTTCATCATTTCCAAAAGCCTAATTTAACCAGATCATCCACTAACTCGCATCTCCAAACTGCAGTGCAAGTGTACATGCCCTAAAGAGCTGACATCGTATCAATCTCTAGCTCCTCTCCCTCCAGAATACTTCACTGTGCCCTTTGCTGCTCCTGATCTAAAATAAGCAGACTCTCCTACAACTTCAAGCTCCTCTCTGAATATACCCTTCACCTCCTGGCCTTAAAGGAAACCTAGAAGTCTTCTAAGCACTTGGGGTCTGATGACACACTCTCAAGAGAGGCTTCAAGAATAGGATGCCAGCAGGTGTCCTCCTTGTCACTTTAAAAGCACATTTCTCCTTCCACCTTTTCAAAGCCAAGTTCCCTTGAAGTACAGTCAATTCTTGTTCTTGGTGATTAGTTATGTTCTATAAAGTTATAGCAAATACTGATTTAGCAATTACAGTGCAAACCATTGTTTCTAGGGGAAATTTGGTGTTAGGTTCCTGCGAGCCCCTGGTCACATTTTCATTTCAACATTTTCAAATTAGGAAAATGAAATAGATGTACAAAACAGAATGGATAAAACTGAGAAACAAATTAATGAACTAGAAAACTGAGTTGAAATATTTACCCAAAATATGACCCCATGGAAGCAAAGATGAAAAATATGAAACACATAAAAGATAAATACAGAAGTTCCAATATCCATATTATGTTTTCCACAAGTCAACCACAGAGAAAACAGGGGAAAGAAATAGATAACAAAATATCTCTAAGCTAAAAATAAACATGCATCTTCAGATTTAAAGAGAATGTTAACAGATGATCATGAATAATGATAAAATATGGAAGTTAGAAAAAACCCAGTGAAATTTCAGAGTTCTAGATACAAAAAGACACTAAATTCATCTGGAGAACAAGTGGTTACCTTTTCTGAAAAATCTGAAAAATCAGATTGACTGCAGTCATCTTATTTGCAAAATAAAATACAAAAGAGGGGGATGCTAGAAGACACTGAGTCAATGTCTTCAAAATAATAAGAAAAAAAAGAAGAAACAATGGGGAACCTCATAGCAAGAGCCTCCCTGACACCACAGTGATCCGTGCCTTCTGGTATCCAAGTCCTTCTGTAATTCTCCTCTCCTTAACAGCTGGACTTAGTGAATCATTTCAGATAAATACAATACAGAAGTGATGGGATGTCAGTTCTGAGATTAGGTTAAAAACTTTGTTTTCTATCCTGGGGACACTCTCTTTCTCTCTCATGCTCCCTAGCTCTGAGGGAAGCACCTGGATAGATCAGTTGGTTAAGCATCTAACTTTGGCTCAGGCCATAATCTCAAGGTTCATTGAATTTGAGCCCAGCATTGGGCTCTGTGCTGATAACTCAAAGACTGGAACCTGCTTCAGATTCTGTGTGTGTGAGTGTCTCTCTCTCTCTCTGACCCTCCTCTGCTCACACTTTCTCTCTCTCTCTCTCTCTCTCTCTCTCTCAAAAATAAACATTAGAAAAAAATTTTTTAAATGGGGGAGGACATCAGAAAAAAAATATTAAAAACATTAAAAGAGATAAGATCAAGAATAATTATATCAATTCCTATAAGCAAGGACTACATGTTAAATGACTATAATATTCAAAGACAATGATTCTTAGATTGAGTTTTTAAAATTAGCTATATGCTATTTATAAAAAGTACACCAAAATAACATGAAACAAAACCCCCTTTGTGGGTGAGAAAAGGTGATGGGCAAAGATAGACCTGGAAAAGGGTAACAAAAAACATTTGAATGGCAATATCAAAAACATAGTCTTTTTAAGGTGGAAAAAAAATTTAAACGAAGAGATTATTTAACACTGATAAAGAAGATATATCATAAAAAAGATACATCATTAAATTTTATGCATCTAACATTGGCATATATGCAAAACAAAATGTTAGTAACAAATAAATGACAAATCCACCAGCATAGTACAAGACTTAAATGAACCTTAATACCACTATAAATTTTGTTTTTTCTTGTCCAAAAAATACAGATTACACATTATTTTCTAAAAAGCTTTTAACATTTACTGAAAATGAACATGCATTTGTCAAGAATAAATTCCAAAAACAAGAAACCATATTTTCTCACTGCAAAGCAAGAATATTTTAAATTAACAAATTGAACAAAAAATCTATCAATTAGAGGGGTGCCTGGGTGGCTCAGTCGGTTGAACATCCAACTCTCTATCTCAGCTTGGCTCAGATATGACCTTGCAGTTTGTGGTTTTGAGCCCCATACTGGGCTCTGTGCTGATGGCACAGAGCCTTCTTGGGGTTCTGTCTCTCCTCTTTGCCCCTCACCCACTTGTGCTCTATCTCAAAATAAATAAACTTAAAAAATAATCTATCCAGTTAGAAACTAAAACTTATCTAAGGTATTTTAAAGGTGAAATCTATGCAGAAATTAGAAACTATGGAAAAATGCATGATAATATGTCATCTTATAGGCTAAAATATAGGGTAGACCTTAATTGATATTCAGTGGAGATTATATACACCTAACTGTACTTATTAGAAGATTAAAAGTATTCATCTTAAGAACCTGTAATATGAACAATTAAATAACCTCTAAGTAGAAAGAAATAGCAAAGATAAGAGCAAAAACTGATTATAGCTTGTGTTGATCAGGGTGTAAGTTAAGACTGTACTTTCAGGTGTCAGACTATTGAAGCCTTTTGAGAGGCCAATGGAGAAAATCTATTAAAATTTCTAATATGTATATACTTGTTCTTTTTGGAAACCATCCAATAGTCACCCCCTGTCCCCACACATATAATGAAAGGCTGCTCATTCCAGCATTGTTTTTAATAACATTTGGGAAAGGTATTTAATGCCCATTAATAGGAGCCTGATTAAAGAAATTATGATATATTCATGTACAAAATATTCCAAGTGGTCGAAATAATGACTGCTCTCTGGTCTGATAGAAAATTATCAGGAATTTATTATTAAAAAGGTAAAAAACATGCAACAAAACAGTATATTTAATATGGTACCATTCAAAATGTTTTAAGTTAAATGTTTGTGTTATTTAAAAGTATCTTTATATAGAAATCTACAAGACTATATACCAAACTGTAAGTAGTTTTTCCCTGTGAAGTACAGGATTAAGGAATGTCCTTTTAGGGAAGTACATGAATCTTTTTTTTTTTTTTAAGTCAGAAACCATGCTCAATTTTTGTAATAAAAAAAAAAAAAGAATCAGGAGTATCATTAATATTTCCTTGACATGACACAAGGCCTAGGCTTCTGTTCCAGCTCTATTTTTTAATATGTAACTTTTAGCAAGTCATAAACTGTGTGTGTCAGGTTTCTCATTTTTTGAATGGGGATAATATAAGCTGTCCTATCTACCCAGCGGGATCATCAGGAAGGATAAATGGAATAATGAATGTTAACATGCTTTCAAAATCTACAAAACACTGTACAAATGCTAGAGACACAGGGAGCTGAAGTAAAAGAGTCATGAAATGTCACCCAAAGAAATGGAAAGTAATATCACATGACTTCTTTCAACCCATTACTTGTAAATGGAGACATGGATTCTTCTGACAGCTAAATGTGTCAAAAAGAAAATGCCCCCAAAGAGGCTAAAGAAGCTGCCAATCCCTAGAAGCGGTTGATGATGTATAGGAGAGGGTCAAGATGCCATCTTAGGAAGGAAATAGATAGCATGATTTAACTCTTGCAGAAATCAACCAACCTTTTGTTCCCCCTCTCACTCTTGAGTATTTTTTTTAATGTTTATTTATTTTGAGAGAGAGAGCGAGTGTGCACACATGTGCATGGCAGAGGGTGGTGGTGGGCAGAGAGCGAGGGCAAGGGAATCCCAAGCAGGCTCCACCCTGTCAGCACAGTGCAGAGCCCTAGGCAGGGGCTCAGTCTCATTGTTCATGAGATCATGACCTGAGCCAAAATCAAGAGTTGGATGCCACATAGGCACCCCTATTGACTAAGAGTATTGTTTTTGCAAGCTCTCACAGAAAGTACCTTTGTGAAAGTTTGTCCTCACTCTTTGAAAAGTTTTGGCCTTAAAAGATTAAAGGAAGACCCCAAATACCACCCATTAGCCTACCTGATTTTGCTGGTAAGGAGAATTTCACTTTTGTAGAGTAATCAGATTCCAGAAAACAATGGAGAAATGACTTGTGTGGAGATTACTCAATTTGTGTGCAAATTTTCTCTGAAATTTATACCTTAGAGAAACCCTCCACAAGTGTTTTGCTAGCCCACAGCAATAAATACATATAAAAGATTAATGTCCTGAGACAGAGTAAGTAATTTTAAAACTACATATCTTGATTAATACTTTTATTTTAAAATTACCTTGTTATACTTGGCCTCAGGACATTAAACTTTCAGGTAGAAACAAAGACAGTAATAGCTAATAAATACATGGCAATCCACTAGGCAAAGAACTGTATTGTTTGCCATTTTCTGCACCACCTTCAGGCCAGTAGTGCTAATTATTATAAAACTTGACCTTAAAGGAAAGGCCTATGAAAGGGAGAATAGACCATCTCAAAACCTTACCAGAAGCATTTACAAGACTTCTGGTGGTCAGTGCAAGTAACTAAATAAAATAAAAACATAAAAGCCTCCTTGGTGGTCAGATTTACCCCAGTTCTTGAACTGAGCTTTCAGTTCAGTGGATGTCTTTCTGTGCCCTGTTGAATCTCTGTCATAAGCACACTCTGAAGGCACACACAGGGGTTGTGTCTTTCTACAATGTCAGCTTTATTCAGTAAACAAAGCAAGGTTAACTATTATGAAGCAAGTTCAGGATTTCAAACTCAATGACACTCTACTACGTGTTTAACTCGCCTTCTTACACATCACACAAAACAAAGTACAAGACAAGATAGAACAGAGGGTAGGAAGTTAATGAACCAAACGCTAAGTCAGTCTGTGAGTGCGGTTGAGATAAGGCCTCAGTCTGGTCCAGGTCAGCTCTCAGCACTTACTATAGTGTTCTAGCAGTCAAGGATCTCTGTTCTTTTTGGAGATCAATCTGGTAGAACCCTTGGCACCAGCTGCCTTTTTGAAGTGGTCAAACATAGAGGGTTCAGTGTCTGAGGAGCCTGACAGTTTGCTGCAAAAATTCTCTCTTTTTTAAAGGTATTTAATCAGTCTTGGGTCTTTGCAGACCTCCTCTGTTTCTATTGGTAACCCTTTCTGAATGCATCACCAGTTGATGCTGGTCTCAGCAAAATCTGGTCTTAGCTGCAATGCCCTTAGCTGCTTGTATCATTGCTTCCCATAGGCCCCTGTTTGATACAAGTGACTCCCACATTGCTCTTTACAATCTCGCATGTCTAGCACAGTATCTGGCGTACAACAGGCTCTCTAAACATTTGTTAAACGTATAAAGAATTCTAAAGGTTATGGATATTTTTCCTCTTCTTGTGAATCATCTTTATAGAAACTAAAAGCTTCCTGAAGCTCTGACCTTTCTTTACGAATTATTTATTGAAAATTTGGAGAAGACAGTGAGGGAATGGATTAAGTGAGGAAGGAGATATGTGGAAATTGGTAAGTGGTTCTTTTTATCTCTGATAATGTCCGGGGTGTGAACAGGAAGCCATCACTACCTAATATCTTATTTAGGGGATAACTTCTACAAGCAAAGGGTTTCAGGCATTCAATACTGGCCAAGCAAGTCAAAGGAGAATGAGGCATCCAAAAAAAGGAGAGTGGAAGTTACACGAGAGAAAAGAACAAACACAGGCTCCACACAATTCAACATGTCTAAAATGAATTTATCAGGATTATCTTTAAACAGCTGCAACTTCATACTTTCCCTTTTTGCCTTCATGATGTTCCTATTCATCCTCTGAGACATCTATTGAGACACCAGCATCTGATTTTCCCTTTCTCTGTACTTCTTCATTTATTCATCTTGGGAGCATCTGCTATCATTCGGGCTTCATGTTATGTTCTAGATAAGGTGCAGACATGACCTCTACTCTCAAAAAAATTCATGCTCTAGCCCCCAAGGTAACACCTACCTTAACTGCTTAATAACTGTAATAGTCTCATACCTGTATTTTCTCATGTGGTGTATCTTCACGTAACCCATCATTCACTCAACAGATTTATCTTTCTCTTCAGTATTGTGTGTGCATGTGTGTGTGCACATATATATAAAATACTTCATGGCCAAGATATTCACACTGTGACAGGCACTGTTAGTAATGCATAATGAATAAGTATCTAAAAGCATCTTGATTATTTTAAGCAGCTAGCCTCACACAATTCCTAGCTTTCCCCGAAGCCTTGCATGTGACTCCTCTGAACCACACCTTCTGTTTCCCCCCTTCTACTGTCAAGCTCATCTACTTACTGTCACTAAAATGGACCATGAGCTCCATGCCTTTGTTTTTTCCCCCTCATAGTGAATATAAGCCCTCTTCCCTTTTTTTCCCCCTAGATATCTAACTCCTACCCTCTGGTATAAGGACAAGCTTACAGGGTAGAAAAAGCATGAGCTTTTCCATCAGGCTGACCTAGGTTTTAATCCTAGCTCCTCTGCTAACCAACATAGCAATCTTGGACCTTAATTTCCACACCCCTCAGTTTCCTCATTAGTAGGACAAAGATGAGAATATTTATCTGGTAGGGTGCTTTTGAGCAATGGTCAGAAAACTATACCCTGTATGCCAAATCTGGTCCATGGCCTACTTTTATAAGTAAAGTTTTATTAGAGCACAACCGTACGTGTGTATTGTCTATGACTGCCTTCATGCTACAACAGCAGAGATGAATAGTTGTGGCAGAGACCCTGTGGCCTGCACAGCCAAAACTTACACTCTGGCCTTGAGGGTTGAGTATCAAAGGAGGAAATGATGTTAAAAGCTTAGAATAGCATCCACAGGGAGTAGAATGCTCAGTAAATGGAAATGGTGAGTAATGGATGGAAGGGGCATGTGTCAGAGGGAAGTGCTAAGCGAAAGATCAATGGACCAGTTGTTGGTAGGTCTTCCAGGAAGTCACTAAAGATTATCGAGTCAGGTTTTGAGTTTTTCAGGTCGAGAAACAATTTGGTCCACGCTCTGGGAATAGGATCCTGTCCCGGGGCAAATAAAAAATAAAAATAAAAATAAATAAAAACTAAGCTCACAAGAGACAAATGGATAATACAACATAAACTTGCTACAGGAAACCTTTGGCATTCTTGGAAAGAAAAGTCCTTTCAACGAATTGGAAGTAAATGTAATTGTAAGTAACTGTTACTCAAGAGACAGTAACATGAGATAGTAACAGATCATTGTTTTTGTTAAGGAGTGAATTTGCATTGAGTGTACAGAAACAAGAGACTTAGCTAGTGAGCCAACCTGTTAAGCACCTATGCACATCTCAAGGAGACTTTTATTCACCTTACCACCACTTAGTTGTTAAATCCTGTGGTAGAATGTGATAGAGACTTTATTTCTAAGTGAAAACATGTCCCCAGCTCCCCCAAAATAAACATAAAAATGAACAAAACACCAACTGATCATGCTGAGACAGAAGTAAAATTACAGGAAAATCAAGTAAGGTGATATTTCCTAGCCAAAATAAAAAGTTTTGTTACCTGAAAAGTGGAACTTCCTAATATATAGACTCGTTATACGTTTCCTAGTGGGGAAAATTATATACTACATATGGGGGAAATTACTCTATTTTACAAGAAAAAACATATGCTATAAGGGTACTTGCAAATTTGAAAGGAAGGAAAGAAGAAGTTCCCAAGAAACACCTGGAGAATATGTTCTGGTGAAATATTTCCCAAAATTGTTTAAGTTGTAATATTAACATATTCTCCACCAAAAAAGGATCTTATGGTCAAATATATTTAGGAAATGCTTAATAGCCATCCTCTCTTGGGGAATCACCATGAATATCAGCATATCCAATGATCGCAAAAGACTGTAAGAAAAAAACAAACTTACATACTCGATTTGACGTAGCATTTTTTTCAAACCTGTTTCACCACTGTGACCTTTTAACTAAAAGGTCTATATACTAAACACACTTAATAAATGTCAACTTGGTCTCAACTAAATAAAGTTTATAAAAACTATGCTTATCTTTTTTATCTTCCGTTTTCCTTTCATTTCTCATAAGGTTATAAGAGCAAATGAAACACAATAGTCAAACCTTGGCTCAAACATCTCTGTCCAGGCTAAAATAGCACCATTTCAGAAACTGAACTACTGGTAGTACACATTGCCATGTTTATTTGTAACTAATGTGTGAAAGTGTGAATTTCTCAAAAGTTAAACATGAAAACATTAAGAACCTCTATATGAGGTGAAGGACTTCAAAGATGTGGTCAATGCTTCTGAAATACCAGGAAAAGTCTCCAGTAAAAAGGTGTATCTTGGGCCAGTATTCAAAGATAAACCAAGTAAATCGACAGGAAGGCCTTGAGGCAATATTAATAAAAGTACGTAAGGGTCACCCACTGATTCAGGTATATAGCTTATATCAACTGTCCCAGATTATTACATTAACATTTGATATTGAAAAGTTTGATGGCCCTTATGCACAATTAAAATCTAGCTTCCGTTTATGGGATGAATAAATCATAGGAATAAAGAGCGCAGAGTAAGAAATATAATCAATGATATTGAGACAGATGGTAGCTATACTTGTGATGAACACAGCACAACGCATAAACTTGTCGAATCACTGTTGTATACCTGAAACTAATGTAACTTGGTGTCAATTATACTCAAA
This sequence comes from Lynx rufus, assembly GCF_022079265.1. NCBI lineage: Eukaryota > Metazoa > Chordata > Mammalia > Carnivora > Felidae > Lynx > Lynx rufus. The sequence goes on from NW_025814831.1 coordinate 39,528,142, forward strand.
AAAAATAAATTTTTAAAAAACTAGCTTAAGCACTGTGATGATCATAAAAAATACATGTTTGGTCTAGGTCCCTTTTATGTTACAGAGCTCTTAAAACCCTTGGAATTTCCTAAGTGAAGAGAACCACGGAAGTATCTTCTGTTACATTAATAAGATGACTTTTGGAAAGCACCTAAGGTAATGGAAGCTGGTTGCCAGGGGAACCAACCTTGTGAAAGGAGGACTGCAAGCTTCAGCCCCACACCTGACCTCTGGGCCCCCATTGGCCAATGATTTAATCAAGCATGCCTATGTAATGAAGCCTCCATAAAAACCCAAAAGGATAGGGTTCATAGAGCTGCTGGGAGATTGGTGTGCTCTAGGAATACATGGAAGCTCTGCACCCTTTTCCCATGACCTTGCCCAGGCATCTCTAACATCTGCGTATTCCTGAGTTACCTCCTTCTATAATACACTGAGTGATTTAGTAAGTACAGTGTTCTGTGAGTTCTGTGAACTCCACTCTAGCAAACTAATAAAGCCCAAGGAGGAGTCTTGGGGACAACTGGTTTATAGCCAATTACTTGGAAATATAGGTAACAACCTGGACTTGAAATTGGTATCCTGAGTTGGAGGGGGTCACTGGAAACTCCAATCTATAGTAGCTTGGTCAGAAGCACAGATGATAATGTAGTGTGCAACTACAATCTGAAGTAGGTGGAAGGGAGTCAGGCGGGTAGTGGTAGGCAGTATTGTAGCACTGAGTCCTTCACCTATGGAATCTGATGCTACCTCCAGGTAGATAGTGTCAGAATTGAACTGGATCATAGGACACCCAGCTGGCGCCTGATTATCGCTTGTTTTATGTGTGGGGATTTGCGTGCGCACATACACACACGCGCACACACACATGGAAATTGGGTTTAGGAACCCAGCTTACAGGCATGCATTCTTCATTTCAGGTGACTTCACAAGTTCATGTTTCATGCTCAAACTGCCCCTCTCCCAGCATCTAAACCCTAAGTAGCTACTTCTTTAGATTTATTCATAATTCTTTTTTTATTAAAAATTTTTTTTTCAACGTTTATTTTTATTTTTGGGACAGAGAGAGACAGAGCATGAACGGGGGAGGGGCAGAGAGAGAGGGAGACACAGAATCGGAAACAGGCTCCAGGCTCCGAGCCATCAGCCCAGAGCCTGACGCGGGGCTCGAACTCACGGACCGCGAGATCGTGACCTGGCTGAAGTCGGACGCTTAACCGACTGCGCCACCCAGGCGCCCCTTTATTCATAATTCTTAAATGGCCTCCATCTCTTCTGGGTACAGAGCCTTGAGGCCACCTGCATTAGACCACTCCTGTCCTAAAATGTCCTCTGGCTATCTGCAGAGATTTTCCAAAAGCCCCAAGTTGATCATCTCATCTGGGGGACACAGAATTCACATTTTCTAGGTCTTATCTGTCTAATATAACTAGGATTCCCCCACAAGTCCTCAAGCAGGATAAAATTAAAGGGTAGCTACACTTGCGGTGAGCATAATGTATAGAGAAGTTAATCACTATGCTGTACACCTGAAACTAATGTAACGTGTCAACTACACTCAAATAAAAAAAATAGTATTTGTAATGAATAAAAGAACAAAACAGATCAAATAATTGTGAGTATTTGTAGTAAACACATTTATTTGCTCTAGTTCTGCTCATAGAACTGTAATTGTACTTTGTCCCCCATTCCTTACCTCCATTCACCTTTCCTTACTCCTCACCCAATGGCTTCCCAGCTCTCTGGGGAGCACCTCACATTATTCTGAAGTGGTCCCCTCAAATAGTATATGGTACATGATGTTTCCCTTCTCTTGCTCCATCTCCCTGTGGCAAAGTCCATTGCTCAAAAACCACTATTCATATCAAGGTACTGATAAGGACACTTCAAAGCTACTTCCTATTGCAGATAAAGCACTTTTGTCAATGCCAAAGGTTCTAGTTCCAAAGCTGTGGCATCTTCCCATGTTGAAAGAATCTTTCCATGTCCCAGAATTAAAAAAAAATATTTTTCTATGTAGTATAGCCCTGAAGGCACTATATTAAATTCAGTATCATTCCCTTTTAGTTTTTCCAAATCCAAGGCATTGGTCATGGGTAGGATGATGATATATACTGGTTTGCTCCCAAACAGTCCTTGTCTTGGGTTTAAATATTAAAAGTATCTCATTCTCACAGGTGCCCTGGTTTGACTAATTATGTAGTCATCCTATCCACTCAATGCTGTATACTCCATTCTCTTATCCTCTTAACTCTTCAAATAGGCTCATGCTAATGTATTTCTGTATTGTATCTTAAACTTCTGTAAACATACTTTGGGATACAAAACTGGATACCAGTTACATTAGTATTACATAAACATTATAATCTATTTAAATTTCAATGTTAGTTCTTTCCATTTATTCAGGTTTATATATGTTCAATCCAAATAATTTGCATTATCTAAAAATAGCAATATGAATACTCAACTACCCAGTATAATTGACCTGTCTCATTCAAGTTTTCATAGTATGATCATGTAAGTAAACAAGACATATTCTAACAGTGATACTTAAACAATTGGTGTTCCCATGGGGTTTTCTCATAGGTACTCTTCACCATTTCATATATCATAGTAACAGTCATGAAATCATAATTAAAGGGTAGTAATAATCCAAGACTATATATATACATATGGCTTTGGTGATGGGGTTGACTTCAGGATTTCCCATGAAATTAACCATTCATGGGAATGGTTAACAAACATTGAATGCAAAACAATGCAAAACAAACATTGAAAATGCCCTTGAAATACCACATTAGGTTAAATAAGAGCCTGTAAGAGTTTTAGCGAGGGATTCACCTAAGTCATGGTTTCTCGATCTGGGCACTACTGACATTTGGGGTCAGAAAATTATACTGCTTCGTAATTACCAGATTACACTGTTGTTGGGGACTGTCCTATGCATTGCAGGATATTTGCAATATCCCTGCCCTCTAACCACTAGATGCCAGTAGCAACCCTGTCCTTTCCACCACGCCTCTGCATTGTGGAAACCCCCACATGTATCTCCAGCTATTGCCAAATGTCCTCTGGGAGGCACAATTGTTTCTGGCTGAGAACCACTGGAATAAGTAGTTGCAGTGATAGCTCATTCAAATAGCTGCAGAATTATGTCAAATCCATATTATCTTCTTAGGTGACAATTAATGTATTTCATATCAACAGAGGTCTGTTGAGCATCTACTATGTTCAAGACACTTTTCTAATACTTCAAGGGATTTAAAAAACAAACCTGAAATATGGCTCCTTCCAATAGATAAAAAACCTCTGAAGTAACTGACTTTTATTTCAATTCTAAATGTTTTTATTTAATACCCGTTGGGAAGTTGAGTGATGTATTTACTGAACATCTAAGGGAATATCTATTACAATATTTTGTTAGTGAGTCTTCTAAATACAATGGTCTGAAATAAATCAAAAGCACAAAATTGACACATATTATTCCATTAACAAATATTTCATGAATGAATAAAGAAATCCATACAAACTGCTACAAGGGAGGTTTCAGAAGAGATAGATTTTCTTCTAGTCTAAAATACATGACAGAGAAATGCTGGTCCTTTTCCAGGGATCAAGAAAGGGCTTATAGAAAAGCCCATACTTTAGCTTGGAATTTATGATACTTTTCTTTGGAGCTTCAGATATTAAACTCTCACAAGTTAAGTTGGAGAGTTCTGACACAAAGACCAAAGATAACCATGCGGATTGGTTGAAATCTGGTCTTTGAGTGGAAGGCCAGAAATGCACTCTTCTAGGCCTAGTATGGATAACACAGTTATAGGAAGAGACTAGCCTGGAAGGCAGGACACCTTGGTTGATTCTGATATTACTCTGCTGTCTCTTGGTCATTTAAAACCTAAATATGCTTTCCTATATAAAATAAGAATTATGTCTTCTCAGCCTACCTTAAATTCAGTTCTGTACACAAAAACATGAACTGAAATTGGCTGTGTAAATATAAGCTGTTAATGTTCTATAAAACTGAATAACTGTACTGAATGTCCTTTCAGGTTGTTTTCAGCTCTGAAAAATCCATGATTTTACCATAAATCTTGCTCATGTCTCCAAGATAGCATGTATATTTGGAAAAAACAACATATATGTATCAGCCTCCCAAGATTCACGGGTTGACTTCCCTGAGTAGGCTAGCCTGAGATCTAGATAGAAATGGTCAAGTGATCAGTATTTTTTGTAAGGGACAAAACTGCAAATGAATGTCAGATTCCTCATGGGACCTGGGGAAAACCCCACTTGAGTTTTGACATTTAGGAGGAAAATGTGTCCATAAAAATTTTTTTGTTCTGACTTGTCAATGTAAATGGATAATAGAGAGTCATACCCCAGGCCTTGGTACCCTGCATGTGGTAAGGGCCACAAAGTGCATCTCGTCTATTCCAACCAAGGTGTGCTTGAATGCAATGGAGAAACCCTGTTGGACTTGACTTTTGGGATCTGACTAACCCAAACATTCCCGGGTCTGACTTCCATAGTGTCATCTGTGCCCAGCAGATAGCTGAGTGCCTCTTCTTTGGTTAGTACAAAGATTTCTTCATCAGGAAAGAGGAAGCCACTGGGCCTGGGCTTGAACACAGAGCAAAGGGCAGCATATTTATAGACTGAGATGATGAACATGCATTTGAATTCATATTCTCAAGAAACGTACTAATGGTAGCAATATTACTATCTTCTGTGTAGTATTTTACAGTATCCTAACATACTCTTATTTTCATTTTTAATGAGATGAAACTCACTTGGTCAAGTGGATTTGTTTACTTAATATGTATTAGTATACACTAAAAGCAGACTCTCACCTTTGTGATCGCTCTTTCAATTTTTCCTGAGAGAAACCAGTCCACTGAAAAACACCAGGAGCTAGTGAAATATTGATAGATTTTAAAAATTATTCCTAAGGCTGAGTTAAATCTCAGTCAAAATCAGATTCCCACTTCCATCTGTTCTTCAGGATTCATGGAAAGCTGGGGTGCCAGTTGGACTGGAAAGTTCTAGTGTAAGATGAAATTTTCTTACTAAAAACCTAGACTTCATAGGCTGTCAGCAAACATAAGGTTCAGATATTTTGTGAAAATATTTCCCCAAAATAGCCACAGTATGCTGCTTCGGAAATGTTTGAGAAAGACGAAAGAAATCAGTCAAGGAAGTTTGTGACCATGAAGAACAAGATGTTCTCTAGAAGTTCCTTGATTTGTCTAATCTTGCACCCATCCCTTTCCTTCTCTCTCATGCATTTTCTTTATTCTTTCTGATGCATCAGCTCAATAGGGGTACATCTATATTTAGTATTTACCTTGTATAAATGGGAATCTGTAACTTCCTCATAGTTGGCAAGGATGATTCACTTTCTTGTTTTCTTACTGTTGTTGCTAATGGGAGATGTACCTCACTGCAGCCTTGTGCACAAACTATAGTTCCTCTCCAGGCTGAATCTACATTAGGTAAGAGAGATGCTAGTAAAGGCAATTCTGAAACTACAATATTTTAACTCAAATGTTTAATTTAAATACTGAATAAACCATCACCATTTGGTGATTTTCATGGAAGTTTTTCAAAACACAAAACTTAAAAAAAAACTAAAAAAATATAAAAACTAATCCCATGCTCATTTTAAATACAGTGGAAAACATTACTACCAAATAGTTATCGAGTTTCCATTTGCCAGGAAATTATGTCTTGGGGGATAAAATAGCATCTATCCACAAAGAAAGTGTGATCTGGTGGTGAGAGAAGTCATATAGCCCAAAAAGTTTAATGTAAATACAAGTTGAGTGGTAAATTAACCAACATTATAAGAGCTACCTAAAATATTACTTGAGGAATTACCACAATTGAGTTCAGAAAATGATGAATTTATTGGGGCAAACATCTACATAGAGTATGGAAAACTTCATAGAAGGAAAATTAAAGGCTGGATCTGAACGGTGACTAAACTTTGTCCAGGTAGAGAAGAAAGAAATTCCTTTCGAGATGAAGAGGCTTATAGTCTAATTCCAATTAAGTGTATACTATGCACTGCGCCACACCCTTTCCTAGGTCATAGGCCACAAGGGTACCTAGAACAGGTATAATCCCTGCCCTTGTAAAATTAGCTGTCTGGTCCCCTAAAACATGGCTAAGGCAAGCACTGGAGAGAGTTACCAGATAAGCAAGCAGAAATAGAAAGGTCCTGTAGGGACAGAGTAGGGAATAAAAATAAATGGGTATGTTGGGTTGAGATGGTAGAAGGTCTGGTACAAGTCTGTTCCCAAGGGTCCTAGGATCAGGCAAGTCTCAGTATCTGACAATCCTGCTATCATCCTGATCCCCCAAACATGTCACACAGATGAAGCCAAATGAAAATGAATAAGAACAGTAAGAAATTAGAAAGAAATTATAAAAGAGCACTGGAATTTGGGGCAGGGAGGGACAGAGTTTGTGCTCATTTCCCAAATCTGGTCTAATTATCTTTTAACCTCCACCAACAGTACTTTTCTTCCCTCCCCATCTGTCCTTCTGCTTCATCCACATTTGAGTTCCTGTTCTCACTAGCTGTGTTAACACACTGTGATCACTAAGTGTCAGTCCCTCCACTGTAAACTGACATAAAGATACACTTGTTATGAGCATTAAGACAATGGATGTAATGAGCACCCAGCAGAGGAAGGGGGACAGTGTGCATGTTTGCCCCTCACCATCCCCTCCCTCCACCTTTAATCACTATCCAGCCTTGAGAAGTACACCCACACCCACCCTACTGATGCCTCGAATAATGACTGTCCAGGTTCACTTAAACCCTAGGGAATATTCCAGCTCTGACAACCAAACTGCTACACTTGAACCCTATCCTATATGGACAATAAAGAGCAATCACAGATTTGTGAGCACAGGACTGGTTTGTTTTCTCTCATCTCAATTTGGGCATTTCATACTCTCATATAGCAACTCCATGGAAGAGTGGAAAACATAAGGGAGAGATGGTGAAGACAGTTCTGAACCTCCTGAGGCCATCTGTTTAATTGTGGGTTTGAGGAGTAGACAGTGAAATAGCATACTGAAATAACATTCAGTGTCATACTCTAAGGAATGGAGTCAGAACTCAGAACCACAGTCAGCTGGTTCTTTGCTTTGCCCCCTATGCCATACTGCTTGTTTGGAAATGGACCTCTACGTATGCCTTAACTTTGCCTTAGCACTCCCAGAATATCTGCATTTAGAATCCCATCTTTAATTATAAAATAAAACAAGTTTATGTTTAAGGATTTCATGGGTTACAAGAGATAAGGAGGTTTATAAAAAAAAAATGAAAGGAACCACATGGAGTTGCTCTGAAATTAGATAAAAGAAGGAGAGAGAGAAAAAGTAAGTTACTTCTCTCTGCCAAGGGTTAGTTTTGCCCTGGGATACTTTGTGGTTTACAATTTGTATGTAGATTCCTGGAAAGTGTGCTCCCTACTCAAAATCCCCCATACACTCAAGTAGCGTAGATCACTAGGAACTGATGTAGAAAATACCCCCCTTCCCCTGAACTGATGATAATCACATCATCACTAGGTTAGTTGGTAACTGGGGGGAAGGGGACAAAGCTAGCAGTTCAATAAAATTTAATAGCTTTGGTTGGCTCCAGGTGAAACTTATATAGAGGCTACAAATCTCAAAGTATCTGCCCTATTGATCCTGGACTCAGTTCAAACCTTCAGGATACAGTAAGTGACGATCCAACTGATGAGCTTGGAATCTTGTTGGTTTTTTTCTTAGAAATCAAAAAGGATTATCTAATGGACGGTGACAGATTTGAAGAGAAATAATACTGAAATCTAACGCTGTTCTTCAGTTTTTCAGTCCTACATTAAATTTCTCAGACAATAACTACTTTTTTAAAGTGTCATTTTTAAACACACACACACACACACACACACACACACACACACTTTTCCACAATTATAGGAGTAGCAGAGCATTAACAATGAAATTTTTAAAATTCAATAAAAATATAAAAGTGTTTCAGATTTTTAAAATTAAGAAAATGTCTAATAGCCCTGACCCAAGCTTAAGAGAACCACATGTAGGTCATGGGCCAAGTGCTGTAATATGTCTTCAGGGACACATTTCCACTATTTCCTTCAACCTAAACTCTGATTGCTGTTCATTATCATATCCCAATGGAGGGGAGCGAGGAGGTGCTTCTCTTTTGCTACCAAAGGCTTGAGTTCCCAAGACTGGATGTAGGTTCAGCTGAATAATCATGGGACATGACCAAGCAAAGGCACCCAGTTGGAATCAGCTGAATTTTGAAGCCTCACTGGACCCTTCTGGTTTCTTCCTCCACTTCAGAAATTCCTGCAGAAAATATTTCTTTCTCCTTGCTTGCCTCCACTCTGATATTTAGATAAAATATAGCCAGCAGGAAATGTTTATCTTTAATTAAAACTAAAAAGAACCTAAGATCTTGGGGGCGCTTTAGTTGGTTAAGTGTCTGACTCTTGATTTCAGCTCAGGTCATGATCTCACAGTTCCTGGGATCAAGCCCAGTGTAGGGCTCTATGCTATCAGCACAGGATTCTCTCTCTCTCAAAATAAATAAACTTTAAAAAATAAATAAACTTTTAAAAAATAAAAAAAATAAAAAGAACCTATGATCTTCAAACTGAGCAGTCATTATGAAAATTGCTAATGGTACCAAAGCCAAGGAAAATGTATCAGAAAATGACTATGGGAAAAAGTGATAACCCCCAGAATACAAAATCCGGGGAGTATTATCTGGTGCTTTAACAAGGAGCTGTACTTTACAAATGGGAGTTTTTAGAACCTATGGGGAACAGAACAAGAAATCCATTCACAAAGGATGTACTACCCCAACTTGTACTGCACCTGAATAATTATGTGTTAATTTACTGAGGAAATCTAGTATAACTTTTTTAAATGAAAGCTTACATTATATTGTAGGTTAATATTAAATGTTCTATAATCATTTTTTTATTTGCAATGAAATGTGTAAAAATTAATGTCTAAACTGGAACTAGCATAATATGTTAAGATACTGGCAAAGTCAGCCTTCTGCAACAAGATTTAGCTAATGATACTCAACCACCCAGGCTACCCTCAGTCTGACTATTCCTTGTGAAATACTTTTAAAGAAACCCTAGGCTGTAAATTGATCTGTAGGCTTCAGCACAGGGAAGTATACTGGAATCATTAAATCTGGATTAAAGTCTCTGTGCTGCTACAATTTAACTTCTTCAGAACTCAAGTGGTTCCTCACAATGTGGGAGAACTGGACAGGAGGTCCAGCCCCAGAGTTGTATGAGTCTATGGTTTTTGGGGGGGATGAGGCAAAGAATCCTCATGACTGGTACATTTAAGGAAAGAGCATGTACCACCATGATGCAGTCACTAACAGAGAGAAATCTGCCTGGAGATGATTTTGCAACCCTTTCTACTGTCTCCAATAAAACCTCCTGCCAATGCCCCTCTGGTCCTGGATACAATAAAAAAAATCAACAGTCAGCAAACTTCAGAGGTTATATAGTATTAAGCAGGCCTAGTCCAAACCTTGTTTTTCATTTCCAGTGTGAGTTTCTGGGACTTCAGGGTGGGGAGCACAAATATGCAACATGTACCTAAGAAGCACTCTGTAATAGTACAGGCACTAGGTCCCCTGTGCTAATTGCTGTGGAAGTCTACTTTCTTCTCCCTACTTCCTGGCTGAAGCCTACAGATAATGAATCCGATAGGCATAGTCTCAGCCCTTAGAAAACTTAGTCTAGACGAGAAGACCTAAACATACTAGCCTGAAGGATACAGATCAGCAGAGGGATTTGCATCAATGTTATGGGACACAGAGGTAAAGTACGTACCCTGGGAAATCAAGGTGGGCTTTTGGGAGGAGGTGACAGTGAAGTTAAGCCTGGATTATGTGTGGTCAAAGGTGCACAGACATTCAATAAAATGAAATTTTTATGGGCACAATAGATCTCTGAAAAATGACTTGTGAGGCTGTACTGATAGAGAATTTATAATAAGCACAGCCAACAAACCATACAGAATAAGAAAATGTGTATGTTTAGGCAGAAAACAAAATCTACTTTTTAAAAGTCTAGGCATCTTAGTTATTATTCTGACTTCTCTTCTTTCCCCTCTTCCCTCTACAAGAGGTAGGGGAGGGTGGAGAACAGGCAGGAAAGTTGGAATTTGACAATCACAGCAGGTGGGAGAGATTGGGTGGTAATCCAGTCATTTCCCTACAGGTGTGGTTCCTCCTGTTCCAGATTTGAGGAAGCATCAGTTTATTACCAAGCACTTGAGGGTGCTTAATAAACATTACTTAATAATTAATGGGACTTTTGAAAATAAAATAATAATTAATGGGACTTCTGAATGTAACTTTTCATTGTTTGGGGCACATTTAGAAAGGGCAGAACCTAAAACCCCATGCTCCGCAAGAGAGATGGAACAGTGGAAATGGGTCTTAGGAGCTTCAGAGAGTAGTTTTTCCATGTGTGAGCAAAGAGAACCAAGAGTACAATGGAAAGATGGAAGGAATTTAGTAGTTTAAGGAGTGTCATCAAGGATGCTTTGCTAAAACAGACTTATAATACTACAACACAGACTAGCCCTTAGGGTTCACTCCATTCAATGGTTTCCTAACTTTTATCCACATAAAGCTTTAATAAGAATCCCAATATCCAAATCCAATAAGAAAATCTGCCCTGGATGAAGTTGTGGGATGGACTTGAAATTTTCCCCCAAATCCAACCTCCCTTTCTCATGTCCAAACTATCCTTGAGACATTATCAGAACCTGTAGGGTTCAGCAAAATTGAATTCAAAAAACAATCCTATGGTTTACCTCTCCTTTTAAGAATGAAGCTGTGCACAACCTTTACTTATTTAAGTAATTTCATTTTCAAGAAATTAAGCTTTAGTTCGCCTAAAACTGTACCAGTAAACTTTTGTTTGACTGTAAAAATTCCAGGATTCCTGAAATAATGAGCTAATTGTCAAGTCTTTCTTCCTTACTTGGAGAAGTAACTTGACTAAAATAATGAAAGAGACAAGCATGGAATCCAGATATCCTGGCTCAAGCCACTCTGCTTTGTTGCCTCTTTCCAGAACATAAACCAACCACAGGTACGCAAATTCATCTATAAATTGTACAAAGTGTATTTTTTTCCTAATTTTTAAATTCTTTACTAAATCAAGAATTAGAGGATTCCATGATAGAGTTATTGGTCCTTCTAGTTGAGCTTCAAGACTCAGAAGGAAAAATAATGAATAAGAAGTAAACACCCAATGACACATTCCACACACACACTCCTACTAACAGAGTTCACGTAGACTCATCCTCTTTAAACAAGACAGGGCATTGAAGCAAATGGTACCATTTTCTACTGCATTTGCCTGGAGCAGAGACTTCAGATACCTACAGGAAGGTTTGAGTCTTTAACTGGTCAGTTTTCACTTGTACACAGAAGAAACAACTCTACTGTCTGAATAAAAAAAGAAGGGTATTTATTGAAGGATATAAGATTCAGGATTACACAACTTAAAAACAAGAAGGCACTGGAGACTGGTCACTACTTGGGATGTTTACAGTATTACCAATGCTGGGTGCTGCCCCTCTTTTCTCCTTGTGCTATACATTCAAGATTCACCCTTCCATAGTAGAAACATCCAAGTGGCTAAGCTTTGGTCATATTCCCATACCTGGCTGTCCTGGAACAAGGAGAGGTTTTCTGGCCTCTCACTCAGAGCCATACAATGAGAGATTCCCCACTGTCAATAAGAACATTCAGATGCTAGGCAGCCAGAAAAATGGCAAGTGTCAGATTTTCCAAATGTTAGGAGTCAAAGATTACATCGTTAGCCATTTAAACTATAGATGAAAGAAAGAAAGAAAGAAAGAAAGAAAGAAAGAAAGAAAGAAAGAAAGAAAGAAAGAAAAGAAAAGAAAAGAAAGTCCAATTGAGGAAAGAGTGAAAATTCTTGGTCCATAGAGAACAAGAGGAAAGATACTTTAGGACTTCAGTGCATTCATTCTGTTGAACACTTTTATCCAAACTATGTTCCATAAAATACATCCTCTCTCAAGAGGCTGTCCATTTTGGAGACTCAAAATGCTAATTAGTGAATACATTAAAAGCTTATCTCATTCAGCATTTTCCAAACTTTTTTAGCACTGAACCCTTGATACCCACAGAATCAGCTTTCCAAAAGCACACTTTGAGAAATGCTGTTTCTGATGAAAAAGTAATGTTATGAACCATTTGAGGCCATTTCACAAGAGTTAAGATTATTCTGATTAGGGAAAAAGGACCTCTCAAGTCTTCAATCCTTGAAATAACTTTATTGATGATCATAATTCAATTTTGATAACATGAAAGGTATAGCTGCTTCCTCTAAATCAGATTACAGAGATTTTCCAAAGATAAGGGAAGGTAAAAACTTTGATTCCATCTTGAAGGCCATCTCTAATGGTCAATAGGTAAGTGGTGACTCTTCCCCCACAATTAGCACAGTTTGACAGAAATAAGAAGCACCCTTGAAAAGCAGATAGAAATTATAAGACAAGTGCTGGGGCTTTGGATACGGAAGTCCTAATTTTCATTCCTTTTTGTTTAGGAACCCTGGGCCCTTCTTTCTCTAGCAGCCCACAGCCCATGTGCTCTACATCCAAACAGCTCTGCCAGCTTCCATGTTGTCCATCTCTGTGTAATTAAGAACATGACAGCTGAGAGCATGATACAACACTGAAATCACTTCCTTTCATTTACCCCCTTTAATTAAGCACAGATGAAAAAATTAATCCTTAGCATGAGCGTAATCTGAAAGTGAGAGGTATCAAGTGTTTATCAGATTCTGCCGGCAACTCTGTACTTGGCTTTGTATCCAGGCAGCAGATTATTGTAGCTTGCCCGACAAACATGATTAATAACTCAACCAGAGCTTTTGTACTGGATGTAGTGTTTGCCAAAAATGGTAGAACTCAGTGGAGAAGGGGCACTACAGTAACAGTTACTTCCCTGACACATGACCCTTCTTTGTAATTATGCAAACTCAATTATGCAGCATTCAATGACATAAGTCTTCTCCTCCCTCCTTTACGTGATGATTGTTGATGCTGCAATTGTTTTCACAGCTCTAAAGTAAAGCCAAAGGAAATATGGTGATCTATCAAAACGTAGTTTCCACATTCAATGTTTGCAGCCTCAGAACCTTGTCAGGCCGCAAACATTTATTGCTGTGCGTGGCAGGTATACAGGACACTGTATGCCTTTTGGGGGGAACAGAGAAGCCAGGCATCTGCTCTATCTATGCCCCTTTTACCGGATACCTTTTGAAAATTTGCTATGGCAAAAATTAAAGAACATCTACGGCCATACTACCCAGACACCCTCCAAATGAGACAGTCTGTCAGTGATACGGTCCAGGTTCCGTGGCTATTTCTACTGAATAGTTTTGTCAACTGTACCATTTTCCCCCACTTTTGTACAGTTTGTTCCTGACTGTTTAATGTGGTTTCTTCCCTGCTGTGGCAGCTTCCAAACAGCAGCTGTGATGCCACCCACCAGCATCCCAACAATGTCAAGCAGCTCAAGTAAACAGGTTGTGTGCTTCGACCCCTCCTACACACGTGCAAGGAAATGCTCGCCTATGCAGATTTCAGCTGGGGGATGCCTCTAAGGGAACAGCAGACCCACACAAGGTAGGCTAAATCCTGCCTGGTTTGATTTTGGAAGAATAATAACTTTATTTATAAAGGTCCCCTCCTACCATTGCCTTGGAAAGCAGTCACAATAGTGACTAGATAAAAACGTTAATTAAGACATCATAAGCCACCCTGAAGGAGCGAGAATAAAAATAAAGGAGGAATTTGCAAACGTGGGGGTTTCAAAAGAGTTCGCTAAAGAGAAATAAAGAGAGAGATTCTTGAGAACAAAGTGCCAAAGTGCTGAGAGAGCTCCTAGGCACTGCAGCCCCCAGGACCTCAGCCACAAAGATGTGAGATGGAAAGCAGCACAGGCAGGCATTGTGGACAGGTGATGGGCCTGCTAGGTCTGCCATATCTCTTGGAAGAATGAATGAATGGCACACTGACATGGATGAGTCTAAATGCCCTATTATTTCCTCTGAAAATCAGTGGGACTAACCAGGACAACCCATTTCATTATTTGCATAAGTCTTTGTGTAAAAATAGTTGTCTAATTCACTGTAAAATAACAAGCATCTGGTTTTTCAATTGTAAACTTGTAATCATCCAATATCCCTTCCACCTTCAAGGATGATGGTTATTTCCCAGCAGGAAGATAAAATCAACCTGTAATCAGATCTACAATAAAAGGTATCTAGCAACACTGTGTGTAAGAAACGGTGTTTGTGTATTTGTATACACAAACACAGGTAACCCGGTTTTATTGCTCTCAGTATCAGAACCCTTTAAAATGTGATCACACGTAGCCAAGGGAAAGTCCAAAGTAAAAGACCCCCAGAAAAGACTGCCATCCATCACTGTCCCTTACCCTTTTCACCCCATTAGGGGAAAATTTCTAGTCCTAAATAAAGCAACAAATCATGTTTTAAGTACTTCTGCAAACAGAAAGTCAGCTAGCAATTTTATTTAAGATCAACCAAATTTTCAGAACCATTATGCACTACAATATGTGTTGAAGTCAGATCGCCAAGATTAATGATTAGAAGAAAAATAAATGAAAAAATCAATGTTTTAGTCAATGAGTAACACATGTAGAAAAGATAGGCTTCATTAAGACATTTATGCAAGATAGCCTCTTCACCTGATCTGACCCAATCTAGGCAACTGTACCTTGCTGCTAATCACATCATTAGGAGCTATCTAGTCCAGGTACCTAACAAAGCACCTAGAATTATTTTTAACAGGGATTTAAAATATATATATATATATAACTAAAGCCTTTGTTGACAATGGCAATCTCTCATTCTGTAGTAAGAAACGTAAGGCTAATCATATACATTATATATATGCAGTGACCTAAAACACTTCAAAATAGATTCAAACATCAGATTGCAGCTCGCTGTCCCTCAGGGACCATGGCCAGCATAGTTGTCTCTATATTGATCCTATCTACGTGCTTCCCATTATTCTTGTCCCAAGTGAGCCCTGATCTTTGTTGAGATGCCAGTTTCTTAGCTGGGGCCTCTATTACTCCATCCAAATCTTTGCTTATGCACTTACTCAATGTCCAGTCCTTGAACTGAGTAGTTAATACTGAAATACCTGTGTAGGGTTGTAGCTCTGCCTCCATCTGAAGTCCCCTGCTTGGCACTGGACACAGAGGTCAGCATCCTATGGCTCTGGTGGCCAGCACTGCTCCACATGAGCTGCCTGGGAAGCTAGAAGGAAGAAGTGATCTGCTTTAGAGGCCTCACTGAAAACAGATCATCTCACTAACCCAGCAAGCATGTCCTTCATGACCATGTTATGGGGATAAATAGTGTCCAGTGTGATAAAGACTCACAAGTAAGAATCATGAGGTGATTTTTACTACTAGTGAAACAGAGAAGTTTGGGTATTAGAGAAATTATGACTCAAGTTTTCTGGTTCTGATCAAAGAAAGCAAACCCAAAGTATGGCTCAAGATTGTACCTGATGTGTGTATTATCAACAAACAGAAAAGGCATTTATTTACTGAGGGGTTTTTATTGGGGGAGTGGGGAGAAAGGAGGCTATGATCACACTATATAAAGTTAAAAATAAAGTTTATTCAAAGTTCCCTCCCCAAATAAAAAAAATAATAAACAAAGTTCCCTCCCAAATCCAAATTAATTGAATTCAAAAAATGTATTTTTCTAAGATGAAAGCCTAATCAAGTTTTTCTTTCATTTAGTGTGATCTCTGCCAACATTCACCCTCTTAGATTCAATAGTGACAAGTTTTATATAAAACTTGAGGGTGATAACATGCACCACACACAAAAACCAATCTCATGATTTTAAATTCATATCTTATTACAGTGAATTATTCTAAGTTACTTCAAAGCTATGGGCTTTATGGATGGAAGGGTAATATCAATAACAGTTGTAATTATGATCAGCAGAGAGAAAATTGGTTTTTGTAGTAATGCCACAAATCCCAGATTTTAAAAAGATGTTCTGAGTTTCTGCCCTGTGGTAGAGAACATGCTCAGTGCTGAGAAAACAAGTAAATACAGCACAGCCCCTAATCTCAAACTTCTCAGACTAGTTATGGAATCAAAGAATAAGTAGCAATTAAAAACACAATGGTAGGAGCTCCTGGGTGGCTCAGTCGGTTAAGTGTCCGACTCTGGCTTAGGTCATGATCTCACAGTTCTTGAGTTCGAGCCCCACATTGGGCTCTATGCTGACAGCCAAGAGCCTGGAGCCTGCTTCAGATCCTGTGTCTCCCTCTCTCTGCCCCTCCCTCACCCACACTCTTTCTCTTTCAAAAATCAATCAACATTAAATACATAGATACATACATACATACATACATACATACATTCACATACAATGATAGATGCATTATTGGTCAGAAATGGTATTTGGCAGCAAGTAACCCAAAACCCAATTCACAACAGCTTTAAGAGGAAGGAACTTGCTTCACTTAACAAGAAACCTACAGATAAGGCAGCCCAGGGCTGATTCTACAGCTTAATCATGGCATCAGGGACCCAAGCTGTTTTTTTTTGTCTTGTTTTAAACATGTCGCTCCATCACCCTGTGGATACTGAATTTCATCCTCATGGTGTCAAAATGGTGTAACTAGCACCATACATTCTATTCAGATTCCAGAAAAAAGAAGAAAGGGATAAAACATTTTCCAAATGTTAAGTAGAGTGGAATTAAAATTTAAGAAAAAAAATTTTTTCCAGAAACCCTATCTAGAAACGTCTACTTTTCAGTGGCCAGAAATGGGTCAACCATCAGCAAAGTAGTATGGGAAGATATTTTAGATGTGCCATGAAGAAGAAACAGAGAAGTACAACTTGGTAGACAACTAGCAGTGTCTGCCACAGAACTATGGAAACTTCAAAAGACTAGCTAACATATATCAGGGAAGTTTTTCCAGAGGAAAAGACAATTAGGTTTAACATGGAATTTCTACCAAGAACAAGTGAGGTGTGCACACGGAGAGGAAGTATTGGAGCAAAAATAGAAAGGGCATTTGAAGCACAGAACACAGAGGTGTTCCTAGCACTGCAAGCAGTTCAGTATGACTGGATCGCAGGCTTCACATTGGGAAGGGGACAGGACGCGAACGGAGTTTCGTGAAAAGCCTAATGACACATAGGCATGAGAAATTTCAAAGAGCCTTGTGGGCTGTGCCACACTAAGTAGTTCTGGCTTTAAGGTGAAGCTGAGAAGATGCCATTGTATTATGGTAAGTCTTATTGTTGGCATGACAAGCTCACCTCATGTCATCCTGTGGAGGAGCCTCTGGTAGGATAACATTCCTTCTCCGTCTCTCTCATTTTTGAGCTAGCCCTGCTCCTCCTACATTATAATCTAACAGGGCAATGTCTGCCTTTATGAAGGACATCTGCAATTGTCATTACTGCCCATGACCAGTTCAGTAAATCTACTTCTGAAGTACATGGTTAGGAAGCTCATTGTAGCCTTACATTCAAACCAACTTCTCCAATGCAGCTTTACCAATAGTAATATTGATATATTGGTTTTCTTCCATCTGATGCCTCTCACAGTTGGTTCTGAAGTTGGTCCACCTCAACAGTTGGTGACTTCTTATCCTGTTCCCCAGTGTCTCTCGTCATACTATTTCGTCCCCTTACCCTTGCATTCATCCTTGGCCACATGGTTTCTTTGTTCTTCCCAGTCTCAGCACATGGGTGCAGGGAGAGCTGAAACACCACCAGGCTAGTGGCTGAGCTCTGCTATGCTCTGCCTGATGGTTATACGGCAGAAACTCCTCTCATGGGGTTACTTTTCATTAGAAATAAATTTAGTTGGGAACTCTGTGCCTGGCACTTCTATCCTGTAGAATATTGGCCAGAACTCTCCACTGTTTCCAAAATAAAGCTCTGCCTTAATTGCCTCTGGCGAAATATTTGAATATAAAATCCAAAAACATATGAAGTACACTGCTGACATTGATGGTACCCAAAATGACACATTTGCTTGGTTAAAGAATTATGTCAGAAAGAAGTGAAAACAGAAATTCAAGCCACATGATCCTTACCTGGGCATGTTCTCTGCATTTGTGTGGAAAGCTCATTAGTATATTCCCTAGTCTCTCTTGATTGGAAAACATAGGGTACAGCTGTACAAACATTGCTCAAACAGCTTCCAAGAACATCAGAAGAGAATGGTGATATCAAATGGTAGTGTTAATGAGAGCACTGCTGCTCAGAGACAGAAAATTTGCAAATGTTGGGTGTGAGGTAGAAAATGCAGAAGAATTACACAGAAGTAAATGCTGAAGGGATACCAGGGTGGCTCGGTCAGTTAAATGTCTGACTTCGGCTCAGGTCATGATCTAGTGGTTCGTGGGTTCGAGCCCTGCGTCAGGCTCTGTGCTGACAGATCAGAGTGTGGAGGCTTGGTTTCTATGTCTCCCTGTCTCTCTGCCCCTCCCCTGCTCATTCTCTCTCTCCTCTCCTCTCTCTTCCCCCCTCTCAAAAATAAGTAAATAAACATTTTAAAAAGTTAGATATTCTTAAATATTAAAAAAAAAGAGGAGAGTCCAGAAATCTGACTATAAGTTATGCACAAGGAACAGAGCGTGGGCACTGATAAAAAAAAAAAAAAAAAAAAAAAACAAATAAGAATCAGGGGTGCTTGAGTGGCTCAGTCAGTTAAACCTCTAACTCTTGGTTAGGCTCAGATCAGGATCTCATGGTTCATGAGTTTGAACCCTGCATGGGGTATTCTCTCTCTCTCCCTCTCTCTCTGCCCCTCCCCCACTTATGTGTGCACACTGTCTCTCTTTCTCAAAAAAAAAAAAAACATTAAAAAGAAAAACAAATAAGAATCAAAATGAGAGAAATTAACATCTCCTAGAAGTGGTCCAGGCACCCTGGACTGATCTGTTAAAAACTCATGGCTCCTGCCCCACCATGTCTTAAGATGGAGAGGGCATGCGGATTCCAAGGGCAGACAAAAGTGATGTTCTTTACAAGGTTATTTATATAACATAATGCCAAGTGCATTCATTTCCTAGGGTTGCTATAACAAAGAACCACAAACTGAGTTGCTTAAAACAACAGAAATTTATCGTCTTATAGATTTGTAGGCTAGAATTCCAAAATCAAGAAACTGGCAAGGCCATATTCCCTTTGAAACCTGACAATCCTTCCTTGGCCTTTTCCTAGCTTCTGCTGGCTTGCCAGTAACCCTAACATTCCTTTGCTTGCAGGTGCAGTGCTTCCATCTCTGCCTCCATCATCACATGGTCATCTTCTCCCTGTGTGTGTCTGTCTCCGTGACTCTTCTCCTCTTCTTACAAGGAAACTAGCCATAATGGATTCAAGGTCCACCATATTCCTGTATGGCCCCATCTTAACTTGTATCTTAATTATAGCTGCAAAGATTCTATTTTCAAATAATTTCATATTCACAGCCACCAAGAGTTAGGGCTTAAGCATATCTTTTAGAAGGATACAATACAAGCCTTAAATCTTGTGTTTGACTAATTAGTGTGGATGGGAAGCTTAGGCTGAAAAAGTAGAATAGCAGTTTCTGCAAGAAAAAAGTCAAAGGCAAGGTAGACCCATTCACACAATGCTAACAGACAACATAAAGACTTACTCTATGACAGACACTGCTCTAACTCTTTTGCAAATATCCACACATTTTCCCTCACTATGATGACATGAGGTTGTAGTTTTCTACTTATTTAAAGATGAGAAAACTAAAGCACAGAGGTATCAAATTGCAGTGATGTGTCAACACCGGAAATTAAACCCAGATAGTCTGGCGGTATTTATGTGCCTAACTAGGATAAGATTTCAAATTGCAAGCTGGCTCCTCAAATTTTTAAGAATTATTACCAGCTACATCTTCCTTTTTCCTCCTGATTAGCAGCATTGTGATGGGCTAATGGGTGACGTGAGGTTAAATGTGCCTTAAGGACTGGCCATAAAAGGATTACCAAGTTTACAAAATGTAGGTTCAGAGTCAGCTCTGTATTCATGTATGCTCATAATTATAGGCATACATTTAAACCTCTTTTCATTCTTTTGATAATACCTACTTCTATTATCTGAGAATAGGTACCTAACTGAATCACAAAGTTATATATACCTCCCACTTCCCTACACATTTTCTTTTCATTATCTGTATTAGGAAGAATAACTAAAGAACTGACATTTCAACTTGCCACATTTAAAATCTGCTATACTTAAATTTATTTTTATAAAAAATGTTTATAGTCATAGATATATACAAAAATAAATATAAACATAAGGAAGCATATGCAAAATACAGATAAGAGCATGGAGCCTGCTTTGGTTTCTATGTCTCCCTGTCTCTCTGCCCCTCCCCTGCTCATTCTCTCTCCCTCTCCCTCTCCCTCTCTCTCTTCTCTCTCAAAAATGAACATTAATTTTTTTTTTTTAAGCAAATGCTGAAGAATCAAGACTAGGGTGGAGATACACCCATTTCACTCTGGGGATAGAAAACAAAAAGAATAACCTCTGGATCTCCCCCAGTGCATAAATACAAAATACATAGATACTCTTGGAAAATTTTTCTACTAATGAAATATAAATCAACCAAAAATAATTTTTTAACATTAGACTCACGCGTGTCTCTTAATTGGCATGAAAAGTGAGTTTTCAAATCAGCTACAGTTCTATGTGTTTTGCATTTGTTCCCTTGTCATGCCATTTGGGCACTGCACAGTGATGAAAGACAACTTCCTAATGGAAATGTATTTTTGGTATGTCTGATTCTTCTAGAAGACAGAATGAGTGAAGGATGCTGAAAACAGCATAATGGGGGTACCTAATCATTTTTGTTGAATTTGCTATTTGCCCATTCATATGGATAGTTAGCAGCTATTCTTAACAAGTAAGAAACAAAACTTGGTCTTATGGCCAGGATCAGCTCAGTGAACAATGTTGACCAGAAAACTTTTCTTTCCTAGATTTTTTATTCTTCATTATGCCTCTCCCCTTTTTTAAATTAAACTTACTTAAGTTAGTTAACTACAGTGTAGTATTGGTTTCAGAAGTAGGACCCAGTGATTCATCACTTACATATAACACCCAGTGCTCACCCAAAAACGTGCCCTCTGAAATGCCCATTATCCATTTAGCCTATCCCCCCTCCCACTCCCCCCACCCCAGCAACCCTCAGTTTGTTCTCTGTATTTAAGAGTCTTTTATGGTTTGCCTCTCTCTTTTTTTTTTCCTTCCCTTCCCCTATGTTCATCTGTTGTGTTTCTTAAATTCCACGTGTGAGTGAAATCATATATTTGTCTTTCTCTAATTTATTTAACTTAGTATAATACATTCTAATTCCTTCTACATTGTTACAAATGGCAAGATTTCATTCTTTTTGATCACCAAGTAGTATTCCACTGTACACATATGTACCACATCTTCTTTATCCATTCATCAGTCAAAGTACATTTGGGATCTTTCCATAATTTGCCTATTGTTGATAGCACTGCTATAAACATTGGAGTGCATGTGCTCCTTTTAATCAGCACTTCTGTATCCTTTGGATAAAAAGGTAGTTGCTCAATTGCTGGGTCATAAGGTAGCTCTATTCTTATGAGAAACCTCCACACTGTTCTCCAGAGTGCTGCACCAGTTTGCATTCCCACCAACAGTGCAAAAGGATTCCCTTTCCTCTGCATCCTTGCCAACATCTGTTGTTTCTTGAGTTATTCATTTTAGCCATTCTGACAGGTATGAAGTTGTATTTCATTGTGGTTTTGATTTGTATTTCCCTGATGATGAGTGATGTTGAGCATCTTTTCACATGTCTATTAGCCATCTGGATGTCTTCCTTGGCGAAGTGTCTACTCATGTTTTCTTCCCATTTCCTCACTGGATTATTTGTTTGTTGGGTGTTGAGTTTGATAAGTTCTTCATAGATTATGGATACTGACCGTTTGTCCAATATGCCATTTGCAAATATCTTCTCCCATTCCATCAGTTGCCATTTAGTCTTGATAATTGTTTCTTTCACTCTGCAGCAGTTTTTTATCTTGATAAATTCTCAATAGTTCATTTGCTTTTATTTCCCTTGCTTCTGGAGACATGTCTAGTAAGAAGTTGCTGTGGCCAAGGTCAAAGAGGCTGTTGCCTGTTTTCTCCTCTAGGATTTTGATGGTTTCCTATCTCACATTTAGGTATTTTATCCATTTTTAATTTATTTTCATGTATAGTGTAAGAAAGTCATCCAGTTTTCCTAGCACCATTTGCTGAACAGACTGTGTTTTTTCCATTGGATACTCTTTCCTACTTTGTTGAAGATTAGCTGGCCATACAGCTGTGGGTCCATTTCTGGGTTCTCTATTCTGTTCCATTGATCCATGTGTCTGTTTTTGTGCCAGTACCATAATCTCTTGATGATTACAGTTTTGTGATACAGCTTAAAGTCTGGAATTGTGATGACTCTAGCTTTGGTTTTCTTTTTCAACGTTACTTTGGCTATTTGGTGTCTTTTCTGGTTCCTAAAGTTTAGGTTTGTTTGTTCTAGTTCTGCAAAGAATGCTGATGTTGTTTTGATAAGGATTTTGTTGAATGTGTAGATTGCTTTGGGTAGTATCCACAATGTTAACAATATTTGTTTTTCCAGTCCATGAGGCATGAACTGTTTTTCCATTTTTTTGTGTCTTCTTCGATTTCTTTCATAAGCTTTCTATACTTGTCAGCGTACAGATCTTTCACCTCTTTGGTTATGTTCATTCCTAGGTATCTTATGGTTTTTGGTGCAATTGTAAATGGGATTGATTCCTTGGTTTCTCTTTCTGTTGTTTCATTATTGGTGTATAGAAATGCAACTAATTTCTGTATGTTGATTTTATATCCTGTGACTTTGCTGAATTGATGTCAGTTCTAAAAGTTTTTTGGTGGAGTCCTTTGGGTTTTCTACATCTGTGAAGAATGAAAGTTTCACTTCTTCCTTGCCAATTTGAATGACTTTCATTTCTTTTTGTTGTCTGACTGCTGAGACTAGGACTTCTAGTACTATGTTGAACAACAGTGGTAAGAGTGGCCATCCCTCTCGTGTTCTGACCTCAGGGGAAAAGCTCTCAGTTTCTCCCCATTGAGGATATTAGCTGTGGGTCTTCTGTATATGGCCTTTATGGTATTGAGGTATATTCCTTCGGTCCCTACTTTCTTGAGAGTTTTTATCAAGAAAGGATGCTGTATTTTGTCAAATGCTTTTTCTGCATCTATTGAGATAATCTTATGGTTTTTATTCTTTCTTTTATTAATGGGCTATATCACATTGATTGATTGGCTAATACTGAACCACCTCTGCAACCAAGGAACAAGTCTCATTTGATCTTGGTGAGTGATTCTTTTAATGTACTGTTGGATACAATTTGCTAGTATCTTGTTGAAAATGTTTGCATCCAGGCTCATCAGGGATATTGGCCTGTAATTCTCCTTTTTAGTGGGGTCTTTGTCTGGTTTTGGAATCAAGGTGAGGCTGGCTTCATAGAATGAGTCTGGAAACTTTCCTTCCATTTCTATTTTTTGGATCCCCTCCTTTTGCTAATGTAGTTGCTTCATTATTTTGTCTTCCTCACTATCTAGAATTCCTTCAAAATCTCAACTTCAGATATATCCATAGTACACGTCCTTTACACCACAGAGAAGATTTAATCACCATTCAGATGCACTGGCATTGCAGTGCTAGCCCAAGAAGGCCTACATTTGAATCCCAGCTCTGCCATGCCTCCATGTGTGGTCTGAAGGAAGTTAGTTAATCTCTCTAGGCCTCAGTTTACTTCTCTGAAATGGGGATGATGGATAATCATACCCACTGCTGAGATTTGTTATGAGGACTGAAGGAATGATTAAAATAGACTTTCACAGAGTAATCCCAACAAATAATAGCTAATCAACACTACAGTATCTCCTCTCATGGCATTTGCACTACAAACCTAATTTCAAACTGGCATGAAGGGAAGGTTAGGCAGAGAAATATTCGGTGGGGGTAGAAGAATAGACTATGCTGCTTAAATATAAAGCTAAACCAAAACTTCAAATAAAACCTAGCCTACAGAACTGTTTTGGAGTTTGTGATGAGTGTGGTTGGAAAGGGAGATTATGTAAAGGCAATATGCACCTTGTAGGACCCAGAAACAGTCCATGGGTTGACATCTGGCTGGGTGTTCCAGGTGCCCTAAAACCCCCACAAAACCAGAGTTAAAAAGCTAACACCACAGAGGCCTGACCATACTTTAGATGGGTCTGAAGCTGTTAGATCAATATAATACATTTTTTCACAGTTCTTTTAAAATAATTAAATTTCAAAATACCATCAGCTCGCTAAGAAGAAAATTCAGGAAACTACATGGACCAATTTCAAGCATATTAGGCATCTAGTCTAGGAAATAGTATCTACTGAGACCATTGATTTGTACAGAGTAGATGCTCAGTAAATACAGAAAGGAGTCCATTCTGCCCATGGACTTGTATGTCAGGGAGAAAGGATGAGGACTTTTGAAAAGGGTCTTCCAAAAGTTCTGCTGCTTAAAAATTTGCAACACCTCAGTGAAACAAAACTGTAGTGATTTTTTTGTTTTGCTAGAAAAGTATCATGACATTAGTTTTTAACTACAAAAAAAAATAGAGATGTTTAAGCTCTGCAGAAAGAGCAAGCTTTGCCTGTGGCAAATTCACAAAATTTCATAATTCCACCAGAGGCAAAGTGTCAGAGTTTTCCCCATAGGAGCTACATTCCCAGTTGGAAATGTGAAATTTTAGCTCAGAAAAAAAACCTGGGTATGTTTTGCAAAAAGTTAAAACTGATTCTCTTATTTTGATTCTGGGTAAGGCCAAACCACCCCAAGGTGGGGAAAGTAACAAGTAGGGAGGAGAGGAAGATAAGGTCTAGAATCAGAAGAGAGAGGGGGCGTAAGTGAACAAAAATACTTGGCAGAAGAAATCCTGAGAAAGATTAAAAGGAAATGATATGATGGATATGCTGTGACCTTACAGAATTTAAGAGCTTAGAAGATTGTTTAAAGACCAGGTTCAGTAGTAAATCCCCAACCAAGACCCTGAGACCAGAATGTCTATTCATGCCCTCTATTTCTGCCAAATCCAACCTTTTCTCTGTTCCTGCCTCTGGTATTTTCCTTTGATGAAAACAGTGCCAGGTTTTATTATACAATTTCAAAGGGAAAGGATTTTGTTTCTGTATTTGGACTGAATTTTCAAGATGTAATTTCCTAAAACAAGCTTTGGAGAAGAGCATAGAAGTACAACTTTAAGATGTTTCACAAACATCTGACCCTTTTTTTTTTCCAAAGGATTGCAAAGCCTCATAAATCTTCAGCTTTGTTCTGTGGGCTCCAGCTCCTTGACTGCAGAATTTTCAATCTACATCATGAATAAAGCACATAAACTGGACTGGAAAGGACTGTACAATGGGGAAATTTAAATATATGGTTTTAATCCCATTAATTAAGTACTATTATTGGAAATGGGCTGGAGACCATAAGGCACTAAAAACAATTTTTTTATTAAATAATATGGGTCTTCCACCATCCCTGAAGATCTTTTGTGTATTCACTCATTTTCCTCCTAACCCCCGCCAACACTGTCTCTTATCCTTCAGACAGAGGAAATAATGTGAAAGGCTTTAACATCAGAAGATTCAAAGATTTTTGAGTACTTATAACCTTCTGAGGCAACAGATCTGAATAAGAACCTACACTAAATACAGCTTCTCCTGTCAGAATTGAACTATCTTTGATATAAAAAAGACTGGGTTTATAAAATGCATTCAGATTTACCTCCAGCACTCTGCACAAACTGCCTATCCTAATCTAAGATGAAGCAAATCCATATGGCCCTTGATAGTTCTTGCGTACAGGACATTTCAGGATGCTCAGAGAAGACAGGTAGGTGCGTATAAAGACAGAAGACCATTCACTTAGAGTCATGCAATAGGAAAACTCTCACCAGGACATCAAAAATCAATGAAGACATTATGCCACCTCACAGTCCAGTAAAAGAGCTAGATAAATGCTCAACTACTTGAATAAATCATTTATGAAACACTGGGGGGGTAGACATACCATATTCCAGACCTTGAATTAGAAGAAAAGAAATGACAATTTAAGCAGTGATTTCAAGTTTGGCTGCAGTTTGCAAATAACTGTTTTAAAAATTCCTCATAGTGGAGAATCTCAGACCATTTCTCTCTTAGGAGACGTTTCATTAATAAGAGTTGGCTGCTGAGTTTGAGGAAATGGGAACTTTCATACACATCGTAAGTGGCTAATGAAAAGGAAGATCCCAAATTATTCATGATAGCTAAAGAACACTCAGAGAAGTAGAACATGCAGCAAGACAGCATGACAGAGAGTCCCAGTGGCTAGAAAGGCCTGAAGTCCAGAGGGTATTCATATGAACAGCCATGCACAGATATACTAGTAAGTCACTGAGGAAATCGGGTAAAAGAGTCTGATAGTGAATGAGAAATCCCAGGGACTAATCTACAGAAAACAGGAAACCTTGAAGAACTGACAGTGAGCAAAGAGAAAAGAGGTGAGTCTCCTGCAGCACAGGATTCAGTTGCTATTAATTCAGCCCCTCTAATCACCTAATTTTATCTTAAGTGTTTCCCAAGCTTTATTATTTTCTGCAAACAAATCACCTGGAGAATCTAGTCAAAATGCAAATTTTAATGCAAGGAACTTCTGGGAGAGGCCAGAGACGTTACTTTCAGATGATGGCGGCACTACTAATCCATGGACCATGCACTAAATTTCAGAGTACCTATAAGGCTGAATCTCATCATGTCAGTGAAATTATCACAAACTAATAGATGTAGTACCTCCAGGTACTTCAAGATAATGAAGCACCCTGGTCTCTGAATTATCTCTGGATCTAGTTTACTTTCTGTCCATGTGACTTGCTTCTCTTCTCGAAGGGCATATAACTGAAAGAGTGTGATGAAGGTGGTATCCAAATTTTCATTTGAACTCCCTGTCTCCCATTTTGTGACTTAACAATCAAAGACCAATTAATGAGTTTTATGAGTCAGAATTCTCTAACATGGTAATAATCATATAATCCTCAACAAAGCTATTGTGAAGGTCAAAACTGGATTATGTAAGTAAAACATATAGTAAGAACTCAGCAAATATCAGCCCTTCTTCCTTCTCTCCTCTATTAATAACAAGTACAGCTATCACTAAAAGAGCTGGCAGTGGACAATGAACTTTCAATGACACATTTTTTTGTCCACTAAAGTCCATAAACAAGATCCATGTCATCACCCTCTAAAGATGAAGAAATTAAAATTCATAGAGGTTTGGTGTAGTCATCAAGAGCCCAAGGTGTCACTCTAATACACTTCAATTCAGATTCTCTATTTGTCTCTCATAAAAACTTTGTCATTTGTAGAGTAGCACTTACATTGAGTAAAATACATGTAAAATGCCTATTAGAACTTCCTGTTAAATAAAATGAAAAGAATTTAAGTCATTGTATTAGTTTGCTAGAACTGCCAGAACAAAGTACCGCAGACTGGGGGCTTAAACAGCAGAAATTTATTGTCCACAGTTCTGGAGACTCTACGTCCAAAATTAAAATACCAACAGGATAGTTCCTTTTAAAGACTGTGAGGAAAGGACCTGATCCAGGCTTCTCTCCTTGGCTTGTAGATGGCTGCTTTTCTCTATATCTCTTCACATTGGCTTCCCTCTAAGCCTGTGTCTACGTACAAATTTCTCTTTTTTATGAGGAGGACTAGTTTTATTGAATTAGAATCTACCTTTATGACCTCATTTTAAATTGATTACCTCTGTAAATACCCTCTCTTCTTTTCTCTCTAAGGTTTATTTATTTATTTTGGAAGAGACCGAGAGCACAAGCAAGGGAAGGGCAGAGAGGTGGGGGGAAAGACAGAATTGCAAGCAGACTGCATGCTATCAGCACAGAGCCTGACATGGGGCTTGAACTCACAAACTGTGAGATCATGACCTGAGCCAAAACCAAGAGTCAGACATTTAACTGACTAAGCCATCCAGGAGCCTCAACACCATATTTCCAAATAAGATCACATTTTGAAGTACTGGGTTAGGACTTCTACGTATGAATTTTGGGGAGATGCAATTCAACCATAAATTCAACCCACAAAGACAAAACTGTAAACAAAAGTCAACAGAGTGTTGGAAGATGAAATATGGACTGAAGGAGAGAAGATGTAAGAAATCTGAATGTCAAATACCCAGGGTAATGAATGGGATGCAAACAAGAAATGAGGGATTTCATAATATAAAACACCAGAAAGGTCCTGAAATGGTACTAACTTATTCTTCCAAAGAGACAAGAGAGGGGCGCCTGGGTGGCGCAGTCGGTTAAAGCGTCCGACTTCAGCCAGGTCACGATCTCGCGGTCTGTGAGTTCGAGCCCCGCGTCAGGCTCTGGGCTGATGGCTCGGAGCCTGGAGCCTGTTTCCGATTCTGTGTCTCCCTCTCTCTCTGCCCCTCACCCGTTCATGCTCTGTCTCTCTCTGTCCCAAAAATAAAAAAATAAAAAAAAAAAAAAAAGAGACAAGAGAAGCAAAAGTCTGAAACAAGACATTTAAGAATATGTATTAGGAATAGTTATATCCCCAGGCATTCTCTACTCCATAAACAGGATTTATTTGCTGGACAAATTGAACCATGCACAATATAAACCCAGGGAGGATTAGGGTAGAGGAAGCACCCTACTGAAAATCAGCTCAGCAAATTAAGTTAAAAATGGCATACTGAATGACAAGACTTCCAACTCTTTTCTTCACTCTGCTTTAGGAATGTTGGCAGTCAGGCAAATACTGCCGCAGGCAAGTAATTGGTATCTTGTTCTCTGGTCTGGCATAACTGACGAGCTCCAGTAGGGGTAAAATTAATAAACATTGACACTTAGGGTCCCCTCAGGAAACTTCTAGATCCCTGGCCATTAGATCTTTAGCTGTTCAGCTTTGACCATGCACACAAAATTTCCAACCATGCTTTTTAGTTCCTCATTCTATTTTAAAAACTATTTTAAGATGCAACATATAAACAAAACAGTGCCTAAAATATAAATGAAATATACTCTGTGAAATATCACATAGTGAACACCTACATGGCCACCAAACAAATCAAGAAAAACTTCTAGCAACACAGAAGCCATTCCCCTCATGGCTTTCCCAAAGGCGACTCCTCCCTCCTCTTCTCAAATATAACTACTATTCTGTAATCTAACACCACAGTTTAGTGTTGCCTGTTTTGGAATACTACCAGACGAATGTTTAGAAGATACTTGTTTTTATCTGGCTTCTTCTCCCCAACAGTATGCTTGAGAGTTTGACCTACAAATTCAGAAGCATCTGGAGGGTTTTGTTTTGTTTTTACTACTGTATAATATTCTTGGATGACAACACCACAACTTAATGTATCCACTCTATTGTCAATAGGTATCTACTATTTATGATTTTTTTCAACATTATATTTGTGAGACTTATCCATATTGCTGAAGATAACTATAGCCTATCATTCATGTTGTTGCAGGTATCCATAGTCTAGATTTTTCAATGCTGTATAATGTTCCATTAAAGAACAAATTTGTATCAATTCTACTATTAATGGATGTCTCATTTGTTTTCATTTTTTGCCTATTATGAATGATACTTCAGACATTCCTGCATGTATCTCTTCTTGCACATGTCTAGGCCTCTCTGCTGGGTTTTTAACTAAAGTAGAAGCACTGGGTCATAAAGTATGCATATTCCAAATTTATACACAAACTAATTTTCCCCAGTTATTTTGTAACAATTTACCTTCCTGAAAATAAACTAAGAAAATTCCTATTTTTCCATATTCTTACCAACACTGGACAGTTTACAATCTTTTTAAATTTAGAGGGCCTTACTTTCAAAGAAAGTAAAACCAAGATCAACAGCTATTTGAGGGAAACTTCCAACGTGAAAATAAAAACAAAAATAAAAATGAAGACTGTAAAATGCATAGGGAAAACAGATAAAAATACATTTAATATTTTAGTAGCTTCAGAGGGGTAAAATGCTATTAATCCCATATGGAAAAGGTTTTTATAGAATAGAGAATAAGAAACTACTAAAATTCAATAGAAGAACTGAGAGAAATTTTAAGAATTTCTCCCAAAAGCTGGGGGTGAGTGGGTGGAGAGAAAACAGAAAACCAGGGAAAGTTAAAAAAAAAAAAATCTCACAATGCTGCACTACTAATTTATAGGAGTTCCAGGAAGAAAGCAAAACAAAAAGTCAGCAAACAGATGGAAGGAAATGATCAAAAAGCAGGTACAGGGGAAACTGCTAGAACTACTGAACATGCATGCATTTTTAGATTCAAGGGGCTCACCACGTGCTCAGCACACGGACTGACACAAAACAAAAGCACATCAAGCCACAGTGCCATTGAATTTTAAACACCAAGGATAAAAAGAAGATTCTAAAACACTCAGAGTATAAATCACAGACAATATAACAAAGGAAGTGGGATAAAAAATGTCAGTAGGACTCTACAAGAGCAACATCGAGGTTATAACACAATAGGGGAAAAAACTTCAAAATCAAGTGAGTCAGTCCAGGCGAAAAAAAGAGAACGAAAAAAAATCACACAACAAAAAAGCATACATGGCTCATCACCATGATACACTGAGGTAAAAGAAGCTGCATGCATGTGTGAGTGTAAGAATATGGGTTTGTGTGTTATGGAAAATGTAATAGTTTTAATAATATTCTGAGAATCATTATTATTTCACCTGAGAATTCTCTACCTGGCCAAGATATCAACCCTGTGTGAGGGTAAAATAAAGACATGTCACATGGTCAAGAACTCAAACACTGCACCCCATGTACACTTTCTCAGAAAGTTACAACAGGAAATGCTTAATAAAACCAAAGAGGACACTGGATTCAGGAAACAGAGAAAACTCAAGGTCCTGAGAAAATACATGTGCAGCAGGCCAAGACAATTAGTCCAGGATTAAGAAAACAGAACACTCCATAAGTTTATTCTTAAGGAAAAAAAAGCCTAATAGATTAGCTGGCTTGTTTGATCTTATAGGAAACATGATTCCATGGGTTTTTGCAATTCTGTCATGGAATTTGAAAAATTAATGACAGTTACATAATAGAAAACTAAGCATACCACAATGAGAGAGAGAGAGAGATGCATAAAAGAGCTTTCTACAGCCTCAGGGGAGAGAAGGTGTTTAAAAAAAAAAAAAGCAAGAGTATTCATAGTACACTATTTGACAGACAGGTATGTCATAATAATGTAACTTGTGTTGGGATATGTCCATCTTGCTTGGAGAAAATGCTGGGAGAAGAGGAGGAAACGCAGATCTACCAAGATAAAGTCTACAGATAACATATAAAGTATATAAATCAAAAAATAGTATCATATTTAGATATATAGAAATAAAAGTCAGAAGAAAAAAGTTAAAAAGTTGAAAGTGGTCAGGGAACCTGGGTGGCTGAGTTGGTTAAGTGTCTGACTCTTGGTTTCAGCTCAGGTCATAATCTCACAGTTTCTAAGTTCAAGCCCTGCATCAGGCTCTGAGCTGACAACACACAGCTTGCTTGGGATCCTCTCTTCCTCTCTGTCTCTCTCTCTCTGGCCTCACCAGTTTGCTCTTTCTCACTCTCTCAAAAATAAGTAATAAAAATTAAAATTAAAAAAAAATTTTTTTTTAAGTTGAAAGTGGTTCCCATTAAGGAGTGGGATGGGGCAAGGGACCTTCACTGACACTGTTATGTGCCCTGTTGTATTTTGACTTTTTAAACTATGTAAGTGAATTACTCCAGTAAACTTTTAATTAGGGAAGTAATAATAAAAATAAAATGCTTGGTATAGTAATAGAACAAAGTAAGCATTGATAATGGCAATCATAACTTTTACTGTGAGTTAGATACTATGCTACATGCATTACCTGAATGACAGAATTTAATCTTTTCAATAAACCTTTTACATTTTACAGGTAAGAAAACAGGGCCACTGAAAGGTTTTGTTACTTTACCCAAATGTCAGAGCTAGCTAGTAAAGAGAAGAACCAAGCTCAGTCAGCCTTTAGAATGGGCTGTTAACTCCCAGGCTCCACTGCACATAGAAATGAAGGTGCCCATTATCACAAACCTAACGATCTTGCTACGAACTGACACAGCAAAGTCCTCTGATTCTAAATCCCATGTTTTCAATACATTCTATTATAAAACTATGAAATTAAATATTTCATTTTCAATGGAGATATTTTCTAGAACCACAAAAATTAAAAATGTTTTGCACTTGACAACTAAATATTTCTCCTCGGGAAATCCTTACTCATTTTGCTATAGCTGCAATGTCCCTATCAAGCTTTCCTCAATCAGAAATATCTATCACCTCAACAAAGATAACTTTGAATAGCTTTCCACTGCAGCACCATTCAACCTGCTGCCACTAGGTTAACCTCCCCTTGGTACCCAAAACAGAAAGGTGAGGGAAGCACGAACACTCAGAATGCTAGTACTAGAATTTAAAGCAGGCTTTGTCTCTGAAGCACCCATTAATAAAGACAGAGCATCATTTAGGAAATGAAGTAACTAATTAAGGAGACTGCACAAATAAAAATAATGAAAAAGAATCCATTCCTTTCAGCTATCAAGATTTTGACTGAAATTATGATATAAAAGAATTCACTAACCTTTTTTTTTTTCCAGAAAGAGAGAGAGAGAGAGAAAGCATGACTGTGGGAGGAGCAAGAAAGAGAATCTCAAGCAGGCTCCACATTGTGAGCACAGAGCCTGATGTAGGGCTCAAACCCACAAACTGTGAGATCGTGACCTCGTGACCTGAGCCAAAGTCGGACACTTAACCAACTGAGCCACATAGGTGTCCCCAAAAGAATTCACTAATTTATAAGGTCCATATGAACAGGCCTCTTCCAGATCTGACCTCATCAAACAACACCATTTCCTCTGTTTATTGACTAGACTCCAGCCACCATGGCCTTCTTTGTTGTTCCCCAAGTACATCAATCCCATCTCACAGCCTTCACACTTGCCCTTCCTTCTCTCTGGAACACACTTGCTTCAGGTCCTCATGTGGCTCAATTATCTACGGATCAGATCAGATACCACCTCTTCAAATAAGACTTCCCTGAGCACCCTCTAGCAACTAGACTACCCCATTCCAGTACATGTCTCTCATTGTACCCTGCTTTATCTTCAGAATATGTCATTCTATTTGGACTCTGTATCTCTGCTCAATTTTTCATTGTTTCTGTCCTCCACTAGAATATAACTCCATAATTTGTCTACTGATGAATCAGCAGAGCCTGGCACTGATTAAGTGGCAAATAAATATTTGAAGGAGGGAGGGAGGAAAAGAAGACAGGCACACTTTTTAGCATTCCCTAAGGTAGGACCCAGCCAGGTTACACCTAGACCTTCTGAGGACATTGCCAGTGTCAGTACAAGTCCATTCCAACCTGCCCTGACATCATCAATATGGTTGGAAGTGAAATTAAGCGCTGTAAAACACTCAGGTAAGAAAAGGGGACCCTGGCAACAATTAGCGACAGAGAAGCAAATGAAAATGGTACCCATTATGTGTAGGCAGTAAGTACAAAATATACTTAGAGAAGAAACATACGTTTTGTCTTCTAAAACAAATCAAGAGAACTTAGAAAGTAGAAAAAGAGTAGTTAAAAACAAGCAACCATTTGGAAATTAGAATTTCAGATTCAGCTTTTGATGCCAGTGCCCAGGAATATAACTGACCTCTATTTTAAGAAGTAGAGTTGTCAGTGAAACAATTCAGAATGATAATTTAATAATAGCACTTTGGATGAGAGAAGCTATAAAATCACAAATTTCTCCTAAGAATTCCAAGCCTTAATTCGTATGAGGCACCTTAAAAGGATGAAGTACAATTTGGAAAGACGTACAGTAACTCCTTCCAAAACTGAAGCAAGTTTTTCTAAGCGGAAAAGTTAATTCATTTCAGCCTAGCCTAGAATACTCCAACAGAGACTGCAAAAATCCTTTGAACTGAAACTCCAGCATTAAGTGTGACAGTGAAACTTTGGTTTGTGATATGGGTGGGGCCAGAAGACCTTCATGTCCCCTACCTCTTCTGAGAGGCAGAGGAAGCTCAGCCTTATCTAATGGCCTTACCTCTCTATCATCCAAAGCTCAGCAGTACTCCCACTGATCCAAACAAGGCCACCTAGGCTGAGAATTCTATGAGGGTCATAAATCAACTGCTCTCTTAGGGGACTGGAAGAGCAGAATGAAGGGTGGAATAATCAGAAAAGCTGAGATACCAGTATCAGTTAATATATCCCTCCACAATTAAGCTTAATGAATTTCAATTCTCCCGCTATATCCTTTTTGCACTGAACATAGAAACATCAGGTAAGTCAGCCAATACAGTGGCACTAAATGGTACCTATTAGGGCTAACGTGACATAAGACGAATTTCACATTTTCGAGTTGGGTGATACACCCTTCAAGGTCATGAGATCTCCCAATATATATTTTATTAGTTAAGGCAGTGGTATTCCAAGTGTAGCCCCCACATCAGCAACATCAGCATCACCAGGAAGTTTGTAAGGAGTGAAAACTTCCAGGCCCCACCCCAGACTTATAGATTCTGAAACTCTGATGGTGGAGTCAAGCAATAAGTGCTTTGTCAAGCCCTCCAAGTGATTCTGGATGACCCTAATGTTAGAAGATCTTTGAGTTGGGATAACACTAGACACTCTGACAAACAAACCCCAAATATTCAGTGACTTAAACGCTTGTTTCTCAGTCACATAATAGCTCCCTGTGGCAGTGGACAACTTTTCTCCACATAATGGTCCAAGAAGCCAGCCACCTTCCATCTTCCTCTATCTCATACTGGCCTTGGTTCTCTGCATATTTCTGGGTGGATGGTAAAAAAAGAATAGAGAAGTCCCACTCTCATCTTAAAATCCCTGACTCAAAAGTAGCACATATCACACATTTCATTGATGTTAACTAGTTAAGAGGTCAGATCTAGATACAAAGAGAACAAGAAAATATTTTCCCTGGCTGGTTACATGTCTTTCTGCCACAACTGCACTTGTCCATGGAATGAGCACAAATCTCCATTATGGCTGTAGAAACTGCACTCTATAAACTCTGTGGGGCAGCCAGAGCAGAAATAGACAAAGCTCTCTGGAGCATACCCTCTGAAAGTAGCATCTTTTGGAAAATTTAAAGTATAGATATGATTGTTATTACAGTGATAAATAGGACTTATACTGCAGTTTATCAAATGTAAATGTATACATCAACTACTGGACAATCTAATTATCTAGTTAAAACTAGACAATCTAGTTATCTAGTTAAAATTCATGTTCTGGTTTGTAGGTCCTGGATGGAGGTGGAGATTCTGCATTTCTAAACAGGTGTCGGTAATTCCAATGCACTGGTTCAGGGACCACATATTGAGAGCAAGAATTCGGAGGAGGTTGCTTGAAAACACAGGTCAATTTGTTCAATATATGACTGTCATACATAAAAAGCTAACGTCCTTACAATGGTCTACACAAACAGCCATACATGATCTGGTTCACTGCCCTCCGTGCTACTCCCTCAATTTTATCCCCACCTTGCTCACTTCACTCCAGCTATAGTAGCCTTACTGTTGGTCTTTAACACACCAGACACACTCCTGCCTCACAGTATTTGTAGTAATATTTCCTCTGCCCAGAACTGCTCTTCGCCAAAATGTACCTGTCAACTCCCTTCCCTCCTCCTTCAAGCCTTTGTTTCAATGTCACCTTCAAAAGAGACCTACCCTGACCACCCAATTTTAAATTGTAACCCACCTCCTTTCCCATGTACTCCCAGTATTCCTTTCCCTGATCACCATTTCTTGATATTTTAATATGATACAGATACTAAGTACCCAAAACCATGCCTGGAGCATAAGAGATGCTCAACAAGTATTTGTTGAATGAGAAATTCAGTGGTCAGACCATAAAACCAGCCCCCCCCACATCATCATGGAGTGATAACTTCTAAGTCCCCAATTCTCCTGATGTTAAATCCCACCTTTATCAAGAAATGGTCAAAAGGGAAGGGAGTAGGAAAGGTTGGTTGGATCTAGTTCTTGAAATAAAAATATCCCCTGGAACACCGACAGGATACTGACTCATTATAAAAATGGTAGACAAATTTCTCTACTTCAAGCTGACATTCTGGGAACTCCTACTTTTTTCTTTGAGCCCCATTAGCGTAAATTAGCAGGTACCCTCTCCCTTACCACAAGCCACAAAGGAAATGGATGATAGCCTTCTTGAGAGTGTCTGACCTTGGAATCCTTTTACTCTTTGTGACCTCTGATGTTCCAAAAATTCACTAGATCCCAAGTGTACCCTACAGACATCATCTAGACTACACCTGCACACCAGCTACAAAGAGACAAAGCAAAGTAGAATCTAGGAGCATACAGGGAGACCAGGCCAGTGGAAAGCAACAAAGTGAAATATAGATACAAGGTACAAGGGGGAAAGCTTTAACTGCTGATAGGAAAGCCGGAGCCAGAGCCAGAGTCACCTATTGGCAAGGATTCTATCAGTTAGGTGCTGGAAAAGTCATGAGTACTCCACGTAAATCTAGTACATAAGGTTAAGTGTAAGGATAGTTTTAAAGTCCAAAACAACCTTCTAGATTGCAACACAGTGTACTTTAAAAGTGAAATGTTATAGTCCCCTCCACACACACACATGTACACACTCCAGATGCACACAGGCATATTTCATGAATCACAAGCATTGGTATTATATGTCTATAAAAGCTGACTTAACAGACTACATTTTTCAATCACGTGCTCTTAAAATAAGACAAATGCTGTAACTCCCCTGTGTTGGCTGGGAGCTTCTGCTGATAGATCCCTGGTCTTCCCATTGCCATATATTTCAAATATAAAACACATGTGGTCACCACGGACATTCTGGGATTTGTGCTGCAAACCCCATTCTCTTTGCCACTACACAATAGCAAATACTTAAACTTTTTCTAACTTGTCTATGAAATGCCAATTCCTCTGCCAGCTTGCACTGTGATCCGCCGTCATGGGGTAGCTGGAAGAACTACACTGTGACTTAGCTGAGATGCCGCCAGAATGCACTCAGTGGAGAGACACTGCTGTTCTTCCCTCCTGAGCCAGTGATGGTTCAAAGCTCCAGAATCTTGCCTCATTAATGCAGAACCACGGGTGTTAACAAATCCCAATTTCTATTCATTGTCCTTCTCTAGCTCCCTAGACTGAAGCCAGGGGTGGGAATAAGACTAAATAATGAATTCAAATAATAGGTCAGAGGATATTATCTAATCCAAGTCATCAAGTAGAAGAGAGGGCCAAAAGCCACAGGAGAGGCAAATAGGATGAATAGCAAAAACTGCACAGGGATGGATGCTTAATTCTTCCTCCATTTCCTCTTATTCTCCCTAAGGGAGTTTCAAAACCCTCGATTAATACAACTGCAGATCCGTCAAAGGAGTAGCTGGTGAACAAACCAAAAATAAATGGAAACTCACAATGAGAGATATGAAAGATAAGAACATTATTTCTGTAGGTAATCCTTAGGCAACCAAATTTACCTCATTAATCTGAGTAACAGAAATAAGGCTGAGATCATTTTTTGTTGTGTAGTTCTATTAATATGTAAGCTTTTACAGCTGTTGAAGCAAAGCAGCCATATTATTATTCTTACACTTTCCCAAACTATCTCTCCTTAGAGAAGACTCCTTCACTTGTACTCCATCTTGTGTCTCAGCTCATAGGCTACCTTCCTTTACCCAAAGGTAACAGTTGCAAGATGTCCATGTATTTATCTGTTATGGACTGAATGTCTGCGTCCCCTCAAAATTCATACATTGAAGTCCTGCCCTGAAGTGTGATGATGGTACGTGGAGACGAGGCCTTTTGGAAGTAACTTAAGTCCTGAGTGTGGGGTCCAGGTGTAATGGAATTAGTGTGCTCTTATAAGAATGGACACCAATGAGTACTTGCTTGCTCTTTCTACCATGTGAGGGCACAGCCAGAAGGCAGCTGTTACCTACAAGCCAGGAAAAGAGATCTCATCAGAATCCAACCATGGTGGCACCCTGATTTCAGACTTTCAGCCTCTAGAAATGTGATCAAATATATTTATGTTGTTAAGCACCCAGTCTGTGGTATGGTTATGGCAGCCTAAGCAGACTAAGAAAAAGTTTCTCTCCAATTTTTTAGTACATCATCAATACCTGTCGAGGACCCATTCAGTGCAAATCATATTAGATACTATGAGCACATGAATGTTGATCATACATAGGTCTTGAAAATATCATACAGTGAGTGGTTAAGAGAATAATTCGGTACCTGTCTTAAAGGAATTAATTGAAATAGTGCATGTCAAATGCTTTGCACTGTGACTAATATGAGGTAAGTTTTCAAAACTATTATTTAAAAGAGTAAATGGAAGGGAAGTATTTTGGAAAGGTGGTATATCAGACTTCTTAACTACAAATTATAGAAATTGAGTTGATTTTAAGCTGAGGGAGAATTTATTAACAGATATTAAGTAGCTCTCAGAATCTCAGCATGGGCTACATCAGGCTAATAAGCTAGCAAGTGAATAACGATGTCCCTAATCACACTCTGGAATCAGTCTGATGGACACCTCACAGCTACTGCTTCCATCAGGTGCAACTTTCATAACCTTCATATTATTTTGGATAATGCTGCGAGAACATCTGGTATTGCTACCTCTTCAGATTGTATGCAGCTGCTGCCACCTTCTCAGGGATAAATGCTTCATAGCACTAGTTTCTTTGTGCCCCACTTCCTAACTCCTGGATCTGCCTCCTGAATCCTAGCTGTCAAAATTGGTGGGAAAATAGAATATGAAGATCATCATGTCTGAAAGTGTAAAATTCCGTAAAAGTAGGAAAGAGAAAATAAAATGGGAAACAAAACAAAAAATAGTCACTAGAGTAGTAAGGGCAATGCTATATGAGGAATACATCTTGGGCTGATCAACGAAAGATGATAAATTCTGGGAGGGGAGTATTCCAGGTCAAGTGACAGGCAAATGAAAGACTGATGCAACAATGACCCTGGCTCAAGGAGCAGAAACAAAAGCCCAGTAGTGGGCTGTGGTGAGTAGAGGAGAAAGTGGCAAAAGATGAGGTCAGAAAAGCAGGCAGGGACTCAATTAAGTTGATCTTTATAGGCTGCTATGTAACGGTGTCCTTCCAAAAATTCATATTTTGCATAATCCCAATGTGGCTATACTTAGAGAACTTTTAGAAGGTAGTTAACATTAAATCAGGTCATAAGGGTAGGATCCTAATCCCACCTGATTGGTGGCCTTTAAAAAGAGGAAGCGATAACTCTCCTTGCCTTCTCCTTGC
This sequence comes from Lynx rufus, assembly GCF_022079265.1. Classification (NCBI taxonomy): domain Eukaryota; kingdom Metazoa; phylum Chordata; class Mammalia; order Carnivora; family Felidae; genus Lynx; species Lynx rufus. The sequence goes on from NW_025814831.1 coordinate 39,567,771, forward strand.
CTCTCTCAATGTCACATGGATGGAATCATACAGGATGTAGCCTTTCCAGGTTGGCTTCCTAGTAACATGCATTTAAGTCTCCTCTATATCTTCATAGCTTGACAGTTCATTTAGTATGGAGTTATATTCCATTGTCTGGATGTATGACAGTTTATTTGTCCATTCACCTATTAAACACTGTGGTTGCTTCCAAGTTTTGGCAATTATGAAGCTACTATAAATACACTTGTGCATATTTATGTATGGTCATAGCTTTTCAATTCCTTTGCATATATACCAAGAAACTTGATTGTGAATCACAAAGTGTATGATTAGTTTTGTAAGCAACCGTTGAATTAAATTCTAAAGTCTGTACCATTTTGTATACGCACTAGTCATGAATGAGAATTCCTGTTGCTACCCATTCTTGCTGGCATTTGATGTTGTAGTTCAGATTTTGGCCATTCTAAAATATATGCATTAGTATCTCATTGTTTTAATTTGCATTTCTCTGATGACAAAGGATGTGGATCATCTTTTCATATGCTCATTTAACATTTGTATATTTTCCTTGGTTAGGTATCTGTTAAGATCTTGGACCATCTCTCACTGGATTTTGTTGTTTGTTTGTTTTTTTTTTTAAGTTGAATTTTAAGAATCCTTTGTATATTTTGCATAATGTCTTCAAGGAGCTTTATTCTTTTGCATTTTACAGTTAAATTTGTAATCCATTTTGAGTTAGTTTTCGTGAAGGATGCAAGGTCTGTTTATAGTTTTTTTTTGTTTGTTTGTTTTTGTTTTTTGCTCAAGGATGTCCAGTTATTTCAGCACCATTTGTTTAAAAGACTATCTTTGTTCAATTGTATTGCCTTTGCTCTTTTGCCAATATCAGCTGACGGTATTTATGACCTATTTCTGGCCTTATAATTCTTAAGGTTGGATAGTATCAGTCCTCCAACTTTGTTCCTCTCTTTCAGTATCATGTTGGCTATTTCGAGTCTTTTGTCTATTCACATAAACTTCAGAATCAGTTTGTTGTTATCCACAAAGTAAACTGCTAGGATTTCAACTGGGATTGCATTGAAGCTACACATCAAGGTGAGAGCAAAATCTTCTCAATATTAAGACTTCTTATTCATGAACATGGACCATCTCCCCATTTACTTAGTTCTTTTATTTCTTTCATCAGAGTTTTGTAGTTTCCTCATATAAATCTTCTACATATTTTGTTAGACTTGTAATTATTTCATTTTTGAAGAAACTCAATAGTGGGACAGAGAGAGGGAGACACAGAATCCTAAACAGGCTCCAGGCTCTGAGCTGTCCCACACAGAGCCCAATGTGGGGCTCAAACTTACGAGCAGTGAGATAATGACCTGAGCTGAAGTTGGATGCTTAACTGACTGAGCCACCCAGGCATCCTTAAATGTGTCTTTATAAAGTGAGTTTCTTGTAGACAACATAGAGCTGGGTCTTGTTTTCTGACCCACTCTGACAATTCCTGTATTTTATTTGGTTCATTTAGACCATTAACATTCAAAGTGATTATGGATATGATTTGGAGTAACACCTACCATATTTCTTGTTTTCTTTGCTCTTCCCCCTGTCAAAAATCACAAGATTCTTTTGATATTTAAAAAATGGTTTAGGGGCGCCTGGGTGGCTCAGTCGGTTGAGCGTCCGACTTCGGCTCGGGTCACGGTCTCGCAGTCCGTGAGTTCGAGCCCAGCGTCAGGCTCTGGGCTGATGGCTCAGAGCCTGGAGCCTGCTTCCGATTCTGTGTCTCCCTCTCTCTCTGCCCCTCCCCCGTTCATGCTCTGTGTCAAAAATAAATAAATGTTAAAAAAAAAATTAAAAAAAAAATGGTTTAATTCCTGGAGGCAAATGGGGAAATGGTTTAATCCCTGGAGGCAAATATCATAGCACTGTGAGGTACCCCCTATGACTGGATCTTTTTGGAGGTTTTAACTCTCAGAATTGTTCACACTGAGCCCCCATCAATTCATCCAGAATATCTGGACATCAGAACAAGTACAGCAGGAGAACATAAGTGATAATAAGACCACTGTATTATAATACTTCATCTAAGAGATAATGGAAGCCTGAATCAGAATAACTGTGGGATCAAGTTAGGGACAGCTTCAAGACATGGTGAATAAAGAACCTACAGAATGTGATGAATGACTGAATTGGTAACATGAGAAAAATCTATGAAACCAAAACAAGTTACGTATTTTTTTTCACTTATTTATTTTTTATAGACAGAGAGAGAGAACAAATGGGGGAGGGGCAGAGAGAGAAGGAGACATAGAATCTGAAGCAGGCTCCAGGCTCTGAGCTGTCAGCACAGAGCCCAACGCGGGGCTCGAACCCACAAACCACGAGATCATGACCTGAGCCGAAGTCAGATGTTCAACTGACTGAGCTACCCAGGCACCCCACAGGTTATGTATTTTAAAATACAATGGCAAGACAGGCACAGGATACAAATTCTCATTCTAAAAGGGAGAAATAAGGAAGAAGTGACAGATGTCAAGCAAGTCCAAAACTTAGCAGGGCAAACTACATTAGACCTAAAGACTCAAGAATAATCCTCTTTGATGTTCTGCTTCTGGACCCTCTGGGGCTTCCTGCTCTTGCAGAAATACTGAGGAGAACCTGTGCTCCCAGGTCTCTCTGCCTGGAGGGCCTGTCTGCACCACTTTGGTCAGCTCTGCCCCTATAGCTTTGGGAAGAGGTCAAATGGTCTGTTGAAAACAAGCTAACGGTTCCCCCATTTTGAAACCAAATAGGCAGCCCAGATAGTCTTTAATTCATATTCAGGTCATTCTTCCCCTATTTTGAAGAATAACAAACATTTGAAGCTAAATCACTCTATGATTCTGTCCTGTAAAATATAAGCAATCCCACAGCCTGTCATCATTTCTTCCCATTTCCTTCCTCTTCAGTTCAAAAAAGGCCATTGTCTTGCTGGGATGGCTAAGTCCATGGTTCACACATCCATACTAATCTCATGGATGGTTGACCATACCTTAGTGTTCTCTCAAACATGCCTTCTCCTTTTGCAGTATGGATAAGAATTGTCCAAATTTTTAAGATCTGGTACCTTTTTTTTTTTTTAACGTTTATTTATTGTTGAGATAGAGAGAGACAGAGCATGAATGGGGGAGGGTCAGAGAGAGGGAGACACAGAATCTGAAACAGGCTCCAGGCTCTGAGCTGTCAGCACAGAGCCCGACGCGGGGCTCAAACTCACGGACCGTGAGATCATGACCTGAGCCGAAGTCAGACGCTCAACCGACTGAGCCACCCAGGCGCCCCATGGTCTGGTACCTTTTTGCTTAAAATTGTTTTTTCAAGTCATTTCTGTCCTCTTGTATTTCACTGCAAACAACCAGGAGGTACACCATTCCTTCAACATTTTGTTTAGAAATCTCCTCAGGTAGATACACAATTTCATTGCTTCCAAGTTCCACCTTCCACAAAGCACTAGGACACAAACAATGCATCCAAGTTCTTTGCTACTTTATAACAAATACTGCCTTTCCTCTAGTTTCCAACAACATACTCATTTTTGTGTGAGAACTCATCAGAATGGACCTTACCATCCATATTTCTAAGTGCATGGCTTATAAACAACAGAAATTTATTTCTCACAGTTATAGAAGCTAAAATTTAAAGATCAGGGTGCCAGCACAGTCAACTTCTGGTGAAATCCCTGTTCCAGGTTGCAGACTGCCAACTTCTCATTGTATCTTCACATGGCAAAAAAGAGCAAAGTAGAAGCAAGCTCTCTCATGATTCGTATCCCATGGGCATTAATCCCATTCAAGATGAATATCCTCCCTAGTGACTTCATCTAATCCTAATTACCTCCCAAAGACCCCCATTTTCTAATATTTTTACACTGGGGCATAAGATTTCAATACGAATTTGGGTGATGTGGAGGAGAACAGAAACAGTACATCCATAAGAAGCAGCTATTACACAGGGTACTTTAACATTAGAAAAAAAAATGTATAAAGGTAATTCACCAGATTAACAGATGAAAGGAAAACTCCACATGGCCATTTAAATAGAAGTATCAAATAAAATACTTGCTTTGGAAAAAAATCTATCAGGAAACTAGGGATAATAAGGAATATTTTTAATCTCATAAGGTGTAACCAAAAGCAGCCTACATTAGATTCAAGAATATTAACTTTAAAATTAAGAAAACAAAGGTATACATTGATCATCACTTTTATTAGCATTTTAATACAGAATCTAACCAATAAGATAATGCCAAGTATGCAGCCATTTTGGAAGAAAGTTTAGCAGTTTCCTACAAAGCCAAACATGCCCTTATCATATGATCCAGCACACATATTCCTATATATTTACCCAACTGATCTGAAAACTTACGTCTACACAAAAATCTGCACACAAACGTCTACAGAAGTTTTTTCCTAAGTGCCAAAAGCTGAAATAACTAAGATGTCCTTCAATGGGTGAGTGAATTTTGGTATATCTATACAATGGAATATTTTATGACAATTAAAAATACTGAGCTGCCAAATCATACAAATACATGGATGGGCCTTAAATGCATATAGCCAAGTGAAAGAAGCCAATCTGAAAAGGCTATGTACATTATGATTACAATTATATGACATAATGAGAGAATTAAACAAAAAACCTGATAAACACATCAGTGGTTTCCAGTGGTTGAGGAGGAGGGAGTGCATCAGTTAGATGAAATGCAGGCAATTTTTTAGGTTGGTAAAACTATTCTGTAGGACACTGCAATGGTACACTGTGTGCTAGTCAAAGTCCAAAGAAATCACAGCACAAGAGAGTGAATCATAATACAAATATTAAAAAAATAATTTAGGAAGTAGGGAGTCTCAGGATGTAACTTAGATGTGACCAATCAATCCAATTACATGACAAATGTATGAAACTACTTCACTGAAAGGGGGGGGGATAAAAGGTTCTGACCTTAGTACCACTAAGAAAGAAATGGGCTCTGTCAAAATGAAGTTAAAAAAAAAAAAACTGCACATAAGTATGATATTCTAGTTAATAAAGTTATTTCTCATGGAGCTACAGGTTAATAATTCTGAACCCATTAGTCACGCACACTGGACCTAAACAATTAAACAAATGGATACAGAAGCCAGATTTCTCACTGTGACAGTGAAAAGTAACAAGATAAGCAAGGGAAGAATGTTAGATTTATCTATGCAGGAGTTAGAATTGGAGATCTCAGTATGAACTCATGTTCCACTTACTATACATATATGATTAAATAATTACAGATATGTTATATTCACAGGTTAGTACACACACATATTTCCCTGTTCTGTCAGCTGAGAGGGTCTAGAAGCAATGACTCTCAGTAGCAATGAGTACACCCAGTGCCTACATCCTGATTTCCAGTATCTTCTCCATTTTCCAATAAATATACAAAGTTAACTTGGAGAGGACTGCAGTGCCAAAAAAGTGCTAAAAAATAAAATATAGAATAAGAGTATGTCAAAGGACATAGGAACCAACTAGGAAACTCCCAATGTCTCAACTTGAAACAATATGAGCAACAAAATAAATTTAGTTTTGGATTATAAACCAAAATACAAGAATCCATAAATCTACAACAATGTAAATAAAGGACTGCATGAATAAATAAGTGGGGGATAATATATTTTCTGTGCAGAATTCCAAATAATTGATGTAAATATGTCACCCTAAAGGAAGACACGCATAACTCTACTTCATGGGCACACTACACATATGCACATGGTGACTTCTTTCCAAAGGGTACAGTAAGATACCACTCTCAGTATAAGACAATCAGGTGGGCGAAAAGGAGGTAAGGATATAAAAATTTAAACCACATAATCAACAAGATAAATACTACTTATATCAAATTTTATGATTTGATAATAGAGAATACACTTTCCCAGGGGCACAAAGCACATTCACAAAAGTTGATCATATATTCAATCACAAAGCAGACATCAGTAAGTTCCATAAAGGAGAAATATTACCAGCAACCCTCTCTGATCACGCTACTATAAAGTTAGAAATTATACATAGAAAGAGGGGGAAAAAGTTTATTATTTTGGAAATAAAAAACTTTAAAATTTATATTAAGCAACTCTTAGATGAAAGGGACACTAAACACAAAATTACAGAATTTCTTTTAAAATAATAAAAACATTAGTTGGCCATACTTTTGTGGGTCTAGTTCTGGGGTTTCTATTCTATTCCATTGGTCTGTGTGTCTGTTTTTGTGCCAATACCATGCTGTCTTGATGATTACAGCTTTGTAGTAGAGGCTAAATCTGGGATTGTGATGCCTCCTGCTTTGGTCTTCTTCTTCAAAGTTACTTTGGCTATTCGTGGCCTTCTGTGGTTCCATACAAATTTTAGGATTGCTTGCTCTAGCTTTGAGAAGAATGCTGGTGCAATTTTGATTGAGATTGCATTGAATGTGTAGATAGCTTTGGGTAGTATTGACATTTTAACAATATTTATTCTTCCAATCCATTAGCATATGTTTTCACTCTTATGTGGATCCTGAGAAACTTAACAGAAGTCCATGGGGGAAGGGAAGAAAAAAAAAAAAAGGTTAGAGAGGGACAGAGCCAAAGCATAAGAGACTTTTAAAAACTGAGAACAAACTGAGGGTAGATGGGGGGGGGGTGGGAGGGAGGAGAGGGTGGGTGATGGGTATTGAGGAGGGCACCTTTTGGGATGAGCACTGGGTGTTGTATGGAAACCAATTTGACAATAAATTTCATATTAAAAAATTGAAAAAAATAAATACATAAAAGTAAACTTAAAAAATGAATCAGGTTTTGGATGTGGATATTTATCAACTACATATGGATCCACTAAGGGCTCTGTAGAAAGTTTGAGTTTTGTCACTACAAATAAAAATTAATATAACATATTTGTATTTTACATTGTCATTAAAATTGTCCTTGGAGTAAAAAAATAAAATAAAATAATAAAAACACCACCTAGCAAATTCTGTGGAATATATTTAAGAGAGAAAAGAGAAAAGTTCACAGTCTGAAACACTTATCAATAAAAAGAATTAAAATAATCTAATTAAATTCTTATCTTAAAAAACAAGAAAGAAAAAAATGAAGTAAACCAAAGGAACACACAAAGAAGGAAACACTCAAGATAAAAGTAAAAACTAATAAGGTACAGGATAGGAAATCAGAAGATGTAACTAATAAAGCAAAATCTCTAACAAAAAAAAAAACACATGAGTCAATAGTTAACTTAATTCAGAAAAATATAGGCAGAAAATATAAATACAAAATATGAAATTGCAAGGGAAATAACCATTTAAATAGAAGAAATGCTTTAAAATAATAGGATAGTGCTTTAGAGAAATAAATTTGAAAATCTGTATGAAATGCATTTTTTTAGGGACTTACACTCTATGAAAATGATTCCATTAGTGATAGAAGAGGTAAACAGACCAATTTCCATAGAAGAAAAAAAGCAAATAAGAAATTGCTACACACAAAATAAACACCAGGCCCTGATGGTTTCATAGGGGAGTTCTGCAAAATATTTAATGACCAGATAGTACCAACATTCCACAATAAGTTCCAGAACACTGAAAATAAAGGAAAATGATCCAATTCTTTTTATGGAATAAGAACAAAGCTTTTAGCCAACAGAATCCAGCATGGTAATATGAAAACAATACTCCATGACCAAGTAAGATTTATTCCAAATGTAAAGTTGGCTCAATTTCAGTAAATAAGCTATTAAGACTTCATACTAATACTTCCAAACCACTTTGTTTCCATAAGTGGAGAAATTCTTTAACAAATTTTAAAACGTGTTTTTGGTAAAAATCACTCAACTAAACAGAACTCACCCTGTTCTTAAAATGAGTATTGAGAACATAAGTGGATATCCACAAAGTTCAGTACTATTTAAAATTTTCTAGAGGCCAATGCAATCAGATGAGAGAAAACACTATGAGGCATAAGAGTTGGGGGAAAAAAAAGAAATTTACTATTTGCAGACTATATAATCATATACCCAGATAGTCAATGACAAAGGTAACTCAAAAAACTCAGAACATAAAATTAACATGCAGACACCAAACATGCTTTCAGAAACACAAAAGGTAATCAGAGCATATAATGAAAAAGAAAGCCTTATTTATAATAGCAAAAAGGAAATAAAACACCTAGAAATAAATAGGAAATGTACTAAATTTATACACAGAAAACTTAACATTCCTGAGATATAATATTAGACTTGAACAAATGGAAAGACATTCTTACATCTTGAATAATGTGGCTCAACATCTTATAGATATCAGTTCTTCATAAGGTATAAATTTAATGCAACCCCCAAGAAAATATTAGTAAGCTTTTAATAGATTTAAACATGTTAATTCAAATTTTATGTGGAATATCCAGGAAATACTATAAAAGAGAGCTACTAGGAAACAAGCCCTGGCAGACATTACAACATACTATAACACCTTTATAGTTAAAATAGAGCAGTACTGGTACATGGGCATACAGGCAGTCCAGTGGGAAAAGATTAAAAGTCCAGATACACACCAAAGTGAATATTTTAATGTATGATGGAGGTAACATCTCACGTCACTGGGGCAAGAATTGATATTTTAATAACTGGCGCTGAGATAACTGATATTTGGATAAACATCAAAATTAGATCTATACCTCATTTCGTACAGAAAAATAAACTCCAAGTGGTTCAGGAATATAAATATTAAAAAAAAATGAAACCACAAAAGAACAAGAAAAAAAATGAATGAATTTTTATAAAATCTTGGAGGTGGGGAAAGGTCTTTCTAGCTGTAACTCAAGATCCAGAGAAAATGCAAAAACTGTTAAATTTGACTACATAAAAACTTAAAACTTCAGCAAGGCCAAAACAAAACACACCACAAAGTCATAAGACAGAATACTAGAGAAAAACACTTATATATCACAAATGAAGAGCCAATAACATTAATATGGAATTCTTAAAAAATTCTGGAGGAAAAAAAAAAACGGACCAAAATCCTGGTAGTAAAATGAATGAAAAACACGAAAAAACAATCCAAACATTTTTTAAAGCCCTTAAACACATGGAAAGGCATTCAATCTTACTTATATTAATAGAATGCAAATTAATACAATTCTGAGATATCATTTCTCACCAAGCAGATTGGTAAAAATTCAAAAAAACAACACACTATTTGCAAGGTTATGGAGAGACAAATTTGAAAACTTGTATGAAATAGTTTTTTTTTAATTTTTTGAGGAACATATAGTTTATGAAAATGACCCCATTAGTAATAGAAAGCTTAAATAAATTTCCATAGAAGAACAAAAAGCAAACAAGAAACTGCTGTACGTAAAACAAGCACCAGGCCCTGATTGGGGCCCCACAGGGGTAAAGTATGCCTTTACAGAAGAGAATGTAGCAACATTTAACCAAAAACAGTAAATGAGAAAAAGTTTATATTTGGGGGATCTAGATGAAGGATTTAAAGGAAACCTTTGTACTATTCTTGTAGAGTTTCTATAAACCTGATATTATGTCGAAATTAAAAATTAGAAAAAAAAAACATTGTTCTGGATGCTCTTGAAAATAGACTATAAGAGGGGCGCCTGGGTGGCTCAGTCAGTTAAGCGGCCGACTTCGGCTCAGGTCATGATCTCGCGGTCCGTGAGTTCGAGCCCCGCATCGGGCTCTGTGCTGACAGCTCAGAGCCTGCAGCCTGTTTCAGATTCTGTGTCTCCCTCTCTCTGACCCTCCCCTGTTCATGCTCTGTCTCTCCCTGTCTCAAAAATAAATAAAACATTAAAAAATTTTTTTTTAAAAATAGACTATAAGAAGAAAAGATACGCAGAAGGGAGAATTTGTTGTATTTCAACCAGGACAGTCACAGCAAAGATTATTTGATTCTGGATATATCTTGAAGATAGAACTGGTACTATTTCCTGATAGACTAGATGTAGGGTAAGAGAGATTGAGAGGAGTCAAGGATAATTCCAGTGTTTTTGGCTTGAGCACATGGAGTTGGCATCAACTGAAATGGGGAAGACATTGGTACAAATTTGGAGGTTAATTTCAGTTTGGGACAAATTAATTGTGAAATGTTTATTAGATATTTGGATGGGAATGTGCGTACCACACTTAACGCTTGCTATAGCTTGCACCTGCTCAGTACTCCATATATCTTGAGGCTTTGGTGTGTAGAAGAGCAGGGAAGACAAGGAAAAGAGGGAGACTTTGCCTTCCCAACCAACATAGTGAGGCCCACAATTTCAATACCACCTTCATCAAACATTCATCCTCTTGCTTCTATTTTTGGTTCTACACTGATTAACAGACTTCTTTGGGCAAACATTAGTAAAGCTTCTAGTCCTCACCCATTTTCATATAAACTGAGAGTGTAGAACTAAGGCCACTGCCCATTATTCCATTCCAGCAAACCAAGGTTGAATTAAGAATGCAGTGCTTTTACTTTGGAAGTGGCTTTAATTCTTTTAATCGTGAAAAGCCATTATGATTATAGAAGTGCCAACTGGGAAAGCTGACATTTTCAGTGTGTCTAAAGCTCAGACCTAATTATGCCAGCATAGGGTTGAATTTATCATTAATTAAAGCCTTTTAATCATCTTAAATTTTTCATATTATCTGTTTTCAGTGAAAATGTCTTTACTGTTCAGTGCATTTTTAAGTATGAATTACCTAAATAATATCTAAATCTACTGTGGCGTTATGTCCAAGTGCTCCACTATAAGTATATATCAGGCAGCCATTAAATACACAAGACTTCTTCAGTAGTTAAGAGAGTTAACAATGGACTATGGTTTATTTAAATGGAGAAACAAGAGGATAAATTCTTCCAAATAATGCCTAGTATGGTGATACAGACATGCCTGTCACTCTTGTAATCTGAAAGTATGACTTCTTTTAATGTCTTATATCTGGACCTTGATCTGTGAACACTAAGCATTATCACCTACCAAGAAAATGTTTCCATTTTTTTTTCCTGTCCCAATCTGCAATGGTTCTGGACTCCAAATTAACCTTTAATGGGGGAAAATGCCCTTAAGAAATCAATGTAGTAACTATTTCAGTTTTGAGCTGAATAAAGAAATTTTTTAATGTGGTATACATATTGCAAAGATGCATTCATAAGCCCATCTTTTGCTTTCCTAGTATATATCTGTTTATAATGTGTTTAAATGCTTGCTTGTTTCTGTCTTACATGTATATAATAAACACGTCAGAGTTCCCTCACCCTTGGAAATCTAGATATGACTGGCTCAGAGTACTGCCAATTCTCCATAATAACTAAAACCTTCTTCATGATTTCTGCTAACCCCTGAGGGTTTCATTTTTGCTATTGCTCTGACTTCAGCTTTTGCATACAATTGTGCAGCATATATTGAGGCTTTTCACCAAATTCCACAAGGACTCCATCTACTCTGAGCACAGACCTGGCACTACAAAGTAATTAGCTGCTGGACATATAAACCTATAGGGTTGAGTTCAGTGAGGAAGGAAGGGAGGGGAGGAGAGAGAGGTGGGAACAGAGAGAAGCTAATTGAGTCTATTTAGCAAAGTGGAATGAGCTTGGAGTTGGAGGCAATACAGGGTGGTAGGTAAATTCAGTGCAGTGAATGTAAAAGATAAAGCATCTGAAGAAAGAAGGAAGTAAGGAAGGGGGTCAGAGGGTCAGTGGAGAGGAGAGGGAAATAAATGGAGGAAGGGAGGTAGAAGGGAGAAAAGAAGGACAAAGAAAATCAAAGAGCAAGAAGAAAAAAAAAAAAAGGTATCATGAGGATTTGCATGCCAAAAAGGAAACCTGTCATATTATGTAAGTGGACAGAAAGCCACTACCAGGGAGGCTCAGGGGTCTCAACAATATGGGGTAAGACAGTGAGCTGCCTAGATCATCTGTGGGGCAGGATCTGCAATCAAAGCTAACTTCATATTTACGCAGAAAGTTTGTAATTCAGGTGTTTAACTTAACCATTTAGTAAATTCAATTGTTTCAATTCTGTATTCTCCATCCTGTTTGTTTTAAGATCCGATACCCTTAACTGGATACTATACATATCAAAAATATCCTACCAGTCACAAAACAGAAATTTAAATAGGACAAAGAAAACCTGAACCCATCTTACTAGGTAAAGTGGCAAGGCCAGTGATCTTATAGAATCTGAGTTCTCCATGACTGCTATACTAGCATAATGCATAATAAATGTAATTTTTTGAATAAAGCAGCCATCACATTATCCTCTCTGGACTAGACACAGGAATAACTACAGTAGAAGTCTAAAATCACATCTCCCCCATAGCACCCTGGTTTCTCTGTTGCCATGACAACTCCAGAGAGAATGAAATAAGGTTTCAAGATACCATCAAATTCATTGATTTTTTTTTAAATCAGGTTATGTATTTCATGAATAGCAAACCCTGAATGCTGAGTTAAAATTAAATTAGAATATATTGCTTGAATTATCTCATTATACATATTCAAGTAAGGGACTTGACAATCTAGAATTCAAAGGACCGTATCCCTAGAGTTGCTGAAATAAGTCTAGTATCCTCTTCATTATGTTTTTACAATGAACACTGAGTCATCTGAATGGGAAAGATGAAGAGACTCTACTGTCTGCAAAGACAATGAGCTGTCACTTCCTATCACCAGCTGCATTCCAGAAAGCAGGTGTTCCAATAACCAGGTATCACAGCTCAGTGTTTTTAAACATTATTTGAATGATAAACAGTATTCAAATATGGCAAAAAAAATACATAGTACAAATAGGAACAAATTCCAAGTAAACAGACTTGGGAAATAACAATTAATGGATAACAAATAAATACATTGAAGCATAAACGTGTGTAACTATTACTACCTGGTAGTTAAGGCCACCCTTGTTAGACTTAGAAGAAATCTGTGAAAAATAATTTTACTGAAAAACGTACTTCAGACTTAGAAATATATTTTATGTTCTCCATCAACCTATAAAAGCTTCAATAGTAACTGACTGACATTATTTTTGACTAAAGTTACCAATATCTGGCATGCCTAATGTCAATAATTTTTAATAGCTTAGAAAAACAACGTATACGTCCATTTCATTGAAAGATCTAATGGGGTTTGTTTTTTGTTTTTGTTAGGGTTGGGTCAATTTCCTCTAGGTCTACGCTCATTTGTTTGACAATCTCCTTACAGGTTAGGCATTGTGGGACTTATGACAAGTTAAAGGCTTTTAGCTGCCCCATTTCATAGCTGAGAATTTTACATCAGTGTGAAAGGAGGTCAGTTTGCAAGAAGCACTTAGAATTTAAGTGTGATGGCACGTAAGAGAAAAACATTGCCTGGTTCTTTATAAAATTATAATGAGTTTTTTTTTAACGAATTATATATTTATAGTTCAGGATGAATTTACAATGAGTAAGGGCTCTTTTATTTGGAGAAACACAACAATAGTAAATAAGTATCAATATCTGGAAACAATGTGGTTTGATGGTTTCCCTCACTGTTTACTCTAAGTTGTGAGCATGGCAAATTGTGTATAGCCAACTGTTAAAGAATTGTGTCTCCCCAAATTCATAAGTTGAAGTCCTAATCCCCCAGTACCTTAGAATGTGACTGTACTTGAAATACAGACCTTTAGAGTAGTAATTAAGGTTAAATGAAGTCACAAGGATTGGGCTTTATTCTGATTGGTGTCCTTTTAGGGACACAGCAAGAAAGTAGCTGTCTACAAGACAAGGACAGAGGCCTCAATAGAAACCAAATCTTCTGACATCTTGATATTGGACTTCCAGCCTCCAGAACCAGGAGAAAACAAATTTCCACTGTTTAAGCCACCCCATGTCTGGTATTTCATTATGGCAACCCTAGCAAACCAATATACCAATTCTGAGAAATTAAAATCAATTCAGATCATTTTATTTGGGGGAATTTTCTGTCTAAGGCATCTCAACTCAGAATCTATAAGCTTTCCTCTGCACTATTCCCCATCAATTTATACCAAGTTAGAGACAAATGAATTTATCTATCTTCAAAGGTAAGGACCAAGATCAAGAGCCTCTCTTCTGATTCCTTCTTCCTGGCATCTCTTGGATGGAGTCTAGACAATTGCTATGGTAAAGGAGCAGCCTAAACGACTTTGACCTTGGGAATCACTTTATAAAAAAGTTAAATGTGTGATGTTATTCTAAAGTTGGTAAAGCCCCTAAGGTTTGCAGAAAAGGGGAGGTGGGGCCAAGAGACGTTGCTGTTTAGATACTCTACTTAGGGTAATAGCCCATGAGTTGCTGTGTCGTTCATCATTTTACAGTTATTCTAGAAAAAGTGAATGGATAGGATGCACATCATACTTATATGGAGACTTTAACTGAAAATGTCACAGAATGTTTAACAAAAAAAGGACAGGAATACAAAGGAAACAGTAAAGGAGATGGAGGAAATTGTAAAGGGAATACAAGCACATTATTTCTCTACTGAAAATCTAGATGGAGAGAACTTGTGAACATAAAAACCCTAGAAACTACCTCCATCATCTCTAATTTCTGCCAGTTTGTGTAGAGGGACCACTCCTCCCATCTGGGGCATTTTAGTCCTAGGTTATACAGAGATATTGTCAATAAGCCACCTTTCCACTGGACCACATGTGATTGTCTCTCCATAATTCTGATCAGCTCAATACTTCTGAAGTATTAATTCAGAAATTTTCTAAATTACCACTCTCCTGTTTTACTCCAAAGTCAAGTCAAAAAGATATTCAGGAAATGATGTGCTTTAGACTCAAAATGCCCTCCAAACCTAAAGTAAATGAGGACACTGATGGTCACAAGAAGTGACTGGTTCCAGATGCATTCTCTCCCGCAAACGCAGAGTTGTTCATGGTCATGGTTTCCACCTCCCACCAGCCCAATGATGCACTAGCCAACTGCCAGGACTACAGAGGTTGGCATCACAACTGCTGGTCTCCACAGCTGTTACTTCTGAGGGAGAAGCGGACATATGGAAAGTAGGGTGAAGGAATAATTCAGGAAGCATGAAAGATGCAGTGAATTAAATAGCCTTTTATTTGGTAGTATACTTAGCTGGGCACGAATTTCATCCGTTTAGAAATCACGTGCACTCCATGTTTTAGCTTTTAGGCTAAAGGGAAGCAAACACTCACCAGTATTCAATTACTATGGCAACATTTCTACCTCTCAGTTAGAACCCTGATTTAGGACATTTTGTGCATTCGTCAGTGCCTACCCTGTGCAGAGAGCCTCCTGAGCAACAATTTTCAGCCTTGCTAGCCTAACTCCCATAGCTGTCATATTACTTTAGTTCAACAGACATCCAGTGTGTGTCTACCAAATATCCGGGCTGTATTCTAGGGATTCAAAGATGAATGCCGTAAGACCATGGAATGCTTACAGCCAGCCAACACTCGTCCCTGGAACTACACTGTAAAAGTCTCTCTCTCTGCAGTGCTTTTTCAAGATGTCTCATAAGTCATTCTCATCTTCTGTCTCTTCTCCACTTCATTAGGGAGGGAATTTTAATGCACATTAAAATTTCCAACGATAGAGTCTATACTTAGTAGTTGTATCTTAAATAACTATTTTGAAGTACTGAATCACAAGTCCCCCATTAATATTTAGGAAAAAGCCTAGCCATGACATACTTATATGAAACCTAGCCATAAACCAATGGCCCACACATGAATGAGTAAAGTGAATAAACTGACATACTCACGAATCATCTTTAGGTAGATCAATTCCTAGACACATGGCTCCTCCTATCTATGTTGGCTCCTCTTGGCTTCAGTGTCAGAGAGTCAGTGAATTGTGGGCTTGTCCATAAATTGGGAGAGGTTGGTGGAGAATTCCATCTTCTTAGAGCCAATGAACCTCGTGCACAGATTTAGAGAAAGACAGAATCTTTGGCTCTTCTCCCTAGCCTCATTGTGCTACTCTGTCAAAGGACATAGTAAAACATGAACTATCCTAAAACAATGAAAACGGTGTGTTGCCTACAAATAGCCACAGTCTCAGAAATATACTGTATTGGCATCTTTTGAACCACGAAGACGTAAGATTGAAAAGGTAGCTGTTATTTTAACCCTGCTATTAACAATGACAACAAAATCCTTATTATTAAGTCCCTGCACTTTGTGGCTGGTCACTCACCTCTCATCATCATCATTCAGATTGTCTGGTACTGATCAAATAAATCAATCCATTCATCACCAAGTGAAGAAGCACCCTAGACTTGATCTCCAGATCTGTTCACAGTGTCTCCCAATCCCTCCATCTTTGCATCTCATCCAAGAATGAGAGGAGAAAAAGTTTGGGTGGGATCTCAAGCTAGTGAAAGATGACTCTCCCTAGACTACCACTGGTTGCTAAGAAACTGCTAAACTCCCTGTTTCAGTTGAAGGCCCTTCTCAATGTGGCCCTCACCTGCTACATCATCTTCTCCCACCTCCCCTTTACCAGAAATCATTTTCCCCCATATGGCTAAGGCACTAACCTTGGTCAACTCTGCTGATAACATTTACCGTACATGAAAGTTTTCCCCACTCCTTTGCACTGGTTCCTACAATACCTATTCTCTGAGGATCACGAAAATTCTCATCTCCCACTGACAGGTCACAGTGCTGTGTCCAGCTCAGCTCTGAGCTCTTATGGTATCTCCACTCTCTGGGTGACTCTTTTGACAAACAAATCATCCTGCCTGTGACACTTCTTGTCTCAAAGCTGGACAGTTGTTTGTTGTTGTATTTATTCTGAATGCCTTGCCTTCTAAAACGCACAGATCCTGGTTCTCCTAAATTAGACCACAGAAAGCTTGTGTGAGTGCAGAAATAAAAATGTTTTTAAAAATATATTATCTTGAAATAAGCAAGAACTACCACCTGAATCCTGAAATAAGAAATCAAATATTTTTATCCTTCGCAGAATCACAGGAATAGAGGAGTTAAGTCTTCTATATTCTGTTGCTTTTTCTGTACTTATCCACCCAACACTGGATTTCTTTATAGATATATTTATGACATTTTTATGTCTCCCCATTAAGGTTATAAATCTCCTTAATATCAGTCTATGAAATATCTTATTTCTTTAGAATATTCAGAGTGATGCACAGTAACTGTTCAATAACTATTAACCCCAGTCAAATGATTAAACTATGAAATCTGAGTTGCCCTATTTTTAAAACAGAAAATCATATGTAGCTTTTAATAACAGCAAGAATTTTCCTCAATGATACCAAGATTAGTCTGGCACATGACTGGCATTCACTGGAAGGAAAGGAGGGAGGGAAAGTGGAGGGAAGGAAAGAGGAAGGAGAGGATGCTATGGCTTGTAGCTTATGGTGCAGAATATAAACTGAATGTTAATGCTATTAAGCACTGTTATCAGGTACAGGTACAAACAGGATACACAACATTTCCACTGTTAAGAAATATAATTCTAACTCTTTGCTTCCTGTGTATATTCGATATTTATTAAGATATATGTCATCTTTCTCCCCTCCCCCATCTACGTAGATATCAGCAAAATTATTTTCCTTTTACCTACAGTAGCAGAAACATTATTCAAAGTAACCACATTTTACTACCAGCAGGAGCAACATTTAACAAGTAACATTTTGCCTTAGAAAAAGAATCAACAAAAATGCCAAATTACTGAATAGTTGATGTAAATTATTAGAAGCCAAAAAACATGCTGAAAATTTGTAACTGTGCCCAGAGCTACATTTAAGCAAAAGAATCATTACTTCTACTTTGAAGAAAAAGCTTCTAAATCAGAAAAGCAAAGAAAGTCAGCTGAACCTTTCTCTGAATTATTTGGCAAAAAGCACATTTAGTAATATTTTATACACAAACGATGCCACTTTTCCAAGGTGCTCAAAATATTTTGCAAACAACCAGTCAGCTTCAGAGTATCATGATTAAACCAAAAGCAGTGTTCATGCCTTTGCACAGGAATAAAACTCAATGCTCATAGTAATTGAATTATGTAGAAAGTCATTCAGATCCCTTCTCACCCCTAACCACCCCCATCTATTCTCCTATAGGTCTGCCTGTTCCCAGATCCTGCACTAAAATAGAAACTGGTTTTCCTATCTGGGACTTTCTGTAAAAGGTAAAGAGCAAACCTAGGCATGTCTGGCTGTCACTCAGGAATAGATCGATTCAAAAGGTGATTAAGGACATTTTCAGCTGGAGCAAACTACAGCTGGCTTTACAGATAACAATTACTCACTGATAATTGTGGTGTTTGAAAATTACTACTGTTTCCAGGGACGTCCACAATTCCTCATAGCTTTCCGGGGCTCAGAAGAAATGACTGGCAGCCTCTTTTCTACAACATGACAAATCAGAGCTTTCACAAACTCAATCAAAATTGATTTCTGATGGCAAATAAGCATCTAAAAAGATGCTACACATCACATGTTGTCAGAGAAATGCAAATTAAAACCATGAGATACTATACTCCTATCATCCAAATTCCAGAGCACTGACACCACCAAAGGCTGGTGAGGGTGTGGAGCAAGAGGAACGCTCTATATGGTTGGCGGGATGCACAACGGTCCAGCCACTTTGGAAGAAAGTTTGACAGCATCTTAAAAACTAAACATAGTTTCATCAAAGTTTCTCTTTATTTGTTTAATCTCTACACTCAATATGGGGCTCGAACTCAGGACCCTGAGATCAAGAGTCACATGCTCTTATGACTGAGCCATCCAGGAACCCCAAAACTAAACATATTTTTATATAATCCAGTAATCATGCTCCTTGTTATTTACCCAACAGAGCTAAAGACTTATGTTTGCATGAAAACCTGCACATGGATGTTTGTAGTTTTATTCATAACTTCCAAAACTTGGAAGCAACCAAGGCATCTTTCAGTAGGTGAATGAATAATCTGTGGTACATTCAGGAAATAGAATGTTATTCAGCTGAAAAGAAATGAGCTATCAAGCTACGAAAAGGTAGAGAAATCTTAAATGCATATTACTGATAGAACACAGTCTTTAAAAGTTACACACCATAAGATTCCAACTATCTGACATCCTCGAAAAGGCAAAACTATGACGACAGTAAGAAGATCAAGGGTTGGCAAGGGTTAGTGAGAAAAGGATGAATAGGTGGAACACAGAGGATTTTTAGGGCACTGAAACTACTCTGTATGGTACTATAATGGTGGATACATATAATTACACATTTGTCCAAACACAAAGAATATACACCACCAGGAACGAACCCCAATATAAAGTATGGATCCTGGGTGATAATGATGCATCAACGTAGGTTTTGTCAGTTGACAAATATAACACTCCGGTGAGTGATGCTGATAATGGGGGGAGGCTATGTATATTGGGGGCTAAGAAGTATATAGGAAATTTCTTTATCTTCCCAATTTTCCTTAGTGTATAAGAATGCAACTGATTTCTGTACATTAAGTTTGTACCCTGCAACTTTGCTGAATTCATGTATCAGTTCTAGCAGACTTTTGGTGGAGTCTATCCAGTTTTCCATGTATAATATCATGTGATCTGCAAAAAGTGAAAGCTTGACTTCATCTTTGCCAATTTTGATGCCTTTGATTTCCTTTTGTTGTCTGATTGCTGATGCTAGAACTTCCAACACTATGTTAAACAACAGCGGTGAGAGTGGACATCCCTGTCGTGTTCCCGATCTCAGGGGGAAAGCTCTCAGTTTTTCCCCATTGAGGATGATGTTAGCTGTGGGCTTTTCATAAATGGCTTTTATGATCTTTAAGTATGTTCCTTCTATCCCGACTTTCTCAAGGGTTTTTATTAAGAAAGGATGCTGAATTTTGTCAAATGTTTTTTCTGCATCGATTGACAGGATCATATGGTTCTTATCTTTTCTTTTCTTAATGTGATGTATCACAGATTGATTTGTGAATATCGAACCAGCCCTGCAGCCCAGGAATGAATCCCACTTGATCATGGTGAATAATTCTTTTTATATGCTGTTGAATTCGATTTGCTAGCATCTTGTTGAGAATTTTTGCATCCGTATTCATCAGGGATATTGGCCTGTAGTTCCCTTTTTTGCTGGATCTCTGTCTGGTTTGGGAATCAAAGTAAAAGCCAGTAAAGCTGGCTTCATAGCTTCTGCACGGCAAAGGAAACAATCAACAAAACTAAAAGGCAACCCGTGGAATGGGAAAAGATATTTGCAAATGACATATCGGACAAAGGGCTAGTATCCAAAATCTATAAAGAACTTACCAAACTCCACACCTGAAAAACAAATAATCCAGTGAAGAAATGGACAGAAGACATGAATAGACACTTTTCTAAAGAAGACATCCAGATGGCCAACAGGCACATGACAAGATGCTCAACGTCACTCCTCATCAGGGAAATACAAATCAAAACCACACTGAGATACCACCTCACACCAGTCAGAGTGGCTAAAATGAACAAATCAGGAGACTATAGATGCTGGAGAGGATGTGGAGAAAATGGAACACTCTTGCGCTGTTGGTGGGAATGCAAACTGGTAGAGCCACTCTAGAAAACAGTGTGGAGGTTCCTCAAAAAGTTAGAAATAGATCTACCCTATGACCCAGCAATAGCACTGCTAGGAATTTACCCAAGGGATACAAGAGTGCTGATGACAGGTGCCCTTTGTACCCCAATGTTTTTGGGGTTTTTTAATTGTTGAGAGACAGAGACAGAGCATGAGCGGGGGAGGGGCAGAGAGAGAGGGAGACACAGAATTGGAAGAAGACTCCAGGCTCTGCGCTGTCAGACAGGGCCCAATGCGGGGCTCAAACCCACTAACTGTGAGATCATGACCTGAGCTGAAGTCAGACGTTCAATCGATTGAACCACCCAGGCGCCCCTGTACCCCAATGTTTATAGCAGCACTTTCAACAATAGCCAAATTATGGAAAGAGCCTAAATGTCCATCAACTGACGAATGGATAAAGAAGATGTGGCTTAGATATACAATGGAATACTATTTGGCAATGAGAAAGAATGAAATCTGGCCACTTGCAGCAACGTGGATGGAACTGGAGACTGTTATGCTAAGTGAAATAAGTCAGGCAGAGAAAGACAGATACCATATGTTTTCATTCATATGTGGATCCTGAGAAACTCACCAGAAGACCAAGGGGGAGGGCGGCGGAGGGGGAAGTTACAGAGAGGGTAGGAGGCAAACCATAAGAGACTCTTAAATACTGAGAACAAATGAGTGTTGATGGGGGGTGGGGAAGAGGGGAAAGTGGGTGATGGGCATTGAGGAGGGCACCTGTTGGGATGAGCACTGGGTATTGTATGGAAACCAATTTGACAATAAATTACATATAAAAAATAAAATGTAACTCTAATGCTTACTAAAATAAATACATAAATACATAAATAAATACATAGATAAATAAAATTAATCCTTAACCCACCATCTTCATAGAAGCTACTGAGGACACTGGCCATAGGAAAGCACCTACTCCTTCCCCTACAAATATCCACACACATCCTTGTTCCTGGTTTCTGCAATACTCCCCCTTATAATATAAAAGCACTGTAGCTCACTCTTTTGGGTCATTCATATGATCTGCTCTTTCCTAGTGCTCCCCCAAAGACAACCCATGATTGCTTTACCACCTGATACCCCTAGACCAGATCCTTTCACTATTCCTCCCACCTAAAACTCATGAAATCAAAACTATGATTTGGAATGCAACATTCAATGCTGCCTTTATTATTCCCAGCTTCCAGCACTCTTGCTATCCCTTATCTCCTGAAATCCTTACCACTTTTTCAGAATTTGTATTTAGTGTTTTGGGGTATTTTCATACTTTAGTATTTGATACATGAATTCATGAATTTAAGATCCTGCATCTAAAGTTCTAAGAGAATCATGCCATTATAAATAGGGTCAATTATATACCTAAGCAGAAAGATTAGTTCAATTTCCACAGTGGATAAACTTCAGACTTTTATTCTCCCAATAATCAAGCTAGTACTCTAGATCAGATCTACTTTAGGATGTAGATAAGAGGTAGCTAAACTGTAGTTCTAAAACCCTAACCCTTATCTCTTAGCCTCACTCTGCATAGGAAATTTTCCAATCGCATTTCTAATTATTAGAATCATACCGTTGTTATTTAATGTAATATCCTATGCTTATCTACCTTTTGCACTACTGTATTGTCTTGAAATTTTCAGAATTCCTGTTTCTCTGACTCCCTCCCTTCCTCTCTTGATTAAGCTCCCAAAGGCAAACACAATGTGTTCTTCTCACCTCCCAAGGCCTACAGCAATGCCTGGGATATGGTGAACGCTCAATTGATGTGTGTGGACAAACCCATTCAATGTGTGAATGAAAGAATTAATAGCATATTCAAGAGCATATTCACTAAACATGTCAACTCCCTTTTACCTTTTTTCTATGTGTGTGCATTTGCAACTACTGCCAATACATTTCAAACATACAGGGTGAAACAATGTAGATAATAGTAAAGGTGAAGTATTGTCCATGTAGACTTGGCTGGGATCTCAACAGAGCTTCTCCTTGGAACACGTCTCTAAAATCTAAAGTGAGGGCACCTGGGTGACTCAGTCAGTTAAGCATCCAACTCTTAATTTCGGCTCAGGTCATGATCTCACATTTGGTGAGACTGATCCCGCGATGAGCTCTATGGTGACAGCTTGGGATATTATCTCTCCTCTGCCCCTCCCCAACTAACACTCTCTTACATGTGCTCTCTCTCTAAAAATAAATAAACTTTAAAAATCCAAAGTGAAGAGGGCAGGGCATGGACTGAATTGTGTCCCAACAAAAATTAATATCTTTGTCCAAACCTCCAGTATTTTAGAATGTAATTGTATCTGGAGGTAGGGTCTTTAAAGAGGCAATTAAGTTAAAATGAGGTGATTAGAGTAAGCCCTAATCCCATATGACTACTGTCTTTACAAGAGGAAATTTGGATACACATAACAGGCAGAGTTAAGACTGTGTGAAGACAGCCATATACAAGCCAAGGAGAAAAGCCTCAGAAGGAACCAAACTGACACCTTGGACTTCTGGCTTTCAAAATTGTAAATAAATTTGTTTTCCTTCCCTTCCCCTAATGTTCATCTGTTGAGTTTCTCAAATTCCACATATGAGTGATTTCATGTGATATCTCTCTCTAACTTATTTTGCTTAGCATAATACGTTCCAGTTCCATCCATGTTGTTGCAAATGGCAAGATCTCAATTTTCATCACTGAGTGGTATTCCATTGTGTGTGTGTGTGTGTGTGTGTATACACATATACATACATATATATATATATACACACACACACACACTATATCATATTTATCCATTATATACACTATATACACATATACATACATATATATACACACACTATATCATCTTTATCCATTCATCAGTCGATGGACATTTGGGCTCTTTCCATAATTTGGCTATTGTTGATAGTGGTACTATAAACACTGGGAGGCAAACCATAAGAGACTTTCAAATACAGAGATCAAACTGAGGGTTGCTGGGGAGTGGGGCGGGGAAGGTTCGGGGGGGTGGGGGCTGCATTAAATAAGTGACAGGCATTAAGGAGAGCACTTTTCAGGATGAGCTCTGGGTGTCCTATGTAAGAGTTGAATCACTGGGTTCTACTCCTGAAGCAAAAACTACACTGTATGTTAACTAACTTGAAAAAAAAATTCTGTCATGTAAGCTACCCAGTCTGCACTGCTTTTTTATGGCAGCCCAAGCAAATTAATAAGCAGGGCATGGGCTGCTTTAGAAGGCATAGGTGCTTCATACAGTGAGGCATTTTTCATAGAAGATATGAAGGAAACCATCATGGTTGTCTATAATATGCCTGGGTGCAGTGCTGGGTTGTTCATGAGAATTACCCTTTTAGCTCCTCACAAAACCATATAAGGTCATATTATTAACCCAGTTTTTAAAATAAGTGAGTTCGATAGATTGAGAGGCTTTCTAAGGATATTTGGCTGATTTACTTCAGAAACAGTTTCAATAATGCCTAGGTGACTTCAAAGTCCATATTCTTTTTTTTAAAACATGTTTATTGTCTGCACATACATATAAATTCACCACATAAGATGCTATTCTCTCATTTCCCCATCTTCTTCCTCTTCAACACCCCTGAATTAAAGAACATTACACCTTATTAAAACTTCACCCAAATGACCAGACAATGCTCCATCTGTATATTCTTCTGTGTTTGCAAGCTGCATGTTCATATAGCCATCTGCAGATACCAGATAGCTTTTGTACTCCATTCCCTACTTGAGTTTCACCATCACTGGCTTTCCTGTTAATCCATTCAGGAAAGATTTGGGATTGAGGGGCAAATTCATCTCGACTACAAGCAAATGCTGCAGGCCACTCAGCACCGACCCAGCTGTTGTCCGTCCCTCCTGACTGGAGTAGCTATGCCTGAGCGCAAATCTCAGCACTTCCAGGGTGAAGATAAATGTCCATATTCTTTTTTGAACAAAGTCTATGTTCTTTACAACTCCTCCAGAATAAAAGGGCTCTGATGGCTGAAGGTCTGGGACAAAGATGTTCCTACGTCCACAGGCAGGAGAACATCCCCACGCACAATCTGGAGGTAGACTGGAGGTAGCTGATATTTTTTAAATGACATCTCTACAATTATAGTATGTGCCAGAATAGAAGATGCAAGTTTTCACACACAAAAAAATAGAAAACATAAAGAAAAATAGGTGGAGGAGGGAGAGATGGAAAAATCCAAAAGTAACTTTGCATCAATTGAAGGTAAAAAACCTAGAACCAAAGCACCCAAGATTCAGCGTCTTGTTACTCCATGTGTCCTCCAAAACAAACGTCGGCCTACTGCTTGGAAGAAGCAGTGCACTAAGAAAAGCAAGGAAGAGGCTGCAGAATATACTAAACCTGTGGCCAACAGACTGAAGGAGGCCAAAGAAAAACGCCGGGAACAGATTGCCAAGAGACAGACGCTGTCTTCTCTGAGAGCTTCTGAGTTCAGACAGAAAGGAGATTTTTCTAAGAGTAACAAATAAATAAGATCAGACATCAAAAAAAAAAAAAAACCTTATTTCTGCAGTGCATTACTAGTATTTGTTTTTAATAGAACTGCATGTATGGTATGAAATTTCATTTACCAGTAATGTGTGTTTTGTTGTCTAATATTACCTGATACACAGTGAATATATTTTTTCACTGTGATTATCTATTTTCCAGGATTAGAATGCTAATATCCAAAAATATCATAGTATCATATCCAGAATATACTATTTTGCACCTGGACTCCACTATGTAGTACAACATATAAATAATATATTTCCTTTAAATGTATTTTTATGATAGCATATCATGGATTATACTTTTTCCCCCAAATTATCTCTGAAAATTTGAGATATATCTTATATATCTCTGTGTCCTACATATAATATGAAAAGTGACATTAGGGAATTTTTAAGTTAAAAGTCATTTAAATTCCCTACCCCTTTCATTTGTACATACTAGATGTGCAGAGATTAGGTTCAATTTAGCAAACATTTACTGAGCACTAGAGAAATGATGATGACTAAGACAGAGTTGCTAGCTGTAAAGAGCTTACTTCCGGCCAAAGTAAAACATGAAGAGCAAACTATTTTTCCTTGTATTTGGATTTACAAGGTACAAAATAAAGTATCCTTCTTTATACTTAACCCCCCAAAGTGTCTACCAACCAGTTTTCCTGTTTCCTTATAGTCTCACCAATTACCAATTCTAATAATTTTATTGTTATATTGAGTCAAGATCCATGATTTCTAAGGCAAATTTTGAATCTATTGGGACATTCTCATTCTTGCCAATTGCTCTCTCTAGATAATACTACAACAGAAATTTCAAGTATGTGGATTTTTTCTTTTAGAATATTTAAGATAAATTTCAGAGGGGCTGAATTGCTGAGTCAGTTTTTACTCTAAGAATATTGTTATTTATAAAACCACGATGCCAACATCCATTGCAACTGGAGTATAATGGTTAAAAAAATTCACTGCATATTTTCTAGTAATGAGGTTTATCTATGAAAAAAATGTTTTGGAATTGAATGAGATTTTAAATGTACCTTAAATTTTGTTCAAATTTTAGATCTCTGTAACTTATATACAATAAACTCTCCTGTATTCTAATTTGCACTGTTTTCTGAAATTAAATGTTTATGTCATATGCTGATTTATCTGTTACAGTCTTAAGATTTTTTTCGTAAAATTAAACACAGAATAATTATTTATTAATCAAATAGTCCCACTACCATTTGGCTTATAGATTCTTAAAGGATTATTGTGTTAATGGTACATTTAAACAGGTTTTGAACAACCAAAGAAACCAGAATCCTGATAATATTTTTATTTTTTTAATGTTTTTATTCATTTTTGAGACAGAGAGAGACAGAGCATGAGCAGGGGAGGGACAGAGAGAGAGGGAGACACAGAATCTGAAGCAGGCTCCAGGCTCTGAGCTGTCGGCACAGAGCCCAACGCGGGGCTCGAACTCACAGAGTATGAGATCATGACCTGAGCTAAAGTAGGATGCTTAACTGACTGAGCCACCCAGGCGCCCTGAGAATATTTAATACTTTCCACAAAGATTTGGGGTGGGGGGAGTTTAATGGCTATGGCAACAAAAGCCATTAATACCAGCTATCCACTCACCAAAGAGGCATGATTTGCTTTCAAAGTGATTGTAGTAGCCAAGTTTAAAGTAAGTCAGAAATAGATAGATAAATAAATAAAAACAACCATCTGTTAAAAATTTCTGTACTTTTGTCTTTTCTCGCCATCTACTTTCTCTGTGTGAGTAGTTTAACGGGATTAATGTGAACATCTGAACATGCTGTTTTGCACCAAGCTCACTTAGCCTTTCTTCAAGTCCTTGACCCAGATAAAGAAAGATATGATTTCCAAATTCAAAGAAAGCTTCAATTGGAGGGGAGGAGAAAAATGCTACCTCAGCTCAAAGTCTGATTTTTCTGCTGTCCTACAGTTGTAATTGTAAAATAGAGCTTCACTTAAAAATATCTCCCTTTGTTCATGTGGGAAGGGACCTTGAGATGTCATTTACCACCACAGACCACATGTTATGAGCCAAAACTCAAAACAATAGCCTAACCAAAGACTTTCTTTCCCTTATTTGTCAATGTATTTATAATGACCTTGTAAGTGCTCGAACGTCACATGAATATATACACAAAATCAATTGCCTAAGTTTCATTCATCTCTTGGTCCCTGGGCAATCTCATCTAGTGTCAAGGCATGGACAGGATTTATGTGCTGTCCACCCCCCGCCCCACTTGTTTTCAGATCTTCTCTCTTTAATTTAGTCTATTTATCCAAGTGCCCATAAACCTCTCTCTCAATACACATTTTACAGGTATTCTAAACTCCACATATCCAAAACTGAAATCATCTTTCCTTCCAAACCCATTTTTCCACCTCTCCTCCTCACCCCATGAACAATACCACATCACTCATTACCCAAAACAGAAAGCTCAGAGTTCACACAGGTCACTTTCTCCCTTTCCAACAGTCACCGAATCCTGTCAATCCTACCTGAAAAGAAAATATCTCTTGTGCTTTTCCTTGTCTTCATTCTCACCACTGCTGCCTTAGTGCACATCCTCCAACTTCCTGAGCAAATTATTATGTTTTTAGTTTTTCTTTGTTATTTTAAATTTATTTTTTAATTTATATCCAAGTTAGTTAGCATAGAGTACAACAATGATTTCAGGAATAGATTCCTTAATGCTCCTTACCCACTTGGCCCATTCCCCCTCCCACAACCTCTCCAGTGACCCTCTGTTCTCTATATTTAAGAGTCTCTTACGTTTTGTCCCCTCCCTGTTTTTATATTATTTTTGCTTCCCTTCCCTTATGATCATCTGCTTTGTATCTTAAATTCCTTATATGAGTTGAAGTCATATGATATTTGTCTTTCTCTAATTTCGCTTAGCATAATACCCTCTAGTTCCATCCGTGTAGTTGCAAATGCAAGATTTCATTCTTTCTGATTGCTGAGTAATACTCCATTGTATATACATACCACATCTTCTTTACCCATTCATCCACTGATGGACATTTGGGCTCTTTCCATACTTTGGCTATTGTCGATAGTGCTGCTATAAACATTGGGGTGTATGTGCCCCTTCGAAACAGCATACCTGTATCCCTTGGATAAATACCTACTAGTGCAATTGCTGGGTCATAGGGTAGTTCTATTTTTAGTTTTTTGAGGAACCTCCATACTGTTTTCCAGAGTGGCTGTACCAGTTTGCATTCTCACCAGCAGTGCAAAAGAGATCCTCTTTCTCCACATCCTCACCAACATCTGTTGTTGCCTGAGTTGTTAATGTTAGCCATTCTGACAGGTGTGAGGTGGTATCTCATTGTGGTTTTGATTTGTATTTCCCTAATGATGAGTGATGTGGAGCATTTTTTCATGTGTCGGTTGGCCATCTGGATGTCTTCTTTGGAGAAGTATCTATTCATGTCTTTTGCCCATTTCTTCACTGGATTGTTTTTTGGGTTTCCTGAGCAAATTATTGAAGTTCTTTCCTTGTTGGTCTTTTGCTTCCAGTGTTCATCACCATCCACTTGCTCCCCCCCCCCACCAATACGTCACCTCTCAGCATACTCCTTATCTTGGTCAGAGATACACATCTCATCATGTGACCACTACTCTTTATGATCTTATTTTAAATATTTGAGTTTTCTGCTGTAACTGAAATAGTCATGAATGAAACTCAAGTTCACTACTACAACAGGGCAAAATGAGAAATTTTGGATTGTTTAAAAAAAAAACAGTTGCCAGGCTGACTTTTTCCCCCAACACAGGATTTCTAGGATTGAAAACTGCCAAACAGCTTTGTGATCCAGCTTGTAACATGCCCCATGCTCTGCTCTATCCTCCATATAGACTGTGACCCCAGCCATGGGACACACAGAAGATAAAATATACACAAACTTCAAAGGCTGCAAATAGACTGCAAACAGCTACAACATACAGTTGTTTAAAGAAACTGACAGATCCTTCAAGTCCTCCTAAACTGTTATCAATAATATTCAATGATTCTTTTTCCTTTGAGATGCTCTGAGCTCTATAAAAAGAGCAACTCTTTGAATACATAAACAGAACTCACAGAAAGAGTGAACACAAGAATGATCTCCATCCCTTTCTCACAGCTACAGACAATTCCTTCCGTATCCAAAACCAGGGGCATGGGAAGGATTCCTTTATTTATAGATGCATAAGCTCTTTCAATAGTATTTTTAAGCTATATTGAACCAGACAGTATGCTATGGGAACCCACTGGTGCCAGGGAAAGCCCCTCATTATTCCAGGGGTTTCTGAGGGCAGTGACTGCACCCAGCATGAGGATCAGTACCAAGACAGTATTCAATAAATGTTCAGTGAATATTAGAGGAAAAGTGTCGCCAAATGGTGAGATGGTGTTGAAAAAGAGGCATGTGCCAACTGCTGCAGAGAAGACCTGGTACCAACTGGCTCAGTGGAGTGAGCTGGAGCCAGGGAAGCTTTCTGGGCAGAATGTTGTGGACAGGGCTCTTTGAGTTAGAAGACAGCTTGTGCTGCTCCCATTTCTGGAAATTCTCCTACCTGTTACTCTACATACTGAACTCTTATTCATCACTCAAGACCCAGATGAAGTCTCAACTCCCCAGTGGAGCCACTCCCTACCATCACACTCCCCATCAAAATCTTCCGGACTCCAGAAGCGGAGCACTTTACTTATTGCCTACATGCTCATGCTAGGTTCTTACCACATGTTAATGTCCTCTAGCTCATCCATTTTGCTGAAACACTTACATTGCACTTACTACATACCAGGCAGCATCCTGATGGCTTTGTGACATTACCTCACTTAATCCACACAGTTAGCTACATGTGGTCTAACTATTATCCCTACTTTACAGCTGAGGAAACTGAAGCCCAGACTTTTAGCATTCTGCCTCTTGCACTACAGAGCAAGCTTCTCAAGAGAAGAAAATGCATGGTTTCCATCATTACAACCTCAGCCCTTTTACACACGACTTAGCAAATTATAGACTTCGAAACATATGTATATATTGTTGAATAAAGAACATTTGGCAGAGATGCCTGTCCAAACAGAAGTGACTCTATTCATTTTAATTCACTCAATTCAATTCTTTTATATAACCTTCTCTTAACAACTAAAATGTTTGGTGAATTATTACTCTCAGCTTTAAAAAAAGATGAAAATACTAATTAGTGACTTAACTACTATTCTCAAGCCCAAGTAAAGCTCATCAAGACCTGGTTAACTCATTTTCTTCAGAAAGACAAGTTTCACATCACTGCCTTAAAACAAACAAACGAACAAACAAACAAGATGTAGTGCTTGCAAATTTTCTGTGAGAAATCTCAGTTCAAAACTGTGCCAGCATGCTGTTCAATGTGCTACTAAAGAACAGAGGAGGTCTGCAGTTAAAGCTGTTGCTGATGAGATGAGCACCTTGTCCTCATCACCAGCCCTGTCCACGTCAGGGGAATGTGTGGAAAGACCTAGAGCACAATGAAAAGAGGCGACTTGTGAGCAAACTGTCCTTAACCACCCTGACTCTAAGCGTTTGGAGGGTCAAGATCTGCTCAGGGTCAATAGGGAAGATACTGCAGCGATGGTGTCAGACATCTAGAAGAGGTGTAACTGTATGAACACAGTGCACTGTCTGAACAGGGAATGAAATGTCATTAGGTACAACTTTACTGGCATCTAGGTCTCCTGAAATTTTGGTTATTTTTAAGTACCAAAAATTAAACCTATCCTGGATAACGGAGGCATGGATTTTTGTAAAGTCCCAAAAGAACACTACTTTTCTTTCAATGATTACAATCTCATTCATTTGCGACAAGTCCCCAGTTTAAAATGCTAGCACCCCGGGGCGCCTGGGTGGCTCAGTCGGTAAGCGTCCAACTTCAGCTCAGGTCATGATCTCGCAGTTCGTGAGTTCGAGCCCCGCATCAGGCGCTGTGCTGACAGCCCGGAGCCTGAAGCCTGCTTCAGATTCTGTGTCTCCCTCTGCTCCTCCCCCACTCACACTCGGTCTCTCTCTCAAAAATAAAATAAAACATTAAAAAAAATTAAAACGCTAGCACCCCATGAGGAGGTAAACCTTTTATCATTACCACCTAACACTTGGTTTCCCCAGTAATTCCCAGAGGGTAGTATGCCTACAGGCAAGGATAAGAAAAGGACCCAGAGAGGTGCCAGGGGCAAGGAGGGTCATTCTAGGAGAAAGAAAAACAACCACTTTAAGTGAGGAAGGCCCAAAAGGCCCACATGCTGTGCTTCACAGTTTTCCCAGGCTGGCTGTGTCACTAGGACAGAGTGGAACTGCAGGTAGGTCCAGGACATTGCAACTAATAAGCAATTTCTACTCGGGAAGCATTTTCAGTGAGAGAAAAGTGTGTCTTTAATAAACCAGTGGTTATTTAAAAAGGAGGAAGAAGAGGAGGAGGAGGAAGAGGAGGAAGAGGAGGAGGAGGAAGAGGTGACAGTGGTGGTTTTGGTGAGTAAATGAAGGTCTACTGGGCCAGCACCCATGTCACCTGGAGAATAATCAAACAGCCAGGAGAAGGCATGAGCTCAGCAGTGGCACATGGCCAGACAGAACTCAGGGCTAAAATTACTCAGAACTGGACAGCAACTCAGTGTTCTTTTCTGCCCTCACAAAAGGACAAGGTGCATGACTGCTCCTTGCATACCTGGATGGAAAAATGTTTGTTTCATAAATAAGACAAATAAGTCATTGAGACACTGTTGATGGCTTACTCCTTTTTATACAGTCATGTTCTGGAAACGATAAATGAAGATCTGCCATCTGTGTCACATTCTAATCATCTGACCAGTGGACCAAAGCTAACCAGTCAGTGGAACTTCTAAAATGACCAAGTGTGGGTTTAAGCTCCAGTGCACAAAAGGTGCATTTTCAGTTGAGCTGAAAATGAAGAGAAGCTGAAAGATCCTTGACACAGATGGTATAGGGGAATGACAACAATAAAATGAGACTTAAAGTCCTTACCACTGAACTCAGGCCAAGAGCCAGGGATGCCCTGAACTGTTGTGCAGGTTGTACCCTGCACAAGGGTACCCAGTTCAAGTAAGCATGAGTGGAAACAACTACTCTCTGCAAGCCAAGTAATGGCCTGAGCAGGACTGTACCAGCTTCTGAAGGGGTACCATTTTCTAACACATGTACCCAAAGTGGGTTCCTTTTTTTTTTTTTTTTTAATAAGCAGTTCACCCTGCAGGTGTATCTTTTTCTTAGTAAACACAAAAGACACCTTGTATATATGAAGAGATTATATCAAGTCCCATTCAATTGGATGTGAGCAGGAGCAAAATAGAAAGTTGAGAGGTAATCTGGGCCCCCACACCACACCTACAGTTCTTGACCTTCCCTCCTACAGACCTCACTCAACTCAGAGTCTCTGCTCTCACAACAGAGGGAAGGAGCAGAGCTGTTGTGCACACCTATGGACACCTGCCCAGTTCAGAAGTGAGAGGTGAGTGGCAACGGGAGATAGTTGAAAAGAGCTGTGTGATGGGACCACCTCTGAGAATACCTTGTTTCTTTTTCATATGTTAAAAAATGAGAGGTTGAAGTCAACTTGGAAGAACCTGTGTGTTGAGCAATGGGAATGGGCTAAAGTACTAAAGATAATTTCTGCCTAATTTGTAGGCTTCTCCAGAGCTGGATATAACTTTCCCACTTGCTCGTCATCTCTAGGTCCACACCACAACTCTCAGTCTCACATCTTTACTAAAAACCAGATACCCTGCTTGGAGATTTCTGTGACCCCATAGATCCATCTTCTCAGGAACCTGGAGCTACCCTCAGGTGGTAGGAGGATGCCCCACACCTTTCTCCTCATGGCTGAATACAGCCCCTTAACTCCCAGCTGGTGTGGAGGAGATGCAGAGTCTAGCCCCAAAGAAGCACCCCTCAACTGGGATGAGTCTCATTCTTTGGTCCTGTGAACTTGCTCCATTAGAATGAAGGAGCTCTTATGGGGGGTTCTGGTAATGAAGAGCACACTTTTCCAGCCTCAGGCACCAGCCAGCTTGCCTGTGAATTTTGCATTTTAAGCGCCTGAGATCTCAGCTTAATTAAGAGCATCACTGCTCCCAGAGAGATCTGGTGACAGAAAAGTAGGCAAGCAAAAAAGAAGGAAACACAATTCACCTCAGCAAACTAGTTCCATTCCTTCAAGTAAGCATTTAAGGAGAAGTGGATCCTTCTCAGCAGGATACAGGTAGTGCTGAGGGAGTGGGGCAGGGTAAAGGAGGGAGCCAGGAATAGGGAGGGTATAGCCTGGCCTGGGACCAGACACATTGTTAGGCAGCCAGAGGTCAGCTTTATGACAACCGAGCATGTAACAGTCCGTCTCTTCCCAAGTGCAGAGGACACAGGTGGAGGGGCCAAAGAAGGGGAGCTCGTCCTAAAATTAAGTGCGAGGTTGCTGAGACAATTAAATGTGAGGGCCTGGGAAGTGCTGAGTGTGGATCTGGTATATGGAATCATTAGTAGCTGCTACAGTTAGTATGTGGCCCTTGGACTCACCCCACTTATCTCCACGGCCCCTAGAGGAGACCTCCAAGAGGGACTGTGCTTGTGGCTAGCAAGAACTTTGCCTTATCTTCTGGGAAAAGGTGGAACCAGCCCCTTCCCTCCTAGAAAAGCTAATCCCAGGAAAATTCACAGAAACGGTTGAGCTGAGTCACAATTTGTCCCTTCTCTCTGACAGCTGACTTCTGACACCAGAAAGTTTGGAGCACTTAGAAATGCAAAAGACCTAGCTGAAAGCTACCTGTTTGGAAGCCACAACTCTGCTTTCTCCCTCCTGCATCATCTCCTAGACCTGTGGAAATACATACACATCCAGAATACATGTTTCTCAGTTAACTAAATGACACTTTACTCAACAGGAACTGAGTTGGGCTCACCTGGAGCTAAAAAGTAGAAAAGAGGGAGGAGGAGGAAGAGACAATGCTTTACTGGAAAGGCAGGAGCAAGGTAGGTGATGATGAAGCTGAGTGTTGGAGATAGCCCACTTGGACCTGAACCCCAATCTCACCACTCTAACCATGGGGCTTTGAACAGATTGTTAATGTCATTTGTCCAATGAGAACAAGAGAACATGCAAGATAGGGTTTTAAATGAGCTAACATACATAAAGTGCACAGTTCACACATGTTCTCTATATTATAATCTCTATAATTACTAGCCATTAATCCATAAAAACACTGTAAAACAGATGCTATGATTATCTTCCTCCCTTTACAGATGAGGAAACTGAGGCACAAGGCCCAAAGTTGCACACCTAGTAAATGGCAGACCTGGAAACTGAACCAGAGTCTGTGATACCCCCTGAACTATGTTATCTCTTAAGCACTAGAAGTTGCAAGTGGGGCAAAGGGTTTCTTGTTCCACATCGCAAAATTAAAAATTAATGATTTCTCATCAGGTACTAGAATTTTATATGTTCTTTTATTTCTTAGTATGAAACTCTACCCAGGTAAAGCAAGCCATTTTCCTAAGTGCTGACCCTGCTGGCCCCCAGGGCCATTATCTCCTCCTGAGTCTGCATATTAAACTGCAATTCCTAGCTCCCCACCCCAAACCTATTAAATCAGATTTGCTGGAGCAGAGCCCAGGAGTCTGCATTTTTAACAAACTCCCTCACACAACCATCCTACCCTCCCCCCTATAACTCTCATGCACCCCAAGGTTGGGAACCAGGGCTACAGATTCTCTTTCCAATTCTGTTTTTGTTTTATATATATATATATATATATATATATATATATATATATCCTTATTAGATACCTGAAATGTTCTGAGTTTCAAAACATGAAATGAGTTTGAATCAAATTCAAAGCAGAAAAAAAAAGGCACCGCTTCACTTGTCTTTTACAAATAACACAGTCTCGTATAAAAGTGCCGAGTCTGTGGAAGGTACAGGATGAACAGAAGTCCCATTGCTACCATTTATCCAGACCGTTTCCATTAGGAAAGGAAACATTAACTTCATAATTATCCCCACATCTCCAGGTCTGTGGTGGTTCTTTTAATCACTTGTTTAGGATGAAAAAGTTAACTCTTTCCTACTGCATTCGTGGTTCCCAGTTACACAGAAGCAAAAAGGACTCATCGTCATGATAATAGGAGCTGCCCTGGTGACCTATGATCTGCAGGTATGGTGTGTTCACTCTGGAGGTCAACCCTTCAGAGGGAACACACCTGCCAGATACAAATTCTTCCTTCCTCCTTCATGAGTCTGTCACTACAGAGAGCTTTTAAATTTCTTCTAGTACATAATGTTATTCTAAACAAAAATGTGTTGTTTAAATCGCTCAAAAAGTAACTGACCCATGAGCTACCAAGTCCCATGACCACCACAAAAGTTCACAATTCAGTCATACAACTGGACTCTGAGACATTCAGCGACTACATGTTTAGAGTATAGTCTTGTTCTAACAACACCAAAAATAATAATAATTCCAAAGGTCTGTGCTCAGTGTTTTCTATAATTAACTAACACAGTGAAAAGTACCAGGAAGAAGGGAGAAAGCCATTCGCCTTTGAAAAATAACAATGAGTTCACAGCAAGTTTGCTCTGATGAAATCTATAGTATGTAATTTGCCAGTGCATGGTCCTTCCCCTTGGTGTTCCTAGCCCCCAACCAACTTGCATGTGACACCCCTCCAGCTGCCCTGCCCTTTGCCGGCAAACTGGCAGATACATAAATAATACCTTCAGTCTGCTAGAAGTTCTGTGGTATTTTCTTCCAATACAGCACTTATGGGATTTTAATAGAGGACTGGGTGGGGGCGGGGAGCAGGGAGAGGATGGTGGAATTACTTCAGGTTAAAAATGAAGAGAAGCATTATGTGCAGCTGGCCATTTCCAATTAACCACCAGCTCTTTTGGTTAGCAACGGTCTGAGCCTGCAGCATTTGGGTTGTTTTTCCCCTGAGCTATTATGATATTCATTAGTTCAAATAAAAATCTGCAAGCAAGCTGCTAATAAAGATAGTAAATTTGCTTCTTTACCAGCCTGATGGTGGAGCGTTTTTGGCTTATTATCGTATTTAATTGTCTAAGGAAACTAAGTGTTTTGGCTCATTTGTTGAAGTTTATAATACTTGGATCATTTTCTTTGCTTACAGAGCAGGCTAGAACATTTCAGCATTGAATAATGTGTAGTTCATCTATGAAGGATAGTCTTTTGAATATGCAATTTGACTATGGTGGAAAATTTATTCTTTCAAAATCTCATTAGTTTATATTGGAATGTCCTTTAAATGGAAATCAATACAGTATTCTATAAGCAGTAGTGTTTCTGTATATATGGAGAGGAGATACCCAACTCATTGGATCAGGAACCTACTTTGCCCTAGAAATATATACTTTGCAGACAATACTGTGGCAGTGCTAATAATAATAGAGAGGGGGAGCCTGGGTGACTCAGTTGGTTAAGTCTTTGACTCTTGATTTCGGCTCAGGTCATGATCTCACAATCAAGCTCCTCATGGAGCTCAATGCTGAGCATGGACCCTGCTTGGGTCTGTCACGCTCGTGCGCGCTCTCTCTCTCTCTCTCTCTCTCTGACGCTCCCCAACTTATCCTCTGTCTCTCTCTCTCTAAACATTTTTTTAAAAAAATAACAGGGAGGGTCGGGGCGCCTGGGTGGCGCAGTCGGTTAAGCGTCCGACTTCAGCCAGGTCACGATCTCGCGGTCCGGGAGTTCGAGCCCCGCGTCAGGCTCTGGGCTGATGGCTCAGAGCCTGGAGCCTGTTTCTGATTCTGTGTCTCCCTCTCTCTCTGCCCCTCCCCCGTTCATGCTCTGTCTCTCTCTGTCCCAAAAATAAAAAGAAACGTTGAAAAAAAAATAAAATTAAAAATCTTTAAAAAAAAAAAAAATAACAGGGAGGGGCACCTAGGTGGCTCAGTCAGTTAAGTATCCAACTCTTGATTTCAGCTCAGGTCATGATCTCACAGTTCGTGAGTTCAAGCCCCACATCGGGCTCTGCACTGACATCTCTCTCTGCCCCTCCCCTGCTCACTCACTCTCTCTCTCTTTCTCTCTAAAAAATAAATAAATAAAAATTTTAAAAAATAACAAGGAGGAGAAGGAAAAGAAAGAAGAAACAGAACAGAAAGAAATGAATGAACTGGACTTTCCAGTTCCTCAGATCTGGGTTGAAATTAAGTGCTGCTACTACCAGCTCTTCATTTTCCTTACCTGTAAAGTGGATACTATTTCCCAAGGTTGTTGAAAGAATTAAATGTGCTCCTGTACATAAGGCTTCTGACCTATCACAGAGCTCCAATGAAATTAGTGCAAGCCAGAACTAGGGTGGCCAGGTAAGATACAGGACACCAGGTGTATCAGTTTCCTGTTGCTGCTGTAAAAACTTACCACAAAGTTAGTGACTTAAACCAACATAAATAACATTATCATACAATTCTGGAGGTTAGAAATCTAAAATGGAACTTCAGGGCTGTATTTACTCTGGAAACTCCAGGAAAGGACCTGTTTCCTTGATGTTCTGTTTTGTTTTTAGCTACCAGAAGACTCCTACATTCCTTGGCTCTTGGCTTCTTCCCCTATCTTTAAAGCCAACAGCATTCTCTGTTCTTTGAACTCTGCTTCTATCCTTTTATCTTCTCCCTAAGAAGGACCCTGGTAATTATCTGATCAACCAAGGTAATTTAAGATAATTTCATTTCTAGATTCTTAATGTATTCATATCTGCAAAGTCCCTTCTGCCATATAAGGTAACATACTGACCTATTCTGGGGAATGAGGCTTGAGCAACTGTGGAGGCCACTGTTCAGCCTACCACAGTTCACCCTCTGGCCTCCAAAGGTTTATATCCATCTCTTATGCAAAATACATTCACTCATCCCAGTATCTCCAGAAGTCTCAAGTTATTACAGCACCAATGCAATTTCAAAGTCTATCATCCACCCAAAAGTCCTAAATCTCACTTTAAATTTTATATGGGTCATAAGTCCCAGTATGATCCATTTAAGGCAAAATTTCTATCTGTGGACCTGTGAAAATAAAAAACAAGTTATGTGATTCTAAAACACAATGATAGGACAGAATAAGACAACAGTTATAGTCATTCCCTTTCAAAAGCAAGAGTGAGGGATGGATTGAAAAAAAGAATCATTGGTTCTAAGCAATGCTGAGATCCAACTGGGAAAAAATCATTAGGTTTTAAGAGCTGGGAATAATCCTCTGTGGTTCTCATCTTTACCCTCTGGGCCTTCACTTCCAGCCTCTGAACTTGAGGCTCTCCCTTCTGGACAAGCAGGCAGTATTTCTGATGATATGACATCCTCAAGAACACTGTGAGTATGCCATGTATGTATCAGGAATTCATTCTGTTAAACCAAAGGCTGCTCCACAGATGCTCCCAGATCACTTCATCTCTATTTTGACTTCTCCAGAGATGACTGAAAGGATCCATCAAATGAGTCAAATGCATAATCTCTTCAAAGAGACTTCTTCAAGGTTGAATATTTGGAACTTCTGATCCTTCCAAGGAATTAGTGAAAGGTTGCTGAGACACACCCTTGGCTTTCTCTCAATAGGATGCTTTCCTGACAATCAACTCCTAACTACATCTTTTTTTCCCTAACTATATCTTTGCAATATGGATAGACTAAGAATTTCCTAAATCAGGTCATTGTTCTATTTTGCTTAGAGTTCTTCCCTTAATCTCTTTTCTCTTACATTTTACTATAAGCAGCAAGAAGAACCTGGATATACGTTCAAGACTTAGAGATTTCCTCAGTGAAATAACCATCACTTATAATTCCACTTTCCATAAAAACAATGGGACACAGCTTAGCTAATTGTCTTTCGGTATGTAACAAGGATCCCTTTTACTTTAGTTTCCAATAACACCCAGCTAAATTCAAATTTCACATAAAAAATTATTAACATTTGGGGTGCCTGGGTGGCTCAGTCAGTTAAGCATCTGACTTTGGCTCAGGTCAGGATCTCATAGTTTGTGGATTTGAGACCCATATTGGGCTCTGTGCTGACAGTTCAGAGCCTGGAGCCCGCTTTGTTTTGGATTCTGTGTCTCCTTCTCTCTGCCCCTCCCTGCTCACTCTGTCTCTCAAAAATAAACATTAAAAAAACTTAACATCTATGATAAGTATGTCCCAAATATTACACGGGACACACTTAAACTAAAAAGATATTCTTGTTGATCTGAAATTCAAGTTTAACTGGGCATCCTGAATTTTTATTTGCTAAATTTCATAGTTGTCATGGAGGGTTATGAAAGAGTAGGATACAGAATGAGGAAATGCTAAAAATGAAGAAAACAGAAGAAATGCACAACATAAGGCTAGGTCTGGGAGGGCAGACCTTATTAAGAAGCTACGTAGGAGGCCTTGAACAGACAAGGAGGCAACTCCAAAGGTTCAGACATGGTGAGGTATGGTGGGGAGGGGGATGCATCCTAAAAGAGCTAGAGGCACTGAAAATGAACACCTCACCTCTTTATTTAGCTAAGGCTCATGCCTGCCAAGAAAATCTCATTTTAGCAACACTTATCTCTAGAGGAAAAAAAGTATTCTTCATCCTTCCTATGGCCACACACACACACACACACACACACACACAGCATTTGTGCAAGCTGGAGTACATCTAGGTGCATGGCAGCACCATGATGATTTTGGTCACTTATTAACAGTAACTTCTTCCTCAGTGGGAAGCCAACACTCTTTATGCTCCAAATATATAGACCACAGAGAATTTATTCTCAATTAATTTGCTATCAGGAATGTAAGTATGGGTCAGGTTATCACACACACCATATATATACATATATATACACACATACACACTACACACACACGCATCACCCAATTTATAGGTGACTCTTCCAAAGCAAAGGGAATTTAAAGTATATCAATGGTATCTCCTGTACTTGTTTGCTTCACTGCCCTTCCAACCCCCCCACTTTAAGCAGGAGAATCTTTCAATCAGTAATATTGAAATTTCCCCACTACTGGAAAAGAAGTCAGAAGGAAGATCACTTAGCTTTGGGCAACTTTATAGCTATTGCAGGTAGGAACCACCTTTGCTCAAGTGGTCTTCAAGGTAGAAATTGAACATGAGTTGGAATGGGAAAATATGGTTGCTTCCTCTGATTTCTCCTGAATGCAGCTTTCCAGAGAAGATCTTTCTTAACAATAACATCACTTCTTTAGTTTTTTTGTGTGTCAAGAGGACTTCTTAGCACTTTACATATATTAAATCTCAACAGAACCCAGTAAGGAAAATACTAGTGTCATCCCTAGTTTATTAATGAGACTACTGAAGCACAGAGATTAAGTAACATGCCCACAGTCACAGTTATAAATGGCAATCTGGATGCAGAATCTAAGCTCCTCCCCACCTCTCTGCACCCTGCCTCTTCCACTATTTCAAATGAATTCCTAACATACCAGGCACACCTATAACCAAACACTAATGACAAGACTCATCCAGCATAGGTAAATAGAAAGAACTCTAATTTATATGGGAGGACCTCAGTTCAAGCACTCTCACTGACTTAACACCATGGAAAAATTCCTCAGTTCATCATTGTAAACACTTTTAAAAATAAAGACCAAAGTCAAAAAAGGAATGAAGCATCCATAATCACAATTAATACATTCTGTCTCTTCAATGAATATACAAATAATTTCTTCAAAATTAATAATGTCTAATATTTTAAAAAGTATGGCTAACTAGGCAACGTTATCCACTGCTGATCCAAATGCTGGCAAAATGGATCCTGTTTTTGCAAAGCACTTGGTCAGAATGATTCAAAAACATTTTCATACCCTTTGATCCAATAATTCTAATTGTCAGACTGTCCTAAAAAACTATCTTAAGGATAAGCTTTATAGATAAAGATGTTGATCAAAGCATTATTATGTGCATTGTATATACAATCAAACTATGTATATAATACTGTATATTTAAAAATTATGAGTTCTAATAATACTTTAAAAACTGGTCTTTTGCTTAACATCATTCCTTGTCATTCTCAATATCACTGAAGGCCAGAGATCATCCCAGGAAGGTAGTGATGAACTGGCAACCAGGACTTCAGGTTGAAGAAATTACTTTGTTGTTCTCTTCTTTCATGAGAAAGACAAATTACAGGAAAACAAGATCAAGCAAGGAAATCTGTTTTCAAAGGAATCTCTTGCAGAGAGCATCCTGGAGTCACTTATTTCATCCCAATCTCCTACTCTGCCTTCATCTTTGTCTTGGTATCCAAGAGCCTTTAGGGTCAGAGTGATAACAGAGAGCAAGTCTGCAAGATCCACCCTCATCAAAGGAACATGGCATTCTACATCCAGGTAGCAAACCAAGTCAGTGTTACAAACATTTCCAATATCCACTAACTTTTTAAAAGGTGTTTCTGTTCAGAGTACTGAGACACTCTTTCTGAACTGTTCAGATTTCTTCTAAATGCTTAGTAATATTCAGACAAGAGAAACAGCTGTAATTAGAATTCCACACTTTAGATTTAAATCTATAAATTCACATCTGCATCATACCCTTGTCAGTTTACATGTACAAAGTACATAACAAAGGGGTAGGATGTATCCAACATCCTACACCTGACAGATGTACATCCCAATCACCTGACATATGATCATATGATTAGCTCTTCAAAAAAGGGTTAGGTCTTATGCAGGCAGAAGAACACTGTAAGGGATTATGCTCTCTCAGTCCTTCCCTGAGCATCTGAATACTGGCTGCACATATCACTTGATCCACTAAACTTAAGTTAATGATCCTGGAATGAGTACTCATACTCTAAGCTTAGTAACAGAAAAAAAATTCCTGCCAATTATGGATTCTACCTTGTAAAATGTATCACATGCACTTTTCTAAGGCATGAATTTGTTTATTCTGACACACACACACACACACACACACACACACACACACACACACACACTATGTGGGTCATTGTGAAATTTAATTGGAGTCCTTCTCACCAAGTAACTGGTAAAACCCCTCATCAGCCATGAATCAAAATTGTCTCCACCCAGACCCCATCCAAATCTTTTCTTCCCCTCTCATCTTAGTTTTACTTCTCTGCTTCCCTCTCACTTCTGCCTCCCAATTCTGATCGGAACTGGAAAGGCTTATTCCTTCCATGAAGATTTTTACATAAATTTAAATCAACTCCCCTTCCCCACGTCTACAGTTACTCAAAGGATTTAATGTAATTTCAGAGCTTCCACTGACACACATCTGCTATTCTAGTCACTGCTAATTCAAGGTTCCTTCTATCCCAGTGTATGTTCCATAAATGGCCTGTTGCCACCTGTTATCTAAGATTATTCTCATCACCACCACTATACCATGATGTCAGGAGTTTACCATGTAACTACTTCAAACCCATTCTTCCTTGACTTAGAATTGTCCTTAGTTTCAGTGACGTGTTGGGTTTCCTGAATAAAATTTCATCAGCCTTATTGTCCATGTAAAACATAACTAAGACCACTTCTAAAGCAGCCCCATATGTACAGTGTGTCTAGTAAGAATTTTCTCTGTCATGGGAAGCATAAAGAAAAAATAGAAAAGCTGGAAAACTCCAACCAAAGTTAGAACACATCTGGCACAGAATTTACCCTGTGTTTACTCACAAAGGATGGATGACTGCTTGCAAATTATTTGGTCTCTGATCTGATGCAGAAAACAATGAACAAATTTGAGGAACCCAGCTTAGAAGGTTGATTTACTAATCAGTGGTATTGATATCTGGATTAGTAGATCACCTTTAATAATTATCATGAAGCCAACATGCAAACATGCTGAAGACTTAGAAATCTTTTCAGAGAATAAAATAGTAATCATATTAATAAATACCACTTAATTTCTTTTCCCATAGATCACTTTCACAAAAACCATGCAAAATGAGTCACTTACTCATTTAACAAATATTTACTGGACTCCTACTATGTTCCAATCACTCAGCTAAGACCCAGGTTGCAAAGGTGACACAGACCTTGATGAGGAGAACAGACTGTACCATAAAAGATGTTCATGTGAGTTGCAGAAGAAAGTGAAAAACTTTCAGGGGAGATGGAGGGCTTCTTGAGGAGGCAGCATGAGGATGAGGAAACTACTGCAGAAGTCCAAGCACTGAGTGACTGGAAGCAGAATGAAGATTGGTGTCCCATCAGCAGTGTGAACCAAGAGTTCATGGTGGCCATCTGGATGTAAAGAAGAAGGGTAGAAAACTCTTGGCCTACCAAGAGGATGTCCCAATGCCAATGTCCCAGATAGGGCCTATTTGAACAAATTCGGGGGTAGAAGAAATGAGTCCATCCTCATCTTACATATAAGGAAACTGAGTCTCAAATGGCTAAAGATGGAATTAAAGATCACACTAGTGGTTAATGGCTAAGCCAGAGTTCAAGTATATTTTGGCTGCTGACAAATTTATGCTCTTTTCATTGACCTACCTGCTTTGTTACTTCTTTTGTAGGAAAACTCGATGGGTAGCAGTTTAATTTTGTTGGAGAGACAGTAGGGATATTTATGAAAAGCAAACTTAGTTTCCTTTCTGTCCCTGTGCTCGCCAGAAAAGGTACCAAGCCTGTAACTATTTTTCCTCTCCCACCACTCCTTCACCCCTTTTGTGCTGCTTTTTCTATTAGATTCCCTACAGAACACAGAGCCCTGAGAAGGAAAGGCATTAGAAGGCTCTCACAGAGCTCAGGATGATCACCATTATCTGCAAACTACATATATACACTTGTGTATACTGCCCAATTTTAAAGGCTTGATAAAGTTGGGGGTTTGTGCTGTTCCTTTCATGGCACCCAGAGGCAGATGCAGGTTGTAAACTCAGCACTACAGACAGCGCACATTTGCTGACAGAACTTACTTATGAATTTTACATACTGAATGGATAACTAAATTTAGATTTTAAATCAATTGACTTTTCCAGAAGGCTGGAATTGTTGACTGCATGAAAAAAGAGGTATCCCTTTTTTCACCCATTTAAAAAAAATTGTTATAACCCTTTGTACTTAGCTGGAAGATGGTAATGCACAAATTTTGAACCATGCTACAATTTCTGTATTGAATTTCAAATTTAAATATGACACTAAAGGGTAAAATTGCTCAGAATTATAAAATCTCCCTTCTTCACCTAATATCTATTTGTGTAAATTATATATATTGAACTCCTTTGTTGATTTAGAGAATGTCTCAGGGAGCCTGGGTGGCTCAGTCAGCTGAACGTCCAACTTCAGCTCAGGTCATGATCTCATGATTCATGAGTTCAAGCCCTGCATTGGGCTCTGTACTGACAGCTCTGAGCCTGGAGCTTGCTTTGGATTCTGTGTCTCCCTCTCTCTCTGCCCACCCCCTGTTCACACTCTGTCTCTCTCAAAAACAAGTAAACATCAAAAAAATTAAAAAAAAAAAGAGGATGTCGAAAAGAGTTAGTTGTACAAAACTTCAAAATTTTACTATTCTCTTAAAGAATTCTTTGAAGTCACTATGGCAACCTCTTAATAAACTAATTATATAGGAATAAATTATTCCATTCATCCCTGTAAATCTTACCACAGTTCACTTATGTCAACACACTGCAAAGATTAATATTTTTATTCACCTAATACTGACTAATACAAATTGTTCGTTGAAAATGCACTATACAGAAAATTCCCCAAAGAGAACTACAAAATATT
The DNA here is from genome assembly GCF_022079265.1 of Lynx rufus. Lineage (NCBI taxonomy): Eukaryota > Metazoa > Chordata > Mammalia > Carnivora > Felidae > Lynx > Lynx rufus. Next base: position 39,612,598 of record NW_025814831.1, read on the forward strand.
TTATCAATAAACCGACTCATCTCAAGAAACCGACTCATCTCAAGAAAGTTCTTAATAATTAACAAAAGGAAAGTCTTCTAATAAAATAAAAAAAATGGCAGTATAACACTTCCTGGTTCATCTAACTGTAGATGACTCCAAAAGCTAATATGAGGAGTCATCTCAAGATGAAAGACCACAAAACATCACCATCAGACCTAAGAGTGAAAATGTGACTTGTTCTGTATTCATCCATGTTAACTATAATAATTTGTTTATTGTTTTCATTCACTCAACAAATGCTGAGTTTAAACTTACTTTACTAAGCATGTCTCATTCTTCACAAAATACCCAGAATAATGACTTCTGAGTCCATTTGGAATATTTTGCCAAAACTCCATCTTTATTTCTGATATTCACGTAAGAAAATGAACATTAAGTATTTGGACACTGGAGCTGCTTGAACAAGTTGTTTCAAGGAATTGAATAACACCTTTGAAGAATTTATGTCTTCTGGAGAAGAAATAATTATAATAGAAATGCAGATGAGGCATTATAGTTCAGACTACTTCCACTCTCTCCTTGGGTTTAAGGGAAATAATGCTAACTGGATTTGAGGTACAGATCAAACAAAGCAGAGGGTTAAGAACAGTTCTGATAGTGGGCATTCTCTTTTGCTTAGATTCACAGTGCCTTAGGACAGATCAGGGGATTTTTGATGGAAAAACTGAGCTTTACAGATCTGAACTGAGATTTGGAGGAAATCCAGGATTTAGAGATTTAAAGATAGAGGAAGAAACAGAGAGTGGTCTGTCAATGTCAGGACACTGAACTTGGGAGTTGAGTATGGGAAGGAGGGCATTGGCAAGACTCTGAGCTTCGAGAGGCTGTGAGGTCTCCGAGAATGGAGACCGACATGGATGAGAACTATAAACATCATCTCATTTCGGGGGCTGCAAAGCCCAGTGTAAACCCCGTGTTTGTTCCTGACAGCCTAACTTCTTGTGTGTGTGTGTGTGTGTGTGTGTGTGTGTGTGTGTGTGTGTGTGTGTGTGTTTTCTGGGAGAGAGATACTAACATGAACAAGAGCATATTTTTCCACAAAAGCATGTGTCAATCTGGCAACTGATGTGGAAACTAAACTGGGAAGCCTTCAAAATTAGTGTTTATAAAACTCTGATCCCTGGACTAGGTAACAAAAACTGGAAAAATGTTGATAGTAACAGATCTCTTTATCCTCAGTACACAAACTCACCCGACCAAGGATCAGTCTTTTAAAATCAGGGGCGCCTTGGGGCGCCTGGGTGGCGCAGTCGGTTAAGCGTCCGACTTCAGCCAGGTCACGATCTCGCGGTCCGTGAGTTCGAGCCCCGCGTCAGGCTCTGGGCTGATGGCTCGGAGCCTGGAGCCTGTTTCCGATTCTGTGTCTCCCTCTCTCTCTGCCCCTCCCCCGTTCATGCTCTGTCTCTCTCTGTCCCAAAAATAAAAATAAACGTTGAAAAAAAAATATTTAAAAAAAAAAAAATCAGGGGCGCCTGGGTGGCGCAGTCGGTTAAGTGTCCAACTTCAGCCAGGCCACGATCTCACGGTCCGTGAGTTTGAGCCCCGCGTCAGGCTCTGGGCTGATGGCTCAGAGCCTGGAGCCTGTTTCCGATTCTGTGTCTCCCTCTCTCTCTGCCCCTCCACCGTTCATGCTCTGTCTCTCTCTGTCCCAAAAATAAATAAACGTTGAAAAAAAAAAATTTAAAATCACCCAGCTGTTATGGGAGAAATGCTGCTCAGTATACAGATTTCCCAGTAACATATTCTCAGAGAAAGGAAGAATTGCTTGTGATGTTCAATTAGTTGGGACCCAAAGTCTAGGCTTACTTCCAGGGACGCCCAATCCTGAATCAACCAATTATTACTAAATGTGATATAGAGGGTATTGTGAACAAGAGTTAATCAACAGCATGTTACATTTTTGCCACACTCCTAAAATGCAACTGGGAATTAACCCATTAGCTATACAACACACTACTCCACCATTTTTTTAAAGTATGTAGCTATGAGTACTAACTATTAATTCCAAACCAAAAAATTGAAGGGAATGATGATTTGTTCAGTGTGCAGCCAAACTAAGAGACTCAAGAGAGGAAGCTTAACAGTCACTGCCCAGATCATGGTAATAACAAAATGTCCAAGTCCCAATATAATGCCTGAATGCAATGCTAGGAGTTGAAATATGTAGCTAACCACTATTGCATATCATGGTTCTGAAGCTAAGCACCCGGTGCTGGAAAGCTGTCCCCTAATGGTGGAACAAGTAACAATAATGCCCATGTATAAAGTACAGAGCAACATGGTACAGGACAAAGTTAAGACAGCCCATCTAAATACTATATCAATAACAGAACTTGTAGGGTAAGCTTGCTCTCCATCTCAGCCCACTTGACAGGTGTTAACTTGGATTTGAAAATAACTACTCCAAATCCCTTTGAGTTCCTTTTCCAGGATGCCTTTTATGAAAGGATGATTTTTACCAAAGACCAGAAAGGTGCTTCTGAGGAATTATGTACCACAGGAAGAAACAATATCAGACTGTTTAGTGACTGATTTAACAGGACTACAGGATCAGGAGGGGAGATGGGATGTTTTCCATGAAGTGGAAATGGATATCCACTCTGGAAATTATCTTGAAGGAAGAAAGGAGATAAGCCCAGTAAGAAACTTGGATTGGGTCTGAAGAGGGTAGTAATTTTAAGGTGTAAGCTAGAGTGATAGGTTAGGATGGGCAGTCAGTCACTGAATAACAGCTATGGCCAAAGGAGCTGCCATCTCAGGAGGACATACTACAGTCAAGGATGTAGTAGGGCAGCAAAACAAAGACCAGAGCAGATTAGCTAAAGGAACTTTTTTTTTTTTTTTTGCAAGTATATGTGAGGCTATACCTAAGTAAACTCTCAGAAATAAGATCAGTGGAATAGAAATGAGACTTCAAAAATAAAGTCATACGTTTATGATCAACTAATTTTTGACAGGGCTGACAATGCCACTCCATAGAGAACAGTCTCTTCAGCAAATGGTGCTAGCATATCTAAATGTTCACATGCCAAAGGATGAAATTAGATTTTATCTCAATATATGAAAGCTAACTCCAAATGAATCAAGAACCTAATTTTTAAAACTAAAATTATAAAATTCTTAGAAGAAAACAAGAAAGTAAATCTTGGATTTAACTTTGACTTGATCAAAATTAAAATGTTCATACTACAAAGAACAGCATCAAAAAGAGTGAAAAGACAACCCACAGAATGGGAGAAAATATTTGTACATCACGTATTTGACAAGGGACTTATATCTAGAATATATAAAGAAATCCCACAACCAAATAAAAAATAAAAATAAAAAATATGAATAGACATTTCTACAAGGAATATATACAAATTGCCAGTAAGCACAGAAAAGGTTTTTGGTATCATTTAGTCATCAGAAAATGCAAATAAAAACTACAATGAGATACCACTTCACACCCACGAAAATGGCTAGCATAAAAAATTTTAGATAATATCAATGAGGAAGTTGAGAAACTGGAACCTTCATACACAGCTTGTGGCCACGTAAAATGGTCCAGCTGCTTTAGGAAACAATTGCCAGCTCCGCCCAAAGTTACCATATGATCTGGCAATTCCACTTCTAGGTATATACCAAAGAGACATGAAAATATCTGTCTTCACAAAAACACAAATTTGTGTATTGTACACAAATGTGTACAGCAACATTATTCTTGAAAATAACCAAAAGGTGGAAACAAACCAAATGTCCATCAATTGAAGAATGGATAAACCAATGTGGTATATTCATACAATATAACATTATTCATTCATAAAAAGAAAAGACACATACTACAATTCAGATGTACCATGAAAGCATTATGCTAAGTGAAAGAAGTCAGTCACAAAACACCATCGATTATATGAGTTGGTTCACATGAAAGTCCAGACTAGGCTAATTCATAGAGATAGAAAGTATATTAGTGGGTTTTTTATGGCTGTGAGGAAGATGGCAGATAGGGAGTGATAGCTGAAGCGCAGGGTTTCTTTTGGGATGATAAAAATGTTCTCAAATTGACTGTGGTGATGGTTACTTTCATCTGTGAATATATTAAAAACCACTGTACACTTTAATTAGGTGAATTTTAGGGGCACCTGGGTGGTTCAGTCGGTTAAGCATCTGACTTCGGCTCAGGTCATGATCTCGCAGTCTGTAAGTTCAAGCCCCGCATCGGGCTCTGTGCTGACAGCTCAGAGCCTGGAGCCTGTTTCAGATTCTGTGTCTCCCTCTCTCTCTGACCCCTCCCCCATTCATGCTCTCTGTCTCAAAAATAAACGTTAAAAAAATTTTTTTAATTAGGCGAATTTTAGGGTATGTGGTATATCTCAATAAAAGTGTTTTTAAAAGAAAAAAAGCATAGGGCAATACTTTGGTGGCTAACTTTTGAAAGTAGAGACTTGAATTACAAATGTTTAAGTGTAACAATTAAGTTTGGTGGGTATCAATATTCGTATTTTAGGAGTGCCTGGGTGGCTTAGTCAGTTGAGCATCCAACTTCAGCTCAAGTCATGATCTCATGTTCATAGGTGTGAGCCCTGTGTCAGGCTCTGTGCCGACAGCTCAGAGCCTGGAGCCTGCTTTGGATTCTGTGTCTTCCTCTCTCTCTCTCTGCCCCTCCCCTGCTCACACGCTGGCTCTCTCAGTCTCTCAAAAAAATAAAATAAAATGTTAACAAAATTTTAAATAAAATATATTCATATTTTATTTTTTCAGATAGGAGGTGAGCACACCTTTGTTCTATTCTTCCCATCCTTTTTTGTATGACTGAAATATATATGATTCTGGGTATAATAGAGTATGTTTACTTTGTCTTTTCCACTGAATCATGCTTTAAACCACTACAAAATGTGTAAGGCAGCTTTCGAGAACTCTAAAAGGTGAATAAAACAATCAAAATCCTATCCAGTTATTTTGTGGATATCTACAATTTGATAATAAAGTTTATATGGAGAGGTGAAAGACCCAGATAGCCAACACAATACTGAAGAACAACAAAATTGGAGGATGATGCCACCTGTCTTAGAAGTTTTAATAAAGCTACAGTAATCAAAACAATGGGGTACTGGCAAAGGAATAAACAAATGGATGGATGGAACAGACTAGAGACCCCAGAAATAGGCCCCCATAAATACAGTCAACAGCTACTTGACAAAGGAGCAAAGGCAATACAGTGGCTCTAAGATAGTCTTTTCAACAAATGGTGCTGGAACAACTGGACATCCACATGCAAAAAAATTAGTCTAGGCACAGATTTTACACCCTTCACAAAAATTAACTGAAAATGGATTATGGACTTCAATGTAAGACATAAAGCTATAAAATTCCTTGAAGACAACAGGGAAAAACTTACATGACTGGGGGTATAGCAACAATTTTTAGGTACACCAAAGGCATGATCCATAAAAGACATCACTGACAAGCTAGATTTCATTAAAATTAAAAACTGTTATTCTATGAAAGTCAGTGAGAAGAGATAATGAGAAGACAAGCCACAGATTGGGAAAAAATATTTACAAAACACTAATCTGATAAAGGTTTGCTATTCAAAAAACTTAAAACTAAGAAAACAAGGAATGTAATTTAAAAATGGGTCAAAGACCTTAACAGATATCTTATCAAAGAAGATATTCATAGGGCAAATAGGCCTATGAAAAGATTTTCCACATAATATGTGATTAGGGAAATGCAAATTAAAGCAAGAAACCATTTACGTATTAGAATGGCAAAAATCGACATACTAACAACACCAAATGCTGGTGAGAATATGGAGCATCAAGAACTCTCAAGCACTGTTGGTAGGAATGTAAAATGATGCAGCTACTTTGGAGGACAGTTTGGTGGTTTCTTACAAAACTAAACATATGCTTTCCACACAATCTAGCAATCGTGCTCCTTGGCATTTACCCAAACAAGTTAAAATTTGTGTCCACACAAAAACCCAGACAGGGATGGTTATAGCACCTTTATTCTGAATACTTGGAAGTAACCAAAATATTCTTCAGTAGGTGAATGGGTAAATAATCTGTGGTACGTCCCGTAAATGGAATATTATTTAGCACTGAAAAGAAAATGAACTATCAAACCATATAAAGACACAAAGGAATCCTGAATGCAAATTACTAAGTGAAAGAAACCAGTCTTAAAAGCTACACACTGTATGACTCCAGAATTACATGACATTCTGAAAAATACAAAACTATGGAAACAGTAAAAAATATCAGTTGTTGTCAGGGGATGGGTAGAGAATGAATAAATGAGGCACAGTGGATTTTTAAGACAATGAAAATACTCTGTATGATAACATAATGATGGATACATGTCCTATAAATCTGTCCAAATGTGTATAATGTACAACACCAGGAGTGAACCCTAAGATAAACTATGGACTTTGGGAGATTTTGATGTGTCTATGTGTATTTATCAATTTTAATAAATGTACCATTCTAGTGAGTGATGTTAATAATGGGGAAGGCCATGCATGTGTGTGTGTGTGGCAAGAAGCATATGGGAAATCTCTGTACCCTTCTATCAACTTTGTGGTGAATCTAAAACTGCTCTAAAAAAGTCTTTTTATAAAAGTAAATAATAGCAGGCAGATCGAAACAGGACACCAAAATTTGAAGTATGAATAAACTGATACTGAGTTTACCAATTTTCCCTCCAGGATCCCCCAGCCTGAATTTAAAAGCACCCAAACCCCAAAAGTGAGCATGGGCACAGAAGAAACAGCTCCTGAAGCCCTCTAGCTCTGCCTAGAGGAAGGGGAAAGAGAGCATGGAGGAACTCTTGCCCCCCCCCCCCATCTTCCTACCCTCTGGTCCCTAGGCAATCCTATAAGAGTAGCAGCACTGACAGTGGCAGAAGCAGAGGCATACCAGTGCCTAAAACTCTGAAGCAAGGGAATGTTCCAATCTGATCAGAGGGGCTGTGGCCCCCCAGGGGATGGAGTAAATCTCCTTCTATATGGTAGACCATGGCACATAAAGCCCCAGCTTTCTGTCTAGATATTGCAAAGGACTAGGCCAGGTTAGAAAGTACAAGAGAGATCATGGAACAGAAGACAGCAGGTTAATGATGGCATAAAATCACCATGTTGATTCATGGACCCAATCTTGATCAGTAGATGTGTGGATCCCATCCTTAAAAGCACTCCAAGTCTTGGGGCACCTGGGTGGCTCAGTCAGTTGGGTGTCCAGCTTCAGCTCAGGTCATGATCTTATAGTTTGTGAGTCCAAGCCTCATGTCAGGCTCTGTGCTGACAGCTCAGAGCCTGGAATCTGCTTCGGATTCTGTGTCTCCCTCTCTTACTCTACCCCTCCCCCACTCATGTT